>NC_143515.1:69124455-69478622 GCF_031878675.1 Megascapheus bottae
CAAATTCAACGCAATACCCATCAATATCCCAGTGTCATTATTTAAAGAAATAGAAGAGGCAATCCAAAATTTCATATGGAATATTAAAAGACCCCGTATAGCAAAAACACTTCTTAGCAGAAAGAATAGCGCAGGAAGAATTTCAATACCAAGCTTTAGACTATTACAGAGGTATAATGATCAAAACAGCTTGGTACTGGCACAAGAACAGGCCTGAAGACCAATGGAATAGACCTGAGGACCCAGATATTAACTGACAGACCTATGGCCACCTAATCTTTGATCAGGGAGCCAAAAAAATAGAATGGAAGAAAGACAGCCTCTTCAACAAGTGGTGCTGGCAGAACTGGTTAAGCACCTGCAGAAAACTAAAGTTGGATCCTTCTTTGTCACCTGGCACTAGAATTAACTCCAAATGGATCAAAGACCTGGAGGTAAAAGCTGACACACTGAAAACTTTACAAGAAGGAATAGGAGATACACCAGGTCTCCTTGGCACAGGTCGAAACTTCCTTAATAAGGACCAAGAATCACAACAAATCAGAGAAAGGCTGGATAAGTGGGACTGCATTAAACTGCAGAGCTTTTGTATGGCAAAGGACATAGCTAGTAAATTAATTAGGAAGCCTACAGAATGGGAGAAGATCTTCACCAACCATACAACAGACAAAGGCCTCATATCTAAAATATATCAACAACTCAAAAAATTGAATCTCTCCAAAACTAATCTCCAAAGAAACAACCATCCCATTAAAAGTTGGGCTAAAGACTTAGAGTCTTCTCTGAGGGAGAAATAAGATTGGCCTGTAGACACATGAAGAAATGCTCAACATCTCTGGCCATAGTAGCAAATGCAAATCAAAACAACTCTAAGATTCCACGTCACTCCAGTTAGAATGGATGTGATCAAGAAATCTAATAACAAGAGTTGCTGGAGGGGATGTGGCCAGGAGGGATCACTACTACACTGTTGGTGGGAGTGCAAACTCATTCAACCACTATGGAAAGCAGTATGACAGTTCCTCAAAAGACTAAACATAGAGTTCCCCTATGAGCCAACGATTCCACTGCTTGGCATTTCCGAATCATCCAGAAACAAGGACATACTAAATCCACTAGCACAATGATGTTCATTGTAGCACTATTTACCATAGCAAAGATACGGAACCAATCCAGAAGCCCCTCAGTAGATGATTGAATCAAGAAGATGTGCTGTCAGAAAGAACGACATTGCCCCATTTGTAAGGTAATGGAAAGACTTAGAAAAACTCCTATTAAGTGAAGTAAGCCAGACTCAAAGGAACATAGCTCAATGGTTTCTCTCATGTGTCCTAATCAGTAGATACCTTGGGCTCTACTAGCAGAAATTTACAATAGAGCAAAACCTAGATACCTAAAGCCATATAGTATGATGCGAAATGAAAGGACCTTCAGGATATAGATACAAAAGCCAGATGAGTGATTGTTGTCTGTAATGTACTATATTATCTCTCATCTCTTTTGCTGTCCCTTGGTTATCATATATTGTTACAGTATTTTACCTTGTTATCTGATATATTGTATATGTGCTTATATGATTATTTGAAATTGGATAGGGAAGGGGGGAAAACAAGATGAGGGGTGGGGGTGGGAGGAGGGAAATAGGGACCAAGACATGAGAAAGGGTATCAATGTTTGTGAAGTAATGCACCTTCTATCTGCTGAATATAATGTAACCTTTCTATTAATTACAATAAAAATATATGAAAAAAAGAAAAGTCCCTCTTACACTCAAAGTAGGTGTAAATGTCAAGTTCCCCAAGAACTTTTTTTAAAGATTCATCCTTCTTTTAAAAAAATTGATTTCATCGTCAGGGTGATGTACAGAGGGGTTACTGTTACATTTGTTACTCCTTGAACAATGCTCCCCTTTCCCTCTCCTCACTCCCTCCCGTGCTGTAAAGTTCATTTCTAACATACTGTCTTGTGAATATCGCTGTTACATTAGTTCACCCTTTGTCCTTTGTCCAAGAACTTTTTGGCCTCCGTGGTTGTCACCAGCTTTGTCTGGATCTGTTTTCAGCGGGAATATGCATCTAGAAACAAATCCTGTTCTTTCAAAAAAATATACAATTTGATCAGTACCACATATACAGAAAACGCCAAAAGTGGTGTTATGGCTCAAGTGGCAGGGCACTAGCCTTCCGAGGACAGTGCCCTGACCCTGAGTTAAGTTCCAGGACTGGCAAAAAAAGAAAAAAATCTATAATTTGAAGCCAGGAGTTTGGCCTAGTGGTAGAGTGTTTGCCTAGCATACATGAAGACCTGGATTCAATTCCTCGGTATCACATACATAGAAAAAGCTGGAGATGGTTCTGTGGTTCAAGTCATAGAGCTCTAGCCTTGAAAAGCTCAAGGACAGCACTCAGCCCTGAGTTCAAGCTCTATGTGTGTGTGTATTTATCTATCTCTATATCTCTATATATCTAGAGAGAGAGAAATGAGAGAGTACATTTTTTAGACAGTGATATCTCTTCCTTTGCCTTCTCCCAGTTTACCCTTCCCAACCCTGCCCAGAAATTATACAGTTCATTTTCCACATAGTGTACACTGAATTCCATGACTGTATTTTGAACCCTATTCTTTTGCCTGTCTCTAGGGTGGGAGTGAGGTAGATAGTGTTCCTCTTTTGGGACCAGAGCATCCTCTATTAGTGGTAGGTTTTATTCTAAATGGAAACCATATATTACAACTATCATAATTCTTTGAGATAAGGCACACAAGGAACGTGGGACTCTCAAGTTGATTGCAGATTGCAAATATTGTATGTAGCCTTGAGATTTGGAAGGACCAGCAGTGCTCAGAGGGTGGAAAGCAAGATGGTACCTGTCAAGAAAAAGAAGCTAGGAACTGAAAGGCAAAAGAACCCAGAACAGCCTGTGAATTAGGTGAGTCAGGAGAACTTGAGTGGTTCAGAATTTCTGTGGTCTGGAGGGAATTAGTGGGAATGAGAAGAGGATCTTAGTCCTGGGGTTTATGAGCTTTTGGGTCTCAGATTCCTATTCTCCTCCGTATTTAATTTCTTTCACTCTGTTCAGGGACAGCAGAACAAATTTACAAGTTCAAGTCTGTCTTAGCTGTGCTTAGAGAGGCCAAGATGAGCGTTTTCCTACTTGGTGACACTAGTAGCTTCTGTGTCACCCAGTAGGACTATGTGGTAGTTGGTAGGATGGCTGAAGCTCCTCACATAGCCCCCTTTTAAGATGCTTTCTCAGAGTCTTTGTCAGGACTCTTTTTACGTGGTGTCTTCCTAAGTACTGTAATGTCCATATCCTCTGCTCACAGGGACCTTCTTGGAGGAGCTGTGGTTTTGTCCTTTTTATCTGAGCCCAGAATCTGAACCTCTCTCAGCAGGTTCCATAAATACCCTTTATCTTCTTCCATGTTTTCTTCTCCTTTCACCCTCCTTCCCATCTGCAGAAATACACACTTACTGTGGAATGAATATAATTTACTAGCTTGAAAATGAGGGAACTTAGAGAAATAGAATTCTGTGCTCTTTTGCCGTGTGTGTGTGTGTGTGTGTGTGTGTGTGTGTGTGTGTGTGTGTGTGAGTGATGGCGAGTAGAAAAGAGATGCCTGAGGGTTGAATTGGGTGGTCAGGTTTAGAGGGACAAAATGTTGGAAAATAGGAAGTCTCTCTATCTGGCTTGTCTCTGACTTTTGGGTTTATTCTGTACTTTTCATTTGGCTGTGGGCCTATGGTTTTGGCAGGCCTGAATTTGGTGGAAATCACCCGATGGTCTTTCTTCGTGGACATGTTCGAATTCTCAGTGAAAGTCTCCAGGACTAGGTTATGTGCAATCCTGCTCTCTTCTTCGTGATACTTTGGAAGACACTGCCTGTGATCTCCAGCGTTTCCTAAAAGGAAGGGCTGCTCTCTTTGGGAGAAGATAAGTGATTTCCTTGACCTTCCCTTCTTCCTTCAGTATTGAGCTGTGAAGGCCTCCCTTAAAGAAAGCATTCTAATATGAAGAGGCATCCATTTACTATTCATTTCTATGTTGCTCTGGAAAATGCTCAAAAAAAACAGTTTTAAGGCTTCAATGCTTGAGGCACTGAGATTTTTCTTAGTGCCATGAGTGAAGAATTAAAAATATCTCATTTTTTTCTAAAGGTAAATTTATTAAAATGATTATATACTATATACTATATACTATACATACAGTATATACTATGTAGTATAGATAGCATATAATATACATAGTACATAATAGACCTAAAGATGTATGTACTAATGCAGAAACATACAAACAGCTGATTAAATCTGAAATGTACATTTGGTTGTCTATAAATTAGAAAAATCAAGTCTGAACAGTGTGTATGAGAGAAAGCTTCCATTTCCCTTTTAGGACCCACTATTCATTCAGTGACTACTTTAATTTTGATATCTCCTTCCAAATGTGAACTGGTCATTTTATAGTGTTATTTATTTATTTAATTGGTGATAGAGAATACAGAGAATTTTGTCAATCCATGCATTTTAGCCAGACACAGAGATGTGTTTGTTAATTAGTTATTTAATATGACTACAGTCGTTTCCCAAGGAAAAAATTCCACAAACATGACAAGTAATTACTATTAATCTTAATTATTATAATAACCTTCCTATAAACAATAACTGTCTGGCTACTCTGTCACGTGTTTATTTCATTACTGACAAGAGAGATCTTTAAAATCTCATGATAAATTAATGCTTTTACCATCAGCTTCAGTATGCTGGACATGGGGCAGAAAAATGATGGTTCAGTTTGTAAAACTATTCAAAAAATCTCTCTGTAACTCTAATAATCTAGTCATCTCAACATTTACTTTTTATATTCTGTCCTTCAAGTCTTTTCCCCAATTTTGACTCTTTCTCTGTTTAAGTGGTTTTTATTTCCTAATTGGCTAGAATAAATGAATGTGTCTGTTTTACAAAGATGCTTACATAGATTTTTAAATGATTCAGTGACTGGTCTCAGTGATACAAGTGCCTGTGTTGTTGACAGGTTATTATGATGATGATGATGATGATAATGATGATGATGCATCTAGCCACAGTATGTCATGCATAGCCTTGTCTGAAGTATCCTGGAGGATGTGTTTATGCACTATTTCAGAAATGTTTTGTAAGTGAACAGAGAGGTTAAGACACTTTTCCTGAAATACGTAATGAATTAGTTAAAGAAGCAGAACCAGAATGTACAGACATCTGTGTGCCCGCTGCTGGCTTCCCCAGTGACAACTTCAGTAGTCAGCAAAGCTGAGTATATTACTGAATCTTGTCTTCCTCTGTTTGAGCCATCTTAACAATTATACTATAAACTGAGTGGTTTAAACAACAAGCACTTATTCCTCACAGTTCTGAAAGGTGTGTGTTGAAGACCAAGCTGGTGACAAGTTCAGACCCACTTCTGGCAGATGGCTCTGTCTTCTCACTGTGTCCAGACATAGAAGAAAGCAGAGATACAGAAGGAAGCAGGCTCTCCCTATGATCTTCTTATAAGGGCACTCCTCCTCCTCAGCAGGGCTTCACCTTCGTGACCTAATCACCTTTAAAACCCTTCAGCTTGGGGACGGGAGTTTGGCGTAGAGGTTAAAGTGCTTGCCTAGCATGTACAAAGACCCGGGTTTGATTCCTCGGTACCACATACATAAAAAAAAGCTGGAAGTGGTGCTGAGGCTCAAGTGATAGAGTGCTAGCTTTGAGAAATCCCAAGGATAGGGCTCAGGCCCTGAGTTCAAGCCCAGGACTGGCAAAAACAAAAACAAAAACAAAAGCCTTCAGCTTAAATACTATCAGACTGGGTACTAGGCTTTCACACATGAATTTGAGGGAGACAAAAGCATTTAATCAAAGGCCCTATGACAAGCAACCACCAGCATAGCATAGTTTAGTCCTATTTTATAGCAGAATATTTATTGAGACTGTGAGATCTCAATGGGGTAATCTTTTGATGAGGAAGTTGGACTAGAACTAGGAAAGACTCATAATCTGATGATGACAGAAAAGCATTGATGAGCTTGACAATAGTTCAAAGGGTCTTGGGATATAAACTGACATTTGGTGTTTTCTGTTCAAGAATCTACTCATCTCAGCAAGTTTCTGGATTTTTTTTTGCCAGTCCTGGGCTTGGGCTCAGGGATTGAACACTGTTCTTGGGCTTTTTCCAAGGCTAGAGCTCTACCACTCGAACCACAGCACCACTTCTGGCTTTTTCTATGTATGTGGTACCGAGGAATTGAACCCGAGTCTTCGTGCATGCTAGGCAAGCACTTTACCACTAGGCCAAACTCCCGGCCCTTCTGGATTTTTTGTTTTTTAACAACTTTTACTACCCTGGGCGAAAACATCCTAGAAAGTAAAGTCATTTGATTATGAGTTGTATTGTGGTTTGATTCTTAGTGTGTTTATATTTTGCTATCTATGCCTTTAGTTATTTCGATTCATCTTTTGTTGTGAGTTGATTTTTGTACTTCCATTACCACAGGCTGCTGTGTGTTTCATCTTAGCTATTGGTGCAGCAGTGACTTTCCCCTCCTCCACTCCAGGGACAACTGACGCTCAGAAATAGAAACAGCAATTTCAGCCCCTCTTCACCTTGAGCCATAAAGTCCAATCTGACCTCTGCAGAAGAACTTTCCTGTGCAAGTGAAAACTAGAATTACTCTCCTTGAAATTATTTATGGAGGCCATCTCCTTGGATATGGAGACATTCCTGGGGGTTGGAATTCCTATGCTCTGTCCTTGGGTGTTTCCAATCTTGGGATCAGTCATTTTTGAGTAGTGTGTCCTGGGACATTGAAGAAGGAAACTGCAAATCCTTAGAAGTAGGCAACAAGAATATTACGTAGTGTGCAAATTTAACTTTTTTTTTGTGATATTCTCCTTGGATGAGCTGCATGGGTCCTATGGTACTGTAGGAGTTGTAGAAAGTGTTGCAAGGGATACAACCTCACATCCTATTTGTGCCACAGGGAAATGGTATGTCCTCGACAGACATGAGAACTTTGCTTCCTCTGTGTGCAAGAGAGCAAGTAAATCAACTCATTCATGCTGTGAAACAAGGGTTGAAGTGAATAGTGTGGTAATTTGCATAGAATATAGTCCCTTCAATTGCATTTGGAAGAAATTCAACATTTGAAAACACTGCTTCAAATAGTCTGTTAGTATATTGGTTTGGGTGACTGCAGTTCTTGACAAATATTATCCAAACATGAATGGCTTAACAAAGTAGGTTTATTTATGACCTATAGAATAGTCTACCTTGGATGCCCTTGATTTGCAGATGACATTCCTCCAAATGGTAGTTCAGAAGTGTGTGTGTGTGTGTGTGTGTGTGTGTGTGTGTGTGTGTACTAGGGATCTAACTCAGAGCCTGGGCACGGTTCCTGAGGTTGTTTTTGTTTTGTTTTGTTTTTTGCTCAAGGCTTGTGGTGAAGGCATGTCAGTGAAATCTCCATCTTGGAGGCTACTTTGTTTGTTAATCGTAGATAAGCATCCCACAGACTTTCCTTCTGGGGCTGATTTCCAATCACAATCGTCAGGTCTCAGCCTTCTGAGTAGCTAGGATTATAAGCCTGACTGGAACATGTTAATTTTAATATTAGTTTTAGAAGCACATTTACAAGGCAACAGGATGAAGCAATCCTTCTTAGATAATGAAGTTGGGCATTGAATAGTTTGTCATTAATAGTTTGTCACTACAGTATTAATTTTTAAATTATTTTTTACTTTAGCATTTAAACTCTGTGTGTGTGTGTGTGTGTGTGTGTGTGTGTGTGTGTGCGCGTGCGCACGTGCGCGCACACGCACGTTAGTCCTGTGGCTTGAATTTAAGGAGGGGTGACTATCTTTGAGCTTTTTCTTTTTGCTCAGGGTTAGTGCTCTACCACTGGAGGCACAGCTTTATTTCTAGCTTTTTGGTGGTTGAGAGAGAGATTTTCACAGTTTGGGCTTGCTCTTAACCATGATCCTCAGATCTCTAGCTCCAGAGTAGTTATTGTTAAGATTACACACATGAGCCACTGGTGCCCAAGTTTCTTTCTTTTTGTGCTGATAGTGGGGCTTGAACTCAGGGCCTGAGTACTTCTCTAAGCTTCCTCTCCTTCTCCCTACCCCAACCTCCCACAACCTCAAGACTCACACCCTACCACTTGAGCCATAGCTCTACTACTTTTTAGTAGTTAATTGGATAAAACTCTCTGGAGCTTTTTTTTTTTGCCTGTTCTGGCTTCAACTTTTGATGTTCAGATCTCAGCTTCCTGAGAACCCAAGATTATAGGTATGAGCCACCAGTAGCTAACTGTTGCCATTTACAATGGCCTCTATGGTTTGTAGACAGGGAAGACACAGTGCTTTGTGGCTAACACTGTGAATTGATAGAGTAGCTCCCCTTATCCATAGCTTGCTTTCATATATATTTTCATGCAACTCCAGTTGCTGGAAAATTTTAGACATAAGTAATTTGTAATCTAAGTCACACACACTATTCAGAATGATGTGATGAAAGTTCATGTTATCCAGTGAATGACCCCTTTATCCAGTATGTCCATGCCATGGCTACCAGCCTCCCCTCAGTCACTTAGGAGCAGTCCTGGTTAGACTGAACTTGAGGTATTATGTGTTGGTTTTCAAGCAAGCATAACATGTTATAATGCCTGTGTCATCTCACTTTATCCCATTGTCATAAGAAGGTTGAGAACAGTTCAATAAATTATATTGAGAGAGAGGGAAAAGAAGGGAGGAAAGAAGGATGAGAGAAAAACAAAGACTCCATGCATATATCTTCCATTATAGTATATTACTGTACCTATTTTATTATTAGTTAAGCTAAATGTGTACCTACTTTATACACTAACCTTTATAGGAGATATACCTAAATGTATATGCATATGTATTGAAATGCTTAGCACATTATGACTTGGTATTATTCTTGGTTTCACACATACTCAGTGGGTCTTGGAATGTATTCTCTGTATTCTTTCCCCCCATCCACAAGAAAAGGAAGAACTAATATTTTTAATTTTGGCTCATAGCCAACATCATGGGACTCCAATTTGTGCAAGGAAGACTGAGAAATGCGTAAGGAGAATTATAATGTGAGATAAATGGGAAGGATAAAGTGAGGGAACAGAGGGTGGAGCCTTTCAGAAGTGTATCAACTGGCTGTAAGATGTGTTAGATGTCATTGTGAGGAAGTGAGAGTACTTCAAAGTTTTTGTCCTGAATTGGTTAGCTTGAGCCTTCTGAGAGAACTAAAAAAGATAATTTTTGTCCTTATTTTCAAACATCTATACATCTTTGGAGCCAAGGAGAGGTGTTTTCTGGGAAAAGGCTCTCCCAAGTTAAGATAAACTGTAGTAGTAGTCCACTTGTACCTGCCACAAAAAAAACAAACAAACAGATTTTCATAGAAACACAAATCACAGGCTTCTTGCCTCCTCTTTTACGTTATAAAGGATCCCTTGCGTGGCTATAGGCATTGGTTGATGGAAAGGTGCTTTTGCGATGGTGGTGGATGATAGAGGTTTGAATTATTGGTCCATGCAGCTTACTTGTGCCCTGTGGTTCTGTTTGCACTAGTCAAGATGCACTGCCAAGATCTCACTGTGAACTGCTTCTGGGCCCGCCTAATCTTGTAATTTGGAAAGTCTGACAGAACCTAGTTTATGGTATATGGTTCTACTCTGATACTCATCTTTTATTTTTTACTATTTGGCTCTTTTAAATTTAAATTTTATTATAAAGTTGATGTACAGAGGGGTTACAGTTATGTAAGTCAAGTAATCAGTACATTTCTTTTTGAACGGTGTTATCCCCTCCCTCATTTTCTCCCCCTCCCTCAATCTCACCTCTCCCCACCAAGTTATAAAGTTCATTTTCAATATAGTATCTAGTGTCTGATACTCACCTTAATGCACCAGGATCACTGTCTGTCTCAACCAGGGTGCAGGATCGTGTCAGAAAGTAGTTTTGAGTGGTGTGTGGTTCTCTGGGGAGATAGACTAGCCTTGCTTTAAAAATCCAGGTGTCTGTGCTGTGATTCTACCATTAGAACCTACTACAAACTTCACACACTTTTTCCTTCTACTCTAACCAGGACCCGTGAATACACTTTAGGTCCCTATGTGTCAGTGTCAACTTGAATTATGTCCATTGTCTTTGAGATGTCAAAATTCTACCCTTTCTCAAAGGTAGGGTTTCTCTTGCTGGTCCTTCAAGTTTATCTTTCCAATTTTAGTATATGTGCTGCCGAAGCGAGCACGTGGTCCTTCAAGTTTATATAAACTCATGAAGTTATGGAGTTTTGCCTCTTGGGAAAAATCTTCCCTCAAGGGGATGCAGGTAAGAGAGTTGGATAGGGTCTAGAAGTTAGTCAAAGGATCATGTGTATTTTTCTTTGCTCGTCTTAGAGCTTAAATTCCATGCTCAAGGCTAGTGTTCTGCCATTTGAGATACAGCTCCACTTTTGGCTTTTTTCTACGATTAACTGAAGATAATAGTCTCATGGACTTGCCTGCCTGGGCTGGATTTGGACTATGATCCTCCGATCTCAGCCTCCTGAGTAGCTAGGATTAGAGGCATGAGCCACAGATACCTGGAAGGTTGGAAGTATGTAGATTCTAATATGACACAGTGGTCACAACGGAACCAACATAAATAACTGAAATGGATAAATTAAGGTATTTGAAAGTACATGTCAAAAGACACAGAGGTTAAAGAGATAGCAGTGGTTATCTCTTGAGGACCAGACTGATGGGTGGGTAGAAGTATCTAAGGAAAGTGTGTCCTCCATTATATGCTAGTTCTAAGTAAGCTTTATTTAGACAATGTGCATGCATTATTTTGTTGTAAGTATGCTCCAGTTATAATGAATATTATAATCATTTTTCCTCATGTGATCTATGAATTCACTTATTCATAAATTCATGCTAGCCTGGATGCATTTGTTAAATCATTAAATAAAGATATTGAGCTCTTTCCTCCTTTTGGGAAGGTATGGGGGATGGAGAAGTAAATGATCATGGTCATTGTCTACTTTGAGTATTAATTAGAGAATAAATAGCCCTCCCTGATTAGTGTTTTAGTAGCTATGAATAGGAGAATGGAACAGCCATCTCAGCGGGCTTTTCTCTTGGCAGCTTTCAGAAGTGGACCACACCCTGGTCTTCTTTTAATCCGGCTCAAATATTTAAAAAAATCTCATGATTGGAAGGTCTAGTGTATGCCTCAGTTGGTGTCTTGAATTTGCACCGGCAGGAACTGAACTAAGGGAAACTCTGGATACTGGATGACTTTATTCTGATCACTAATCTAAGGATTGAGATTTCTTCTTCTTTGTTGGTACCAAGTCTTAGGCAGGCAGAAAGGAGATGAGAACAAGAAGAAAGGAAGAAATGGGGAGAGAGAGAGAGAGAGAGAGAGAGAGAGAGAGAGAGAGAGAGAGAGAGAGAGAGAGAGAAAGAGAGAGACAGAGAGACAGACAGAGAGAGACAGAGATGGAGAGATAGAGACAGAGAGAAAGACAGAAACAGAGGTAAGAAAGGAAGAAAGGAAGAAAGAAAGGGAGAAAGAAAAAGGAGAAAAAAGAGAAAGAAAGGGAAGTAAAGCAGAAGAATGGAAGAAAGAACGAAAGGAAAAAGAAGGAAAAAAAGAGAAAGAAAGGGCAGGAAAACAGAAGAAAGAACAAAAGAAAAGAAGGAAGGAAGGAAGGAAAGAAAGAAGGTAGGAAGGAAGGAAGACACCCAACTTGAATAGCTATTCCTGCTGAGAGATTTCCAGGGAGGAAAGGGGATTTTTATTTGTTTGTTTGTATCTTGTTTTCATATACTGCTGAAATGTTTTCTCTGTTTTGCTTTTCCATCTTGATGGAAATTTTGTTATTTTTACCCTGTCACAGAACAAATGGAACTGTGACTTAGAGATCACAACGTATATAACCATTCTGATGTACTTTTGACAATTCCATCATGTTTCTGACAAGCACATTTTTTTTCTCCCTTGGGAAACTGGAAGTGGGGAGCGGGATTCCTAGATGTTCTGCATATGCTCAGGGTTGTGCCAAGGCATGAAGCCTTTCTAGATCATGGGAAAATAACAGAGAAGCCAGCCCAAGGCCTTGCGAAGGCCAAACATGGGACTGGACTCCTGTGATTGATGAAGAGGGGAGTTGGTGGAGGGATGATGGAGTTCTTTGGGTGATAAGAGGATCAGTGCCCACCTGTCAGTGAGATTGATGTCTGAACACAAAGCCAACGTGGGAGAACAGGCTCTCTTTGGTGGTATGAAATGGAGGATGGACAGGGGGTGGTTGGCCAGAGGCACTGGTGCTACATAAAAATCAAGGGTTTTAATTCCATTAAAAGATAGGCCAAAGATGTAAAGAGGAAACTTCTCTGAAGAAGAAATAAGAATGGCCTATAGATACATGAAGAAATGTTCAACATCTCTGGGCCATAAAAGAAATGCAAATCAATGAGAAAGGGTATCAATGTTTTTGAACTAATGCACCTTCTATCTGGTGAATGTAATGTAACCCTTCAATTAATTACAATAAAACTATATGAAAGAAAGAAATGCAAATCAAAACAACTTTGAGATTCCACCTCATTCCAGTTAGAGTGGTCATGATCAAGAAATCTAATACCAACAGATGCTAGTGGGGATGTGGCAAGGAGGGATCACTACTATACTGTTGGTGAGAGTGAAAATTCAATCCACCACTATGGAAAGCAGTATGGCAGTTCCTCAAAAGACTAAACATAGAGCTCCCCTATGACCTAGCAATTCTACTCCTTGGCATTTACCCAATCATCCAGAAACAAAGACATAATAAAGCCACTAGCACAATGATGTTCATTGCAGCACTATTTACCATAGCGAAGATATGGAACCAACCCAGATGCCCCTCAGTAGATGATTGAATCAAGAAGATATGGTATTTATACACAATGAAATTCTATGCCGCCAGCAGAAAGAATGACATCACCCCATTTGTAAGGAAACGGAAAGACTTGGAGAAAATCATATTAAGTGAAGTAAGCCAGACCCAAAGGAACATAGGCTCAATGGTTTCCCTCATTTGTAATAATTAGTACATACCTATGACTCTCCTAGCAGAGGATTACAATAGCTCAAAACCCAGATACATAAGGCCATATATGATGAGGCTAAATGAAAGCATCTCCAGGATATGGAAACAAGAGCCATATAATATATGGTTGTTGTTCTTAATGTACTATGTTATTTCTCTGGGGTGGGGGGGAGGGAAATGGGGACAAAAACATGAGAAGAGGTATCAATTTATGAGAAGTAATGTACCTTCTATCTGGCAAATATAACCGTAACCTCTCTATTAATTACAATAAAATATTACAATGAAAAAAAATTAAAAATTAAAAAGAAACTATTCCACTCTGTTTAAAAAAATCAAGGGTTTTGAGACTGAATGTCCTCTAAATAAGTAGCCTTGGGCTCTGGTTTACCTTGTTTTCTGTGGACTAAATAAGTGAGAGGCCTAGAGCAGGTGCCTGGTGGGTCTTCAGGCAGAATTATCTCCCCCTACCTGCCCATGCCCTTGACATGTCCCACTAAAAAGTGACCTGCTGGATACCAGAGCCATGGTGAATTTCCCTGATTGCCCTGTCATCTGCACTGACCATGTTCTTTGCCTCTTTACTGAAACCCACACTCACACCTGTGCCATGTTATTGCAAATACTGGAAGTGGCCGACAGTGATAAAGGGCTTACTCTGCTCCGGTCTCCTCTTCCACGCCTCATTGCACACTCATGGTGTTGTGATGAGGACAGAACTTTTGGAGGCTTACTGCACTTACATTTGCTCTTTCCCAAGTCTAATTCCTCTGCTTCATTTGAGCTCATGGCAGGCATAGATTTTGTCTTATCCACCTTTGGGTAACAGTGCGTGAAGCTTGTTGGCTTGGCGAATGGCTGAGTATGAGAATGAATGGATTGAAGTCAGACAACTACCCTTCTCTAGGAGAAAAAACAAGCACTGTCCATTTTGATTTCTGCTGGATTTTTACATTCCATTTTCTGTGTTTAGAATACTTCAAGCAGTCGTCCGACCTGTGAGATAGTCCCTGAGACCTAATGTTATCTTTTTGAATGCTAGGATGAAATAGATTTCTCCAGGGCTTCTAGAAGGAGACCTTGCAAACCAAAGTGTTGAATCCTGGCCTGGTCTGGCCTATTCCAAGGTTTCCAGAAGGGATGGGATGGAGTAAGAAACTAGTTACTGGGCCTGAAGAATAATTTCTAATGCCCATGATAGGAATATAGTTAGCTGTCCTTATGATGGGTCTTTGATATAGTAGCTATGCTGTGGGTTATGAAAGTCATGTTGTCCATTGGAAGTGGCACCCAAGAATATTCATTTTGTACATGCCAATAGCTGCACACTTATCAAGAATCCAAAAGTGGGCTTAGAGTTCTACTGGGTTTGACAGTAGGATTAAAGGTGGTCATGATATAAGACTCCTTCTCCTAAGCAGTAGCATGGAATATGGTTGCATCCCTATACTGGAAAGCCAGACTTGGAGTCAAATCCTGGCTCTGACCTTGGGGAAGTTATCCCAGTCCTCTGTTTCCTACAGTGTAGATTCAATTTTTCCTCTGGTGAGATTTTAATTTAAAAAAATAATTGTGCCTGATTGAATATTCATTGTGAACTCACCCGTACAACCAAGCAACTCTTGGTGAAAGATACAGATGGTCATTAACACCTCAAAGACCTCCCTCAGGCCTCTTCACACACAGGGATAACTGCCAACCCCATCTCTGAACCCAAATTTCAGATAGATAGAATAATACACTAGGTATTATCTTCTGTGATTTCTGTTTCCAACATTTTGTTTGTGAGACTCCTTTAGTTTGTTGTGTGTATCATTGTACCCACTCATTCCCATTTGGTTTGGGAATGTTCTGGTACAACAATTCATATGTTTAATTGTGGTGCATCATATTGGATATAAACCTAGAACTGGAACAGCTGGTTGTAAAGTGTGTGTATTTCTAGTGTTAGTATATATCACTGTAGAAAACCAACAATAAGGAGATTTTCAGCCATTTACATCCATAACAACTCTTGAGATTCTCTCTCTCATAGTCATAGATGCACAGTGATGCTGAATCGGGGGTACATTTTTCACTGCCACCACCAAGTTATTTAAATAATTAAATATGCCAATGTGTTGAAGCTACTTAGTATCTGACATTGTTAGCTCATTAGGTATTTTGGGAAGTCAAGAATGTCCCTAGGGCCATTGTTCCTCAAGAGGCAGCAAACATAATGGCTGGCTCTCCTTTTTCAGGAAGGGATTCAGTTTCTGGCTTCATGGCCATCAGTGACTGCAGCTGAGATTCTCAGAACTGAGTGACTGGGGAGTACAGTTATTTCTTCCCAGAGCCCTTACATGATTGGCTTTTCCACCAATATTTCTTCCCTGACTCTGCACTTGGTTCAGAACTGTGCCAAGGAGTATAGATGCAGGTATTATTGCATAAAATGTCTTGTGCTGCACAGAGACTGAGGGCATGGAGAGGCACCAGTTCCTGTGGAGAAGCTGACTCCTGGGTACCAAATCATCCTTCTGTCTCCCTAGAGTTCTTCTTCCTCAGATTTCAATGATGTCTTACCTCTGCCTCTCCATCCATGCCTGTAGCCCATGTCCAAGATGGCCTCTGCCATATCTAACTCCCTTTCATCCACATTGGTGTCTGCATTCTTACAACTTCTGCCTCAGTCCACTCCAACAATAATAGCAATCCCTTCCCTTGCTTCCATTTTTCTGAAAATTGTTTTGATAAGTAGTACTTTAGATGTTCAATGGAATTACACCTTTGAATTCCTTCTCAAGTGTTCCTTCTTTTGGTCTGATTGTTTGTGTGTCAATGCATAGAAACCTGTATAAGTTATCACATACATTAGGAGTGTAGGTGCAGACCAGTGGAGGGAGGAAGGGTGGGTGAATGCAATCAGAATATTTGTAATTTTTCTTTTTCTTTATTCACTTGCCTCTGATCTTTTAATGGCCTTCCATGTATCTTTGTAATCCTTGTTTCTCCATAGCCTGCAGCTCTATCCCCAGCCCAAGAAGCCTCCTGCCTCCATAGACCTTGTAACTTTGAACATAGCTCTAGTCTCTTTTACCTGGTCAAACACTTCCTCTCAGACTTGTTCTGTTTTCTGTTGTTCCAAAACTGTGTTGTGTCTACCTACTTGACTTGAGCTCCTTGAGGGCAGAAGTCATGCTTTGAATTCACATTTACATCTACTTAATGTTGGACAGGTGGTTGGCAATAAATAATACTGTTGATTGATTGAAAACTGATTTGCACAGGCCCCACGAGGAGCTCCTTAAATGTCAAACCAAATCCTCCTTCCTTAGTGAGAGGGAGAAAGCTGCTATCCTTGAACAGTTGAAGGAGCCTCTGGCACAGGTATTTTTACTCTGAGAGGCAATGAATTCAGGGACCTGGGAAAGGTTTAAACATGAGTCTTAAATTATTTGCTCAGCTTTGATTTTTATTTTACAAGATGCCAGGGCAGTGCTGGGAGCTATTTACAGAAGGGGTGTGTAAGAGAGTTGAAGAGAGACTAGAAGTGGATTTACCCAGATGTTGTCTCATAGAAAAATACCTGTGCACTGGTCAGGGGCTTCTCTGAGCCAGAGATGTAAAAGAGCTCCAGGTTCTGCCCCTGGGCTCACTGGAGGAGATGTGGTTTCTGTTCCTGCATTTTTGTCCCTCTGCTGGGATGTATTGAGCTAAACTCCTGTTGAGTACAACCTCTCCAAGGAAGAGAAGGAAGATCAGCTATTTATAGGCTGAAGTCAGATGCGACCCACCTTTTCAGCCTGTAATTTACAGTATATGATGAGAAAATGAACTTCTATTGCTGTAGGAATGTGAAAGGACAGGAGGCAAATTTTCCAGCAGCTTGGGGTTTGGCTTATGTGCTTATAAAATGTCTGTGAAAATGGCCATTTCTCCTTGCTAGAAGACTGCTCTCCAATGTCTATGACCACCGAGGTCCAGGGTAGCTGTGTGCTGTTGTTTTGGCAAAATGATGGCATCTTCACAGCCATCTGAGTAGTGAAGCAGTGAGTTTCTGTATCTGGGAAGGGGAAAGAGAGACCCTGGAAAGAACAAACAAGGATTCAGCTTCCTCCTCCTCCTCCTCCTTCTCCTCCTTCTCCTCCTCCTCCTTTTCTCCTCCTCCTCCTCCTCCTCCTCCTCCTCCTCCTCCTCCTCCTCCTCCTCCTCCTCCTCCTCCTCCTCCTCCTTCTTCTTCTTCTTCTTCTTCTTCTTCTTTTGTTCTTCTTCTTCTTCTTTTGACCAGTCCTAGGGACTGAAATCAGGGCCTGAGCACTGTCATTGGGCTTTCCTCAAGGCTATCGCTCCACCACTTGAGTCACAGCACCACTTCTGGCTTTTCTATGTATGTGGTACCGAGGAATCAAACCCAGGTCTTTGTGCATGCTAGGCAAGCACTGTACCACTAGGCAAAAGTCCCGGCCCCGAGGCAGCTTCTTATGTCTGACAGTGTCCTCGCTTTATATCAGTCTTTCCCTGTCTGAAAATGCCTTTCTGGTGAGTGGTTTGCATTGATGACTAACTATTTTTGGTCTGGAGTAAAACTCTTCCTTGGTGAAGTTTAGAGATTGAGGTTAGTCTTCTGTATCTCTGTAATTTTTTTTCTGGAACTCTATAGAGGACTTGCAAAATGTGGAATAGCCTAAGCAAGTAAGAAATTTTATTAAGTGTCCATCAGGTTGCGCACTGTAAAGGTGAATAATATACATATAGTCCTTACCCTGAATTTAGGGTAAGTCAGTCACTACTCTAGGACTCTCAGCATCTGTCCATCTATCTACCCCCCCATCCATCCAGCCATCCATCCATCTACCCCCCATCCTCCCACCCCCAATCCATCCATCCATCCATCCATCCATCCATCCATCCATCCATCCATCCATCCATCCATCTATCCTACCATCCCAGCTTTCCAAGAGTACCTACTAAGGGAGTCCATGAGCTATATATGTATCTCTGGATGCAGTTCAACTTTCTAAACATGCACAATGTAAGATGAAAATTGCTTGTAGGAGAAACAGTGAGGACAGGATTTTGGTGAAGATCAGGAAATGCAATCAACACCTTAAGAAGAGGTTGAATGGAGAAGGGAGGAGGGAGACACTAAAATCTATGGACATAAAAATTCAAGTTATCTGAGAGGTTTTGATAGGTTCAAAGGCAGAAGACTAAAGAGTTGCTATTAGGAGGTCATCTCATGGTAGTGTTGGTTGAAGGGCGAATGGGAGATTAGCCAGTGTGACTAAGAAATATGGCTAGAAAACTCTGTTTATAAGATCAAGTTTGTAAATCTTGTTAATCAAAATGTTCTATATTTTCACTTAATTTTGTTCTCATTAACTGAGAAAACTGCTAGAATTTCCCATTGTGAGTACTGATTTGCAGATTTCATTTGACAATTCTTATCTTTGCTCTATGTATTCTGTATTTTATTATTTGGTGTGAAGTTATTGGAAATTATTCTTTTAGAATTCTTTTTTGTCTCTATTATTGTTTTCCCGGGTAACTGCATTTTGTGAAGCTTCTTTTGTTGCTGTTTAACATATATTTTTCTACCTTTTTAATACAATAACTGTCTTTTTAAAATATACTTCTTATAAATAGCATACAACTCAATTTAGTTTTCTGTCAAATATAATTGAGATGTAAATGGCTGAATGTATTTTTTGTGATTTCTGGTATTTTTGATTTATATTTATCATTTTTCAATGCTTTGATTTTATCCTGTTTTGCTTTTTATATGTATAGACAAATAATTATAGAATAACATTGTTATTATTGTTTCTTATCTCTTCTATTGTCTCAAAAGTTATATATTTATGCTGGGATTTGGTGGTTCATGCCTGTAATACAAGCTACTCAGGAGGTTAAGATCTGAGGGTTATGGTTCAAAGTCAGCTTGAGCAGAAAAGTCAATGAGACTCTTATCTCCAGCTAACCAACAAAAAGGCCAGAAGTGGGAGGTGTGGCTCAAGTAGCAGAGTGTCAGCCATGAGAGCATGAAGTCCTTAGCTCAAGTCCTAATACCAGCATACATACAAAAGTTATATATTTGCCTCCCATTATTAATAGTCACTTTTAAAACTATTTCATGCATACTTTGAGAAACAAAGTTAATCTCTATAATCCTCATGAATGAAATAAGGAAGCTAGAGAGCTTTTTAATAATTCCATGTTACAAGTTCCTTTTGTCTGATACATTTGGTGCCATCTTGATGTTCTATGAACCCCAAAGTCATCATGAATTTTTATCATTTTCGTTGTGTTGTTAAGATGATGCATCATGACTATTGGCACAATTCTTAATAGAATCATTAGGAGTCAGAAGTACCTTTCTTAAAAAGTAACAAATTAAAAATTGAAATTAGTGTAGAAGATTTGAATGACATGACTAAAAGCTTGACTTAATTAGTATTTATCTAGTGAGTTCTTCAGCTACATTTTCTGTCATATTCATCATCTACCATTCACCCTTACCAATTGCCCCTACTCCAACAGTCCTATGAAATTACTTCCCATTACCAAATTGTTTTTCTTATACTTAAAAACTACTAGAAGCTCTCTGACTTAGATCCTGTGTTTCTTGCTCTCCTTATTTCTTACTCACCATTTTTTCTTACATCTCAGTCTTTTGGTTTCAGTTGCCTTTTTGTTAATTTTTATTCTTTATGTTTGGAGACACAAAAGTATTCTTTCTGTCGAAGTCAGTTTATGGAAAATCATTTCAATTCTGATGCTAATTCGTCAGTGATAATTTAGCAAAGTATAGAATTCTCCATGGACAATTGCTTTTATTTTATCAGCTCTTTGAAAATAATATTGAATTGCCTTCTGACTTCTATTGGGGCTACTGAAAAGTTTTCTGATATTCTTTGCAGGTAACCTATCGTTTCATCTGACATTAGCCTTAGTGATGGTGTAAACTGACCCTCAAGTGCTACTTCCCATTTACCTCAAGAACAACATTCTGAATTTTACATGAATGAATATTTTGGGACTCTATTTATGAATTATGGCAAAGTTTTACTGGATTAGTAAAACATAATTTTACTTGTATATTTTTAGCTAAAATAAATGAAAGTTAAGATTTGAATATTTTAGTCCTGCTCCCAGTGGATCATCTATATGAATACGCTGTGGTTTAAAAGTAGAATGTACACAAACCATCCATTTTTGGACTCTTACTGTCATTTTCAGAAGCATGCCTGTGAAGAAAATGATGAGATGGTTAGAAAGTTTATTTTAATTTAATTTTCTTCATATGAGTAGTAGACTTTTTTCTGTGTGATCTAAGGAGAAAAGAACCAGGAAGAGCATGAAGGTTAAATATTTGTGGAAAAATATAAATCTGATGCATACAGATGGTGAGTTTGAAAGGAGTTAAGAATTCTGCATTTTCTGCCATTGGTTCTTAGGCTTCCAGAACTGTGTCCTGGAAGATGACATTGACAGAAACCACCTCTAACTAGTCTATCTCCCTTCCCCATTATGTTCCTAGAGAACTTTCTTTCCTTTTGTGATTTCTTTTTATCCTTTTGTGCTAGTTCTGGGGCTTGAATTCAGGGCCTGGTACTCTCACTTGGCTTTTTGGCTCAAGGACTAGCACTCTATCACTTGAGCAATAATTCTTTTTTGAGCCTTTCGCTGGTTAGAGAGACCTAAGAGTACCATGGACTTTTTTTTTTTTTTTTTGGCCTCGTCTGGCTTCAAACTTGGATCCTCAAATTTCAGCCTTCTGAACATCTAGGATTACAGATGTGAGCACACATCTGCTTATAATCTGATGGGTAATATAAATGTCCTATCAGGATAACAACTTCTAAGGCAAAGAATGCAACCACATTATCTCTATAACCCTCAGGCTATCCCTTGGAGAAGATTCTTTTCCATTCATGAAGGAATGTAAAAGAGATTTATATTTACGATATGGAAATTGCTGCCAAGAATTAAGAGAACAGCTTGTGCTTGCTAGGGGTTACTAGTCTCATGGCAGAGAGGGCAACTTCTATAGCATATCTATGAGTAGGAACAGACCTTACTGGATTCCCATTCCCTTTTGTGGAATTCGTTTTGAAAATTGGGTTCTGGAGGAGTGAGATAGGCCTAATTGCGAGAACCTTGCTGCAGCTCTTTTGCAAACAGGAGCTACTCCTGAGCTTGACTCCTAGCTTTGGCCTTGAAGTAAGACAGGACCCAGCCCTCAACCCTCTCCCACTTGGAGATCTCTGATAGGATCTCTGTTTCCTAGAATCCCATTGGCCACTTGTCTTTCCCTGAGACATCTATGAACATGAAGGAAGAAGGGTGAGCTAGAAGATATCTAGAGACTGGCCATTCTGACAGTCTTTGGGCCTCTCCAGGGAGAATCTGCTTCTCTCCCATCTCCCTTTTCCCCTATTGTCTGATCCTTTGACTGCACATGATCCTTCCTGTGATATTCAAAGAGGACCAGCATGAACATTCATGAGCTCTTAGGTAGCGTCTGGAGTTTCTCAAAAAACTTACCTGAAAGAGTAACATAAATGATAAGTAGATGTCCAACAGGGTTCCAGAATCTGATAAAAAATGAGGCTTTGTGGTGAAGGTAAGAGTCTTTACTATTTGGGGGCCTCAATGAACCTGGGCACCACCTTCTTGTCTACCTGCAATTCATTTTTATCTTTTTTTTTTCCTCCAGATTTTTCTTTTGGTAGGTCATGAGGCTTGAACTCTGGGCCTGGGCACTGTCCTTGAGCTTTTCAGCTCAAGGCTACCACCCTACCCCTTGAGCCACAGCCCCACTTCTCTACCTGCAATTCAAAGCTGACATCTAGGCAAAAGCTTTGTCAAAGCTTTGTATGAGATCTTATGCAAACCAAGGATGGCAGGAAGTGACCAAAATCTTATACTGTACCCCACTGAAAATCAGGAAACCACCTTTGGCATTGTTTCTCTAGTTTTGTTCAGAATGACACAGCTATTCAAACAGGAGTGTCATCGGCCCCCACTGAGAATACTTCTTGTGTCTCAGCCACCTAGGGATTTCAGATCCTCTGTATGTCTTTTTTTTAATATTTATTTTTTTATTGTAATTAGTAAAAGGGTTACATGATATTTGCCAGATAGAAGGTGCATTAATTCACATACATTGATACCCTTTCACATGTCTTGGTACCCATTTTTTTTTTATCATAAACTCCCTGGAGAATCAGGGAGTTGTGTGTCTGTATCATGCCCACCATGTCTAAGAATCTGTCATGTATGTACCATGTACAAATACAGAAAGCTCATCTTTACTCTCCTTTCCTGAGAGTTCTTGATGGGAATGATAGGGTGAATATACCAAGCTGCCTGCCAGACAAAGGCTTTCTTTTTTTCTTTCTAAAAACAGCAAAGGTCCTTGCCTGCAGGAGCAACTTCCAGCAGCTTCTCTGTGCCTGGAGTCTGCATGCATAGTGAACAGGTGGGCAGAGACATTGACTGGAGAAACATTACATGATTACCAGGGTGGGACCAGCCCCTCAGTAGTCCAATGCCCTGCCAGGCCTGCTGAGCAGCCACCTCTTATTTTGAAGCAAAGTTTCCATAGCAGTTTTCTTCTTGTTCTGAACTGTAAAGTGTGGTTTAACAATGGGTAGATTAGGAAGAACATTTTGAGTTCTGAAATCCTTGGTTCTTTGGCATATGTTATGAGTTTTGTAGGATAACAGTTTCTGGGACCCATCTGACCATCACTTATCAGATACTTCTTTTGTGTCATGCAGATCTCTGCCTGCATAAGAATGTAATTCTTTGCTCAGGGATGCTCAAGGCTGATATGTAGCTAGAGGTACATGAAACTGAGGCAGAATATGCTGGGGTAGTACACTGTGTTTCAGTCTTTTAAACATATGTCTTTGGAGAAACACATACATCTTGAAAATTCTTTTAAAGTTTGTGTTTCAAAAGGAATAGAGTGGGGAATTTTTTTGGTTTCCAAATATGAAATTATAATATTGAATATATTTTAAAAACTACATATGTCCTCCTTGGGATGCTTACATTTTTTTGAGGTATAACATACATATGTGGCACAGCACATGAATTTTTACCTACACTTACATGTGTTTATATGAATATCACTCAGTTATATATTAAAAATTTCTACCAATCCCAAGAGGCTTCACCATGCTTCATCCATGTCAACTTTCTCCCCCTTCTAACCCCATCCAGAAGTCATTGATTCCACTTTCTACCAATACAGGTTACCTTTGCATGCTCTTGAACTTCATATCCACAGAATCCTATGTTTGTGATTTGTCATATCACTTTTAGCATCATGTAGAGCAGATGCCCCTCCACTTCGGATGGAATGTTTTCCTGATCATCCCATCATACATTGAAAATACTGTAAGTTGAACATGCATTTAATAGTCTGAATCTGTCAAACATCACACAGCACACTGCAGAGTCTAGTTTGTTGTCTTTTGTGATTGCCTGGCACTGGGAGCTCTTATGGCTCACTGCCCCTGCAGAGCATAGAGAAAGAAGGATAGCATATCAACAACCCAGGAAGAGACCAAAATCCAAAGAGTGACTACTACTGCAGGCATGTTGCTTTTGTACCACCATGTAATAAAAAAACAAAAAACAAACATGGGTCCAGCCATTCTAAGCTCTAGTTGATCTGTAGTTTTTTCTTTTGCTCTGGCTGTGATGCATTCTAACATGTGACTCTTCCCCACATGATTTATATATCTCTATTTTTTCCCATTGGAGACTGCTTATATTGTATTTAGAGCCAAATAGAGAAAAATATTGACTATTTTTCCTTACAAGAATGTGATGGAGTATAAGTTAACCTAGAGTCTTGGTTTCTCACTTGTAGAATGGAGGCATTCTCACTCGTCTCACAGGGTGAAGACAGGAACCAAGTGTGTCAAGTCCTCATGCAGTATCTGGTCTAAAAGGCATTCAACAATTGATTATTTAGGAATGTGAGTGTCTTGGAGTTGTCTGGGTGTATGGAATCTGAATATCTTTATGTTCAGAATGCCTGAGCAAGTGTTATTCAGGCCTTGTTGTAGATCACACAATTCTAGGAAATGCCTGAGGGACAGGGCATTGTGGAAGCAAAGAAAGAGGGTAAAATGCAAAGCATGTGGGGACAGGTTGCCCCCCCATTTCTACACTGCTAAATTAGTTTCTCTGATGATAACCATTTATACTTCCTCAGGCCCTCAAAACTGTACAGCCGCATAGTTAGTGGACAGTTGGTTTTACTTAGTTGTTCTGCAGACCTGTGTCTCTGAGATGGGGGGGTGGCTGTGAGTATCTCCCAATGTTTTAACTGTTTCTAAATCCTTTGTAAAGACTAGAAGACTTCTTTTTCTCTTCCAGTTGTTGTGATCTGAGTTGAGGAAAAAATTGGGGAGAATGTCTATTATGGCTGGCTCAATTGTATGCCTTATAAAATTTGTATGTGAAAGATATAAACTCCTGTACTTCAGAATGTGGCATGGTCTTTAAAAAGGTAATGAAGTCAAAATGAGGCCATCAGAGAAAACCCTGGTTCAGTCTCACTGGTGTCCTTATAAGAAGACATATGGAGAAGAAAAGTCATCTCCCTACCAAAGAGAGAGGACCCAAGAGAAACCAATCTCACATATGTTGGTCTTGGACATTTAGCCTCCAGGACTGTGGAAAGTGAATTTTTCTCATCTGTTTCACTTTGTGATGGCAGCCCAAGAAACAAAAGCAACATATCCTTCTGTCATCAGAAGCTCAGAGACCAATTTGCTTTTTTAAAAATACTAATAACAATATTAATCACCATCGTTAATGTGCCTCGAGGCTATAAATATTGGCAGGCTATTTTGTGGGAGTGATAAAATAAGATATTTTCTTAGCAGAGTGGTGTTTCTGTTTAGAATCTTCATCATGCTCCCAAGATTATGCATTAGTGAGTGCTGACTGACAGATCAGTTTATGTGTAGATTAGACTAACATACAACCACTAGTTTTAATTTACTTGCTTATTTTCTGAGAAACATGTATTTTCTCTTTTCTTAGCCACTGGGCTCAGGGAGGTGGTGTATCAGAAGGAAGGCCTACAATAGGCCCCAGGTGTCTTTTTCCAAATCCACTTTGAAATGAGAAGTGTCTAGACTCCACGGGCAGTCAGAGCTCACCAAGGAGAGAGATCACACAGATATATGTCCCAGGATGACCATAAATGTCTCAGCTTATGATGCTCCCAGGTGAGTTACACAGCCAATAGTTTTGATCAAGTGCTGGGCTTTACTCGATTAGCAGAAGGATAATGAGAATTGAACCGCAAAGTGAGGGGGGCTAAGAGGAGAGGGTGGGGTGGCCTTGGGGATGGTGAGGCAGAAAGATCAAGTGGCTGTGGCTTTTGTTGAAGGAGACCTTTGTCCAAGTTTTCTGGATAAGGCTGGATTTTGTAGGATTGAGGTCTGAGGATGACCCTCGGGTTTGCTCAAGAGGTTGGAGCTTCTGGATATGATTAATGACTTTGTTGGGCCAGGCTTTCTCCTTCCAAACACTTTCACCTTCACACATTCTGATCCCCTCTAGTGTAGTTCTACAGATGGATGCTCACTGATAAATATCCAGAGTCTAAGGTAGCAGGGAGTGGAAGGGGGAGGCCAGGAGGGCCACACCTGTGTCTTGATTCCTTCCCCCCGGATCTCTAGCTGTGGGTACACACCAGCATTTTGAGCATTTTCCTTTTACTTTCATGCTTTAATCTTTTCTCCTTTTCCCCCTTTGTTTCTTTCAACTCCTTTTCTTCCTTTGTTACTCAGTTTTTCCTTCCTTGCCGTCTTCTCCCATCTTTTTTCTTATAGAATAATTTTTTCTCTTTTACCTCCCTTCCATTCATTTCTTCTTCCAATTTTTCTCAATAGCATGAATAATTAAATATCTCTTTAGTCTTTATTGGGGTTTATCAGTCAGTATGCAGATCATTGCAAAACTCCAGGGACATATTGAAAAAGAGAGATGTTTTCACAGAGCTGGAGGTCTAGAAAAGAATATGAATAAGTCAATCAATGAGCTTTAGAAGACAGACTGATTGTCTACTCATATCCAGTGGAATAATTCTCCCTTTCCTCACTCCAGACCTGAGCCAACTGTGAAACAAGAGAAAAGAGTGAATCCAAATACATTCTGCTATTGGAGAATGTAGCTTTGACTGCCGGTTACTGTGGGTTTATCCAGCTTAACCATCTGGGCTGAAGCAGGGGCAGGGCTCCTGGATAAGGAAGAGAATGGATATCTGGATAAACTGCACACCATGGAAGAGCAGTTTATACAGGGAGGACCTCTTTCTTGTAGGGAATTTCAATTCTTAGACCCTGTAGGAAGAGGAGAAGGAGAGGGGGCAACTTACCTTTCCCAGGTCATTCATCAGCCTAACTGTAGTATAAGCCAGTGAGGGGGCTGAAAAAGGTCAGGACTATGATGCTAGTGGAGGAATACTTTACTTGTAGGAAAACGTATACAGAATAATTATGCTTTCCATTCCTTCTACCCTGTATCACCACCTACAATGTGTGTGTGTGTGTGTGTGTGTGTGTGTGTGTGTGTATGTGAGTGTGAGCCAGTGTATAAGAGAGTGTACAACCTAGTGTGAGGGCAATATGTATGAAAGGAAGTCTTCTCTGTGTGGTCAAGAAATGACATTTAATCTGATACTTTAAGGATGTTTACCTACTTTGATACGATAAAATGCCACCCCCCAAAAAAATTCCAGAAAAATTAACCACCCTTGTTTCTCTTTTTTCCTCTCTAATCTTCTCCTTATAAAATAAAACTCCAGGGAAGTCTTCTATTCAGTTATTCTGTCAACAGTATATATTTAATGCCTATTAAATGCAAGCCACTTTAGTAGGCAGGAGAAATACAAAGATTAATAGGAAGTGGCTTCTGCCCCAAGGAGTGTTCAGATTGGTACACCAGTGAGGT
Organism: Megascapheus bottae; assembly: GCF_031878675.1. Taxonomy (NCBI): domain Eukaryota; kingdom Metazoa; phylum Chordata; class Mammalia; order Rodentia; family Geomyidae; genus Megascapheus; species Megascapheus bottae. The sequence goes on from NC_143515.1 coordinate 69,151,545, forward strand.
AGGCTCATAAATAGCAGAAATGCGAGGCCAGCTCTGATACATTCATTGTTTGTTGTTGACATTGGTAAGAACTCTAAGTGAGCTATGTTAGGGTTTTATAGGGTTTACATGGAGAAGAAAGACTTTATGTGCAGGGAAGGGAATGATATTTGAGCCAAACCTTGACTCAAATTCAAACCTTAAATGAAAAGTAATATTCAAAGAAATGCTTCCTGGACCTTCCAGAAAGAACAGGAAGAGCAGGAAATCTAGGGATAGTTGCAGAGAGTACTGAATAACCCAGTTTGCCTTAAATATGATTTAAGAAGTAAGATGTTAGAAAAGTTCACTTTGGAAAAGGTGAGATCCAGGTTCTTGTAGGTCAGAGTAACAGTCTGTCACATTTTCTTCAACAAGCATAAATTATGAACTGCTTCTTGAGTGTACTGCATTGCTGGAAATGCGATGTAATCCAATGAGCATTTTAGAGCATCCCTGCGATCATTCAGTGTTGTTGGGGACTTGGGATGCAGGACATGGAGTTGGTAAGAATTTGGACCTCTTTGGGATCATCTAAGTTTGATGTTCTGATCATCAGTGGAGACAGCCAGGGTAGAGCAAGTAGGTTGATGCCATGGTCTGGTCCCACTCATCATCAAGATGGGTCAAAGAAGATGCCAAGGAAACCCATAAGATTGAGAGATCACAGTGGTTCCATCGGGACAGTGTCTCATATCAGGTTCTGTGTGATGGAAATGAAGAAAGCAGAACAGGACTGAGCATGCCTGGGGAGGTCTCTGAAGTTTGGTGGGTGAATAAGGGTATGTGAGAGCTTGTCCCGGGATTTACATCATCGTGTAAACATTATGTATTACCAAAGGTGGAAACATTCACCTAGAGAAGACCTAGTGAGTCATGCTTTAAGACAAGACAAACCTTGGTCGTGGAGAAGGCAGATCTGAGTGGCCTTTTGAGGCACCAGCACAGGTCTCTGCCATGAAAATGTGTCACTCCCTTCCAGAGCTGCCAATACTTCTCTGTTATGGCCCAGACTTCTTGACTTTCTTGTTCTCAGAAAGAGAAAGGAGCTCGTTAAGTGAAGTGGCTGCCAAGAGTATTTTAAGGTGAACAAAGCCCAGATCATTTTTTCCCTCACCACATACCATACATAATTGTATAAAGGAAAGGATTTATTTGGTTTGCATTATTATTCCCCCCCCAGTTTAATTACAATGTTAAAGAGGCAACTATAACTTGAAAGGAACAAGCTCTATGGTCCTAGAGACCAGCAGGACCATTCTAGGTTTTAAACACAATTCTTTGGTGAAAGGAATTAATTGTATATGAAACTTAGGGGCTTCTGTAAAACACATTTTTATGAAAATAAACTTGAACAGTCATTAAAATGAATAGTTGTTTTAAATAAGATTGTAACTGCATGGTGGTGCTGAGGAATTGTAGACGCCTCCTTCATTGGCTTTGTTTTCTGTTCCACTCTGCGATTATTAAGACAATATCAGGACCCTGGAGGTAAATGTTAGCTTATAATTGGGAATCTGATGTATAATTTCAATGATAGATTATTAGCAGAGGTAAAGAATTGAAAAAATTCTTGTATGGTGTTTAGGTCCAAATAACTTTATGTGAATAAGAAATTCACATATTGGAAAGACGCTACAATGTTAGCAGGAAATGTAGTTTGGCTTTAGACCAAGGAGCTGACTGTGTAACTTGACTATGGAGCTTTGGAACATACCCTAAGCAACCTGTAGTTCAGCAATGTGAGAGCCGAGTCCTGGATTTTCATGTGCCAACCTTGACATGAGCTGTTTCTGAGGCCCTAGAGGGGTGTGTGTGTGTGTGTGTGTGTGTGTGTGTGTGTGTGTGTGTGTGTGTGTCTCAGAGAGACTCCAGACTTGAACTTTTAGCTGAAACCAAGTTTCAAAATCCAAGTGAGAAGACTTGGCTGTCCATTTGGGAAGGACTTACAACAGAGTTTTACCCAGAAAGGTGAGGGAGGATATTTGAATTGAAGAGCTTTATTCTTGAAATTTTGTACTTTTCCCTACTCCTGTTCCTCTTGCTGGAGTCACAGAACTGAGATGTGTGCACTCAACTGCTCTGGTGCAGGTGGAGAAATGACATCCTTTTTAATTCATGGTACCCTGAGCTACTGGTCCCCGTTCCTCAGGAGAATGCTTTGCTGATTTCTATATCTTTCTATCCTCCCACCTACCATGGTCCTTTCCTCTGCAAATTACTAGCCTTTTCCTGTACTTAGCTTTCTTTATCAAGCTTTCTTTCTTCCCTATAGTGACATCCTTATAGTTATTTAGACAAAAATTTAGCTGGGTGCCAGTGGCTTATGTCTGTAATCCTAGTTACTCCAGAGGCTAAGATCTAAGGATTGTGGTTTGAAGCCAACTTGGGAAAACAAGTCCAAGAGACTCTTATCTCTAATTAAGCCATGAAAAGTTAAAAGTGGAGGTGTGCCTCCAGTGATACAGCCTTGAGTTAGCCTTGAGCAAAAAAGCTAAGCAGGAGTGGGAGGCCCTGAGGTCAAACCCCAGTGCCAGCACAAAACAACAAGAACAACAACCAAAGTGTTTGGCAGGGAAGAAGGGAGGCTCTTGGAGTTGTGTGCAGCAAGGATATTTAAGAAACAGCTCTTCTTCCAACTTGTCATCAAGGCCCATGATTTAACTAGTGGCACCTGTCTCTGTTCAGCAATGGTAGTGATAACCTTTTTGTGTTTCTCAGAGTTTGCATGAATTCTCAGCAAGGCAACACCCCACTTTTCAAAACAATGCCTCCTTCTCTAGTTTCTTACCAGGTTTGAACAGTGAGACCTGAAGCAGTCAAAAACCTCTAGAATGGTCATGCACATTGTGTCCTGAGGAGAGAGCATCCAGATAGCAACTGATAGACAGTGGAAAGTTCCTAGAGAGGAGTTCCTGCAGCCTCCAATGGCCTACTGTAACATAATTTTTGCCACTCTGCAGAGTTTTGGGCATCCTCTTATGGCTGTTCTCCTCCAGGTACCTTCTTCTTACAGCTTGTCTCCATCTCTCCCTGTGATAAAGCCGTTTGTAGACCGTGGGCCAATGGTATCAGAACTGTTGATCTCATAGAAACTACAGTGCATCATTTGGAATAACAAAGCTGTGAAGTGGCTTACTCTACACTGTATACTAAGTGTCCTTAGTGTACAGATGAACCTCTGTTCTGTGACAGTGAGGACCCGACTGGCTCCATCTGGTGTAATCCATATCGAGGAACCTAGGACAACAACTTCAGATGGATGCCTGGAAAGACTTGTCAAGCAATTTATTTATTTGCTTATTTATTTGTTTATTTGCTTATTTATTTTTGGTGATAGAAACACTCTCAGACCTCAAAGTACTGAAGCATATTTTGGTCTGGCCCCCAAATGCATAACTGAAAACATAGGGTCTTGACACTTCCCATCCTTTCAACGGTATGGCTCGGTGAATAAATTCAAACCCATTAAGATTTTCAAAATGACAGAAAGAAAATCTTCCCAGTGAACAATCTTAGGACATTGTGACCGAACACCATTTCCTTGAACTGGTACAGGTTTCTTATTTTTGAAAATCCCATCAATTGCAATCCCTCCTTGAGGCTGAATATGTTTTTTTTTGTTAATGTGCTTATTTCTTGACACAAAGCCTATAGCTAAGGCTTGTAGATACACGAATTACATACTTGTTAGTAACACTGTGTGGCTCCATGTTCAAGAGGTAACGTGGAAAGAGTTGGCAATTTTTCTGGATTTGTAAATCTAAAGAGGTAATTGTCCTTCAAAACAGCAGGGGTGGGAATCAGGGGCAGGAAACATGGCCTTGAGAGTTATGCTCTTAACTAGTTGTACGATTCTTGTCTGAAGCCTTCTAAGTGAATGTGTGTGTGTGTGTGTGTGTGTGTGTGTGTGTGTGTGAATGATATCTTAAGCAAACTGTGTTTTCCATGGGAACACAATTGAATTTAAAAATCTAAATGAAAGACATCTTCTCCAGGAGCACATCTGTTGCACAGAATGATGCCCATTCTATCCACACAGTTGCCTGCAGAGCAATAAAGTCAGTTTCATCTAATTCCTGAAACCAGAAATGGGGATAACAGGCCAGTATTAAATATTAAAGGTTGTTTTTATTCCCCCTCCCACATTTTGCTGTTCTGTTCCACAGAACACAAAGAACACTGACATATTTTCCAGAGCTCAGATGGATAGCTAATGGACTAGAGAAGCTTTCAACTCAACTGGAGCAACATAAGAGAAAACTTAATTATAGTCAGGATTCAGTGGGTTAACTGGATAAGTGAGGAGCCTCCATATTTCAGAGTATCTAAGATGTTACCGAGTTTAAGATGTATCATAATTCTAATGCACTTCCAAGTAAAACATACTGCCAATGAAACTGGCCATGGTGCTTTATAACATGGACTTATAATTTTATACTTATTGAAGGATTGCTGTAATGCTAATCTAGACATTTGCACACATATTAAAAGGGAAAATGTAAGCAAAATAAGCAGGTTGTATTATTCCAAAGTATTTTTATAGAACAGCCTTCTGAATGAATGAATGCTCTTCTCCTTCTCTCCTTCTTGCCATCCCTCATTCCTTCCAAGTTTTGACTAAAATCAGTGGATGGTGTGAATGGTAATCATGAATGAGGACAGATAGGAGATCATAGCTTTGGAGGAGAGACAGACCAAAGTGGCTGGTTTATTGAGATTATCCATGTGGTGCCATCTACCATGAAATCAATATTAGATGATTTCTTCCTAGAACTTGATATTCACTTACATGCAGAAGTGCTGGTGCTTCCTTGATCATATAAGAAGTCAGTTTCATATTCATTTTACCTCAAATAATCTGGTAACTGAAAACACAATGGACTAATCTTGCCACTAGATCAATACCTGGGTATGCTCATGTGTGGGCAATGTCTATGCCATGACTTTCATTGTTTTGATAATAATTTAAGGTGCTACCACCAACGTCGTATTGGGTACTGTGTCTGGTAAGATGTTTTCTATTTCCTCTTTAATCTCAAAACAGGCTGTGGTATCACACCTTCAGTTAAATGCATAAAGATTCCTGATACCTTCTTGGTTAAACCCTGTGTGTTTATTCCAGAGAAATGAGAAGTAGACAATGGAATCTAGCTTTTAGCAATATTGTGGTTCAGTGAGTGATTCTGCTTAAATAACTTCTGCTCCAGAAACTCATACCCAATTTTCTTGCTATGCCAATGTGTTCCTTGGTACTAAGTGCTTCCACAGACATTCCACCCTTTATTGTGTGTCTCTGCTTAATTCTTATATGACTATTCTTGACCTCCTATAGAGCAGCAACCATACCTTAGTTATCTTTGTAACCCTAGAACATTGTGCAATGCCCAGACCTGGTAGAGGTCTTCTTGTCTGAGGACCGAGGATAGAATAAACAGCACAGGGAATGATCAGGGGCAGAGAACTGTCAGCCAGCTTTGGAAGTGATGGAATTTGGCTGTGCAGCGAAGGTAGAAGATTTGTAGTAGAAAGCAGTGGGCAATTAGAACATGAGGGGATTAAGGCCATAGCTGGTCCTGAATGCTACCAGAAGGGACATTAATTAGTTGGTCACACAAAAACCTCATAAAGACAGTTTCAGAGCACCTGTGTGCCATCTAATGTGGCTGTTGAGTCACAGATGGCATGGTGGCAGAATTGATGACTATTAACCATGTCGTTGATGAGGTCATCCATAGAGAGAATGGGCTATGCCTGAAACCTCAGTGAAATAGATGATCATTCATGGTGACATTCATTCAATTCATTAATTCATTCATAACTTTCCTAAGATAAATAAATGACTGTCCCAGGCATTAAGGGCACCTTGTACCTGGAAGGTGATGGTAGTCTGGTAGAGGAGAGAGATCTATACATATCCATATATGTAGGATTGCACATGTAACTATATAAGAGATATACAAAGCACAAAAAAATTCCAGTTTGGTTACAGTATATTCAGAGTATTGTGGGGATATAAAAGAGTGTGTCATTCTGGTTGTGTTTACATGAGTGGATCAAAGGAAATTCTATGTAACCAAGATGATTTTTTTGCCAGTCCTGGGCTTGAAATCAGGGCCTGAGCACTGTCCTTGGGCTTTCTCAAGGCTAGTGCTCTACCACTGCACCACTTCCAGCTTTTTTCTATGTATGTGGTACCGAGGAATCGAACCCAGGTCTTCGTGCATGCTAGGCAAGCACTCTACCACTAGGCCAAACTCCTGGCCCCAGCCAAGATGATTTTTAAATATCCAAGCTCAAGATAGAAATACTTGTTCTCTAAAGAAACAGGTCTTCTAGAATAGTGGTATCCCCTGATCAAAAGGGGTGCAGAGTGCGTTAAATGCATATGGAAAACCAGTTAGTAAAAGCAAACAATTCAACAACAAGCCCTCTACTTGCCTTGGTTTAATCTAGCATCTCAAACTTAGTTGGCCAATGACCTTCGATAAGGCAGGAAATCCACTAGTATCCTGATATCTTTGCTCCTTATTATTACTGTCTTAAAAACTAATAACATCTCAGCATTACCATGAAGACACAGAACTAATGGCCAGATTTGGGTGAGAGTTTTTCTGAAGACAAGGAGCCTTTATGTTCCTTCAGTACTATGGCTTTCTCTGGTCTTAGAGCTTTCATTGAGAATTGATATTTGGCAGATGTGTCACATGCCTCTCACTATCCCAAAATTCTCTTAAGAACCACAAAAAAATAGAGCTTCTGTCTCAGAAGCCATTTAACACTGTGTAGGGATGACTACTCTATTGAGGCCAACTGTTATTAATTACACTTGTAAAATGCAAATGATGTTTATAAATACTTTAGAGTCTGTAAAGATGCATCTACATGGACATTGTGTCATTAGTGAGTGCATCTAATATGTAGGGCAAGGTCTTCTAAGACATCTGGCTATTTGCAAAGCTTTCTTTGACATTACTTTTTATATGTACTTTTGGTACCAGTGTAGAAATCACTTGTCAAATTACCTGGAGATGTTTTCATCTTAGTAGCTGAATATTGCAAAGCTTCTAGCAAAAAAAAGAACCCCTATTGTTATAATGTAAAAAGTTCAGCTTTAACTGAGCAATAACAATAAATGTTCTTCAATGAACTTCCTTTGAAGAGTTTATCGTGCATGAAAGATTTGGAATGACTTGGGCTTTTAAAAATCTTTTATTTTTGATTAACATGTATTATACATATGAATGGTATTTAAACACATGCGCACATATACACAGACACAGACACAGATTAAGTCCTGCCTCTTTTGATTTTCTCATGCCTCCCCCTCCTTTCTTCCCAACCTATAGTAATCACTATTTTACATGGATTTTTAGCTATTTTAACTTTACTGTTCTTCGTTGGAACATGACTGCCACACATACTATAAAACAAGCTCCCATATGCTTACCCCAGATTTCCAGTTTCACCAGAGAGCTGTCCCTATACATAGTCCATCAGTGATGCTCAGTCTCTACTAACTGCTGGATTGGCTGAGGGGATTCTCAACCCTCCTTTGTCTTTCAGATGCTCAACCGTAACTTTCACTACAGAAAGAGCCAGTGATAATGAAGCCCACCACCAGAAAAACTTCACAGATTATTAGAGATGTGGTTTCAAGGCTGACACTATTTCCTTTGTAGGTTTTTGAGTAAAGAGGTTTTTTTTTTGAGAATTATTGGTTCAATGAATGAATGAATGAATCAGTGAATGAATACATGCATGATAGGTCAGTAATGTTCAGATGTGAGCCTATTACACCTCTGAGGGCAGATGTGTGGATTTCTAACATAGGATAGCATTCTCCCCTTGATTTCCACACTCATTATAAACCTGGTCGGATGCTATTCTGTGAGTCCTCAGGATAGCTAGACAAAAACATTTTCTTCCACCCTCTTTCCAAAGCGTTCCCCTCCGAAGCCCTGTAGCAAAGCCCCTCTGTCTGGGAAAGGCTCCAGGGAGGAGGAATCCATGAGCAAGTCTTGGAAAGCTTACGAGAGTAATGAGAAAAACACATCTTGCTGCACACACAGCTCCTCCTGCCTGGGCTTTGCCTGTGTGAGCTTGTGGGAGAGGCTGAAAAGCACATTCTTTAAAATCTTGGCCCTTAAAAGAAATGCATTTTAGGCTGAAATGTCAGCTTGGCTATGTCCCTTCTGTAGGATTTTTTTTAATTGTTGACTTTTTGACATGATAAAACCTAGCCCCTTCCCTTCCACCCTGGGGATAGTTCATAGAAATGATGAAATTTCAAGCCCTCACTCAGCCAAATTTTATTGGAGTTTTATCACAACACGAAGATTTTTTTTTTTTACAAATTGTATTTCTATCCTTCCTCTTCAGCCTTCTCTGATACAACCCCCACCTCAAAACTGTGTCTTAGTTCGAACCAGCAGCATTAGATATTCAAGAAAGTCTTTCCTCTGGACTTTGGGGTCAGCAGAGTCACATCTATTTCCTACCACCTTTTAAAAGCCAGTCTGAGCCTTTTTTTGCCCACAGCAGACCAGGTCAGCCTTGGGTGGCCAGAGGATGAGCTCATCCTCTTGTCTCACTGCCCAGATCACAGCTCATCATGCAGGACTGTTCCTTACTGAGTTAAATCCAAATTCTAAAACATCATTCTTCAGTGATTTATTTTCATCTTTAGAGATTTTTAAGCATTGCTCCTTTAAATGTACTCCAACTTTGTTTGGAAATTTGGCTTTGCTTACTTCTGGCCTTACAGCAGCCCTCCTGAGTTTAATTGCCTGATATTATTTTAGAGCTGGCCAGAAATTACATCTCATTTCTTGTACGTGGAAACACTAGTATCTCTCTTATAGACAAAGGACTTCTATGGCTTTACATATCGCTTATTGAAAGTTTACCAAGGTAGATTATGTGCATGTGTGCAAGGAAAGGCAAGTGATCTATTAGGTGGCTTCTGAAAGGAATGGTTGACCAGATGCTTCCACAGACAAACAATGATTAGGTACCTGCTCTGTGAAGGACATATGAAAGGAGACTTCTTTGAGACAAACCTTTTTCCATTCATTTACATGGTGTTCTATGCCCTAGCAATACAGTAGGCCACTAGTATGTAACAGTGAAGGAAAGTTTACTGCTCACAGCCAAGTTTGTCCCCCTGAGGGCTCATAGGAGGGGGAAGGAAACATGACTGAGAAGAAAGAAAACATGGTAAAGTATAGCCAGGCTGTACATAATGATGATCTACACTGAACCATGTATGGCTCAATGGACTATATTGTGTGATGGTATCATAGCCATCTTAGTTTATATGAGCATGCTTTATAATATTTATACAATGACAAATCCACTCAATGGAGCCAAGCAATGTGCCTATTATTAAGTCACATATGATAATATAGGGTCTTTTGTGCACTGATCCTGGGTAAAACTTACTGCAGGGCCTGAGAGGGACAGGGAAAAAGAAGAATCATTTCCCTCCATAGCTTCAAAGAACTTTGCAATCAAATGAAAGAGAAGAGACTCATGAAGAACACTATGAACACTTGTCTATGGAGAGATATGTTCCTGAGATTATAAGCTGTAGCTAGCTGTCAGTGTCTAAGAAGCCCCCATCTGTCTGTTTGTTTTTCTTGTATGGCAGGCAGGTGGTCTTTAGTAGTTAGAATAGTTCTAGAAATTTCATATTCTTGGAAAGGATGATCAAGTAAAACTGGAAATCATCTTGAGTCTGGTGGCAACTTTCTGTCCTTGTTCCTTCTGCCAAACAAGACTTTAGCTATTTCTACTTTCCACATTCTTAAGTGATTTTGATTTTTCAATGTAGTTACAAGTGTCTTGGGTCTTTTAATGTAATGAAATAGCTTTTAAATAAGGGCAGGGACACTGGAAAAAAGGGCATGACAGATTTTCACCTTCTCTCCCTAGCCATTAGCCACTAAGTCCTTGCTTTTGTGGCCACTTGAGTGCTGCTTGGTACTGCTGGGGGATAGGAAACAACACATCTGCAGGAGAAATGAAAGGTGCATCCAGAAATCTGAGTGTTGGGCTCCTTTGGGTTTTCAGTAGAAATAGCTTTGTGTTCATGCCCAGAGGTGGCCTGTCATAACTCTGGCTCTGAGTGGCCCCACGAATGTCCTCTGAAAGACTTTGTATCTTCTCTCTTTTTCCTATATTTCTTACACCCATACATATATACACACATTCACTCCTTGAGAGGTACACAGCAAGAAGAACATGATGATCATGTTTGCAAGAGCATATTTGGAAAGGCTATGACAAAGCCATGACATGGAATTGGAAGACTTTAGTTCCTAATTCTTATTTTATTTCAGTATGTCCTTGGGCAAGTTACTTCCCTCAGCATTTTATTTCTTTGCTTTATACTATTAAGTACTTGACAAGGCAATTTCTATGAACTTTCCAAGAGTAAGGATCTTTGTATCTTATTGGTCTTCTGATTGGAGGTGGGGCTTGAGATGAATACCTACTAGTCCTTAAATTGCACTGGGCCCAATGTTAGGAGTTGGAGTGGAAGTGTCACTGTGGCAAACTGTATCTTATGGAGTGTATCTTACAACAAAGGCTGCATGAGTCTAAGAACATTGTTCAGCAGTTATCGCCAAGGAAACATTGGCAGCCAGGTGGAGTATGTTATGGGGTAGAGCATGGGAAATGGACATAGGGCTGCTATGATAATTCCCATGCTGCAAGTAGGTAATTATTCATGGTCCAATTTGCTCAGGGATGTGATTTATTTAAGAAGGCTAGGATGGAGTGGGTCTGACTCTTTTGCTCCATGCTGGAAAGGAGAGAGACACATTTTTCTTTAATGGATGGTGTAGTTTTCTTCTACGGTGACCTTCCAATTGCTTCAGAAATGTATTTAAGCCAAATCCAGAAAGAACAATTTAAAATGCAATTAATCAGCTGGGCATGGTGGAACATGCCAGTAAACCCAGATACTTGGGAAGTGGAGGCACAAGATTGGGAGCTCAATGTCAGCCCAAGCTAAGTTAAAGAGATCCTATCTCAGAAACAATGAAGGGCTAGATATGTGGCTCCAGTGGTAGTGGGGCTTGCTTTGCAAGTGAAAAGTTCCAAGTTTAACTCTCACTTAATCCAAAACCAGGAGGATTTCAAATGGAGATAGCACGACAATAATTTTTCTAGGATGTACTCAAGGATCATGGATACTTGGGCATCTCATCTCTCAGGTGATGAATTGAAGTCACAATAAACCATAAGAAGATATAAATCATCTTAAATTTGAGTGTCAGGAATTTAAGGAATTGAGTGTCAAATTTAAGTGTCAGGAATGGTCACTCAAGCTAATAGTCTAGTTACATAATTACCAGAGACTAAGGGTAAAGTTGTGAGTCCTCTGGAGCAGGAAATATATTTTATTCAGGGTAGTTGGCTCAGTCATCTCATTCTTCCCCTGGCTTTATGGCCATACAGCTCTTCCTTGATAACAAACATGAAGTTTCTAAAGTCTGTCATTGTTCTAGTGTAGTTCTTCTTTACTAATCATGGATTTCCTCCCTTGGTGCCCATCACCCATCCTTTCTTCCTCCGTCCCTCCATCCCTTCCTCCCTTCATGCTTGCCTGTGTGTGTGTGTGTGTGTGTGTGTGTGTGTGTGTGTGTGTGTGTGTGTGCCAGTCCTGGAGCTTAAATTTAAGGCCTGGATGCTGTCCTTGAGCTTTTTCTTTGCTCAAGGCTGGTATTCTACAATTTGAGCCACTGCTCCATTTCTGGCTTTTGTGTGCTTAATTAAAGGTAAGAGTCTTATGGATTTTCCTTCCCTGGCTGGCCTCCAATTACAATTCTCAGATCTCAGTCTCCTGAGTAGCTAGTACTACAAGTGTGAGCCACAGTCACCTGACTAAGCCTGCTCTTCTGTTTTTATTTTTCATCGTAATGTGTAGAGGGGTTACAGTTACATATGCCAGATAGTAGGTTCGTTATTTCTCACACATTGATACCCCTTCTCATGTTTTTGTCCCCAAAGCTTGCTCTTCTTGACCCAGTAAATTATCATCTTATCAATGTCTTGAGCAATTTCATCATCTCAAACTTGAGATTTATCTAAATATATTTACCATTCTTGTTCTATATACAATATGAGCCATCAATGGGAAGACTAAGAAAGTAAAATGAGAGGGAGAAAGGGCAGGAGGGAGAGAGAGAGAGAGAGAGAGAATAATTATGTGACACTGATGTCTTTTCTTTCTCCCTTTCATTTCATCTAGACTCTGAGCCTAGCATGTTCAATTCAGGTATTCCCCCGTAGTTAATTCTTTCTGGAAACACCTCCAACAGACACATTCAGAAGGGTCCTTCTCTAATGTATCAGGCATCTTTTAATCCAGTTAAGATTAGACCTTATATCACATTTTAGGATATTACTTCTTAATAACCCCTAACTTGTCCCCTCCTCTCCACTTTCACTGTTTCTGTGAGGGCTGTGGCTCTAGCCTTCCTGCCTGTAGAGGTGCTCTTGGTAAGTATCCTCTCAACCTTATAATCAGACTCATCTCTCTAACTCAGATCGATAATGTCAGCTCCCATTCCCAAGATCTGGAAATTGGCAGTGGCATGTCATATTTTCCAAATATAATAAAATCTCACATTCTTATTACATGTTCTCAGGATTTAGCTCTGATCAGTTTTTATCACCTGTTTCTCAGAACTTTCTTTTGAACTTTTCATATTCCAGTCTGTCACTTGGCAATGCCTTTATTCACGCTACAATTATCGTCAGACTAGTCTGTCCCTCTGTGGTGGTGAAGAAAAGGTAGAGTAGTGCCAAGCTTACAAGTGTGAATACTGGCTCCACAAAGTTTGTGATGCTCAGCAAATTAATTAACCTCTTTTGCCTCAGTTTCTTTCTCTGTAAATAGGAACATGAATATATCTATCCTCATAGGTAGATAATAAGTGAATTCACAATCAAAGACTAGAAAACTGGCTGACCTCCACCATGTAATAAGAACCAAGTAATTATTCTGATTATTCTCTTTATCCTCCTCTATATATTCAGATTAAGTGAAGTTTTTCTTATAAATCCTTTCTAAGTATTTCTAAATTATTCAAGCCAAACATCAAAACTTCCATGTGCTTACTCTTATGTGTTTGTTACATTTTTACTTTACTTCTTTGTTATTATTGCCACATTTGTTGTAATAAACAAGTAAGATCCTAGAGGTAAAAGCATATTTTAGGTGTCTCTAGTACTCAGAACAATGATTATCATAAAATAAGTGCTCAGCAAATATTAATAACTGGTCGCTTTTTTATCTTTGAGATGGTAGGACTCTGAACTTTGTGATCAGTTGAAACATTCAACTCAGATGCTCACATGTCAAGACACTCTAGTAGGTACTCCTCTAGTCAGATGTGTTGAAATCTCAGGCAGCACAAGCTTTGATCCATCCAGGTGAAGGCTGGGGTGAAAAACCAAGATGGTATCAGCATGTATGTCAGCTGATCCTCTTCAGCCCCAAACTATCTGGGGCAGGGGGACTTTCCTGACTATAAATGAGAACTCTGATTCAGCTCTCTTGAACATCAAAAAAGAGATTAATTATCTTAGATAAGGCATCTGAAGATATTACTGTTAGTGACTCCAATTCTTTATCTGTATAATGGAGGAGCCAGACTCCTTTGATCTTCCTGTTTATTGTCTTTAAGAATTGGCATTATCGGAGCTCCAGTAGTGCAATCAGTTAGCGGGAGGTACTTATAAGAATTGGCATTATCTCCGGGATGTTCCTCTTATGATAGTCTGGCCACAGTCCTTCAGAAAGAGTACTGGGGCTTAAACTCAGGGCCAGAGCACTGTCCTTGGGCTTTCCTCAAGACTAGTGCTTTACTGCTTGCGCCATAGGACCACTGCCAAGTTTTCTATGTATGTGGTACCAATGTATCGAATCCAGGTCTTCATGCATGTTCGCAAGTACTTTACCACTAGACCGAACTCGTGACCTCTAAAAAAATGCAACTTTATATCAAAAGAAAAAAAATACCCACAAACCCCAGAAGATCTGTTACTTATCACTGGCCAGATGGTACCTAAACCAATCACTATGAAGGATGATGCAATGTCCATGTTGATTTTTTTTTTTTGCCAGTCCTGGGCTTGAGCTCAGGGCCTGAGCACTGTACTTGGACTTTCTCAAGGCTAGCACTCTACCACTTGAGCCTCAGCACCACTTCCAGCTTTTTTCTATGTATGTGGTACTGAAGAATCAAACCCGGGTATACGTGCATGCTAGGCAAGCACTCTACCACTAGCCCAAACTCCCAGCCTCCATGTTGATTTTTAACCCATTAGAACTTCCCAAGTCAGGAGGTAGAGGAATGCACACTAGAACAAAGTGAATGTTTTCTAGCATGAAAGAAATGGTGGTATTGGATGATTGGATGGCAATCATAGATACTGCCACATCAACAGTCATAAAAGAGGGAGAGTCTGCCACATTATCTAAAAAGATGTGCTTATTCAAATTCAATGTTAAAAACAAAACACCATATTCACATGTAAATATAACTGAACATGATCCAAATATGGGCAAGCCCTTGGGTGGAAATCTTTGTATTTATCATAGAGGTTGGTCTGCCCAGTACCTCCCAAATTCTGAACATTATTCAGTCATTTGAGCCTTCAGGGTAATTGCTTCTGATCTGAGACAAGCAGGATAAAGCATACATTTTCTCAAATAAAGCCTATTTTTACCCTCCCATAAAAAGCATAGAAACAGATTTCTCAGCATTGGTGTGTCTTATTTCTAATTACATAGGAGTCGATCCTTCAATTGCATTCATTGTCTATTAGAAAAACAAAACAAAACACAAAATAAAGTTACTAACACCTCAGCAAGGCCCCTGAAGTCCTCAGGTGGGCTTCCTCTGACTCTCTCCCCCCTTCCTCTGTTCCCTGCCCCCTTAGGGGTTCCTGGCTTTGCAGTCACACAGATAGAATCATAATATACTGGATCTATCATATTCTTTGTTTGTGGCCTTTTGCTTTCTTATGTCTCGCTGTCATTATTTACTCATCCTTCAATGCCTAAGTCAATGATCATTTCCTTTAATAGAAACCTAATCTTTTCTAGGCTTTCCACCTATGGGTGGCCCCAGCATCAAATTACCCCTTTGCAAAAGCCTTGATTGCCTTGTTCTGATGACCTGCTCTCCTCTGGCTCTCTAAGCCAGAGAAGTAGCTCTACTGCTCTCTACTGCCTGCTTCTTCCACAGATATGATTTGTTCAGGGTTAGAGCTAACCAACAAATGGTTTTACATATAAATGTATGGGTGAGTGTTTCTTTTTAATCCTGTTAGAGTTGATTCAGTGGATATGTTACCGCTACGTATTCCCCTCTTATAAGAAAGACATATCCTGGCTGGTGCTAGTGGCTCACACTTGAAATCCTAGCTACTGAGGAGGCTGAGATCTGAGGATTGTGGTTCAATCCTACAAAGGCAGGAAAGTATGTTAGATTATTCTTAAGTCCAGTTAACCACCAAAATCCCCAAGCAAACTGGTAGTGAAGGTGTGGCCCAAGTGGTAGATTTACCACACTTGAAGATTTACCACACTTGAAGGAAAAAAAATGTAATGGTCAGTGCTCAGGCCTTGAGTCCTAGTAACAAGTCCTGGTATTATCTTACAAAGAAAAAGAATATATTCTAATATTCCAATTCGAGTCATCAGCTGATAATTTATGAATAGATTAGCTCCTTACAAATAGGCACATTTTTACATGTTCACCTTGACACACACACACACACACACACACACACACACACACACACACAATGGTAGTAAGAGCCATTAGTATATTCATCATTCTTGAATCTAAGTTGCACTTCTACTGCTAAGGTTAATTATTGATTTGTTTTATTCTGTGATTAAAGCCATTAGTTGCTATTAGCAAAAGATGATATTTATGCATGCTTGAATATTAGCTGTATTGAATTTCCTAGCAGGGACCCACGCTAAATGAATATTCTCTGGGACTCTCATCTAGATTGGTGATACATAGACTTGCTGAAGATAGCTGGCGATCTTTCTTTGCCATAGAATACACAGAATCTTATTGCCTTCACTAATTATTCTTCCTAAGCATGCACACTGACCAGGACTTATTGTTAGTTGAATCTGGCTTCTGTCCTTATCTGATTTTGAATGGCCAGACATCTGAACAAGAATAGAAGGAGGAGGAGATAGAGTCTGAGAAGTCCCTTGGGGCCAGTGGCTGCAAACTCTGCTTTTAATTTTCCTTTATCAAGGTTGTAGAATGAACTCATTTGCTCTTTGAAATAGTTGAGGATGCCATCTGCAGGTCAGAGCTTGGCTTCACCTGGACACAGCTTCTGCTACTAAGAGGAAGCCACTGTTTATTGACAGCCTTTGTGAATAGGTCATGTTTTTTCTAACTGTGCCCTAGTTGGGGGATGGTTGACCTGAATCTACTTAGAACCAAAAAAAAGCCGAGTTTCTGGATGTGGGGAGCATCAGTGCCCAGGGGAGCATCCTTTCCGTTCCAGTTTTGGCATTACTTAGGGAAAATGAACTATTGTAAGAAATACCTCCAAATCTCAAGGGCTTAAATAGTTCACAGCCAGTGTGGGATCAACGCTGGGAGCGTTGGGCTGTGCTCTGGTAGGGTCCTTCCAGTTGGTGCCTCTTCCACCCCCTAGGGTCCTGGAGTCTTATGACCATGCCCATAGTATGGGGAAAGAGGGGAAAAGGTGGTGTGGGAGATGTCTGGGAGTGGATCTGGAGAAACATCCATCATTTCTGCCAATATCCCCACCTGCCAGAATCTACATAGATCCATCTGAAAGGAAGGTGAGGAAAGAGAGCCCTAACAGCTCTGTCCAGCAACGTACAACCTATCTGAGAAGTAACTTGCCGGTGTTGCTTTGCTTCTTTCTAGCAGAGGAAGTTAACTGAAGTAGAGAGGGCTTTTAAATCTAGGCCATTTCTTAGCTTGACATCTCTATCTTTGGTGTCCCAAGCAAGCCTCTAGGCTCTTCCTTCCAGAATGGTCTTCAGCTTTCTCAAGGTAAAGGCAGATAAGACAGCTTGAGGGCAATACCATCCACAAGGCTGAATTCCAGGAGCTCTACAGACAAGCACATCAGCTTCCTCTCTCATCACTGCATGGGACCTATGGTAAACATCTGTTGAGTAGCTGATTGGCTGAATGATTTGGGAGGAATCTAGGGTTCTCGTCATCTGGTGTTGACATACACTCCTTTTAGAAAGCTCATCTCTTTAACCTTTGTACAAGCGTTCCTGATTTGTTATCTACAGTTCATCTTTCCCAGGGAGATGGTTCAATTCAGACACCTCAAATGAGTCGAAGATACAGTTGACTGCACTCTGATTAACTTCCTATTCATCACTCACAGAGATGTATGATAGGATTTTCTATGATGGGGAGAGAGAGAGAGAGAGAGAGAGAGAGAGAGAGAGAGAGAGAGAGAGAGAGAGAGAGAGAGAGAGAGAGAGAGAGCGCGCGCGAGAGATCAGCTGGGAAATGGGAATTTTGGGAAAAGTGCTATGAGAGGAGTATGTCCGACTGGAGATGTCCTACTATACAGTGTGAAATACACACCGTCTTCAAGAAACTGAATTTTGTATGAGTTAGCACTGGGTCTGACTGAAGTGAAACAATTTTCTCATGATGTGAGAAGAAGAAAATAATATAAAATATTAGACAGTGGTGAAGTCTGCTGATTTGCAGGCTTCACTGAAGTTTAGGGCTTTGCAGGCTGAACTCCTCAGCTCTGGGATCTTAGCATTGACTTGATGGACCTTAACTCAAGAGGCTGCTGCTGGCAGATTGGCATTTGAATAGTCAGGAAGATCTAATACTCCATCTTTCCTTATTAGGTGAATTTCAAGAAATCCTTAGCTTTTTGGGGGGGGGGGGTTGTTCGCAGTTCCTTGGCTTTATGGCTGCATTAACCTAGTCTCTGCCTGCCTCTTCACATGGTTTTCTCCCTGTGTGCTTGTCTTCTCTTTGTGTCTGAAACTGCCCCTTTTGTAACTATCCATTTATATGGATTCTAGCCTATCCCAGTGGGCTTATCTTGATGCTGTCATTTGTGAAGACTCCATTTCCAAGTGAAGTTACCCACATGGATCCCAAAAGACAGGACTTCAACATCTTGGAGAACCCAAGCTTTTGTTTGTTTATTTTGGTTGATCATGGGGGTCTCAACTCAGGGCCTGGACTCTGTCAGGCTAGGCTCAAGTTACCATTCTATCACTTTGAGCATCACTTCTGGTGGTTTTTTTTTAGGGGGGGTGGCTAATTGGATATATGAATCACAGACTTGCCAGGCACCAGTGGCTCATGCCTTTAATTCTAGCTACTCAGGAGGTTGAGATCTGAGGATCATGGCTCAAAGTCAGCCTGGGCATAAAAGTCCATGAGACTCGTTTCTAGTTAACCACCAGAAAACCAGAAATGGTGCTGTGGCTCAAGTGGTAGAGAGGCAGCCTTGAGCTGAAGAGCCCAGAGTCAATTCAATGCCCAGGTCCAGTGTTCAAGCCCCACAACTGACCAAAAAAGAATCACAGACTTTCCTGCCTGGGCTGGCCTTGAATTGTGATTCCTAGATCTCAGCTCCCTGAGCAAGGATCATAGGTGTGAGCCACCAGCTCAACATACTGGAGACACTTAACTGCTTACTCAAGCCTGGTCTCCCCCACCCTTCACCCTAATGTCCATCAAAGATCCTCACGTGATGTCTCCTGAGCATCTCCGGCAGAATATGGAGAGTCCAAGCTCCTGTCATCCTCATCTCCAATTCATCCCTTACCCCATAGTCCTGACTCAGGGAACAGCACTCCATCACACAGGAGTAGTGGTCTCCACTGCGACTCTCTTCTCTCTCCCTATCTGTTGTTTTCAGGTCTCCAGTTTTGCCTTTTGATTTCTCTCCAACCTCACTGCCACTTTAGGCCAAGCTACCAGGCTGTTTTCCCAAAGTATTATACTGGTCTTCTAGTGGGCATGTTGTGTCCAGTCCTCTTCAGACATAATCCAGTTACACATGTGGTAAATTCACCTTCCCAGAGAGAAAGTTGCTTTTCTTTTTATCCTTAAAACTTTGTTTTTTACGGATGTTCCCTTGCTTTTGCAATAAGTTAAAAACACATTGGTAGCAGTTTTCATGACTCTCTGTATGATTCTACTCATTTACACTCCTGCTTGTTCCTTTTCCCCTTTACCCTAAACTACAGAGCTGCACTGCTTCTTCTTGCTTGCTTTGAGACCCTTGCCTGTGTTGACTTTCTGCAAGAAGGTTCCTCTCCTCCATGTCTCCTTTCCTTCAGAAGCCAATGAGAATTTGTACTTCAATTAGATTTCATGTCTTCTGTCAAACCTTCCTTTCAGTCTCAAGAATGTCCTCATAGTTTCTTGTCCTGTTGCAGCAGGTAAGCTGGCAATTAGACCTTGCTAATTTTAGGATCACAACATCTAACATTGTGGCAAATATTAAGGCTGGATGCATGGCTGTAGGAGCTGTGGGAGGGAAAAAGGGCTTGTATGCAGAAAGGCTCTCTTCTTAATGTTTGATACTCTGTGGTTGCTGACTTGAAAGTCCTAATAGCTTTGAACTTGCAGTGAATTCCACTATGGCAAGAACTGGTTCAAGTGCTTTGTTCACATGACTCCTAGGTATACCGCTGATAAATATCTGTAGGAATTATTTAATTGATTCTCTACTTTTGTCTTTGCCAGTTAGTCAGAACCCTGGGCTGAACTATGTTGACAGGTTTTGTCCCACCCACCACTTTGGAAGAGCCCAGCTGACCACAGTGTGTTAAAGGTGAAAAATTGTTTGGCATTTGAGTGACCAGAGACTTGGTTTATTACTAGAAACAAAGATCAGTTAGGTCTTCAGTGATAAGTATATTGCATGGTAGATTTAGGAAATAATGATCTTTTGATAGAGCACAAATATTCAGGCTTCAAAGATCCATTACTCAACCCAGATTTTCATCTAAGCAGTCATAAAATTCATGCCTACCCATTACTATGAAGTTTCATCCTCAGTGCTCCAGTCACATAGCCATCACACCACAAACATCAGACATTACAGTAGCTGCATTCTGCTGGTAAAGTGACCAGACGTCCATTGAGTGGGCTCCAATAGCATTCAACTGTGTCAGAGAGCAGGGATAGTTTTCTGTGGTTTATACACTTCAGGCACACTGTCAAGTATTGTTTGACAGGTGCCACTGTAGGCATATCCATGTGTAGGAAGCCTTTTAAAGGCATATGATGCTCCTGGCCCTGGTAGCTCATGTAAGGATTGCGTGCTGCAAATCAACAGATCATAAAGGTGCTGGCTGCTTTTTTTTTTTCCAGTCCTGGCTTGAACTCAGGACCTGAACACTATCCTTGGACCTTCTCAAGGCTAGAGCTCTACCACTTAAGCCACAGCACCACTTCTGGATTTTTCTATGTATGTGGTACCATGGAATTGAACCCTGGTCTTGGTGCATGCTAGGCAAGCACTCTACCACTAGGCCAAACTCCCGACCCCAAGGTTTGTTTTCAACCATTTTCTTGTCCATCAGGTGATAGCGTTCAGAGGCTTTGGCTAGTTTGGAAGTTCCTATCTAAGGATTCTCCAGGATTCACTTCTGCACTGATTTACAGTCTCTTCTGAAGGCTGCTCCCGGCTAATGTCCGAGTAGGCCTGGATCTGAAGGCAGCCCTTCTCGCAAGAGGAAGGCTTGCTCCACTAGACCGTTTGGACTTAAGGCCTCACAATGGCATTGAAAAACCTTTTGAGAGACTGTACTGCAGCCCAAGGTTTTTTTCCTTCTGAAACAATGCTTCCTCTTCTTTCAGAGCTATCTGATCTATGTCACAGGCTAAAGATTTCCCTTTCATTCTGCTCTTTACTTCAAAGAATCTCTTGCACATCTCACTTTGCTTTGATGCCTGTTTCATGAGAACTTAAATGAGTATACTTCTCTCTATCTGCAGGGATAAGTAAACAACTTATATATCTTTTGTATTGTAAGTTAATGGTGTTAGGGATCAAGTGAACTGTTCAAGAGGGGAAGGAGGCAAGAACTGGAGAAAGGAGACTGGAAAGAGGTTTTTGGGGAAAATCGTAACAACTGACACTAGATCATACTCCCCAAAGACCAGGGGAGGATACAGAGGAGGCCTGAATACCGACAGAAAAATTGTCCACAGTCCATTCTCCCTTCATTTACAAAACCATAAGGAGTAACTGGGCTGCAGACACAATGGTGATTAAGAAAGACAGGGACCAGAATCCTAGATCGACACACCTAGTTCGCTTTTCAAGCATTTAAGTTCTAAGTGAGGGGAAGACATGTTTCCTTCACTTGGGGAGGTGAAACTGAGCTTTATTATTTTATTATCTCGAAGCAGTTGTCCAAAGGCACTGCCATTTTTACCTGTCTTGTACTAAATTTTTATTTTATTTTAAAAATTTTATTGTACAGGAGATGTACAGAAAGGTTGCAGTTACAAAAGTAAGGTCATGACTACATTTCTTTTTGAACAGTGTTACCCCTCCCTCATTTTCCCTTGTCAGTCCCCCCTGACTTCCCACCCAGCCAAGGTGTAAAGTTAATTTCTAACATAGTGTGTAGTGAATATCACTGTTGCATTGGTTCATCCTTTGTCCCATTGTTTTTGTGATTTCTTTTTCTTTCCCCAAATCAGATAAACTTATGTACAAGACAGAGTGCACAGAAATTAAAAAAAAAACCAAAACAACAACAGGGAAGAAAACAAGGGAACAACAACCAAGAAAAAAAAAACTACAAATAGTACATAAACCAAAGGAAAAAAATCCCCTCTTATTTTCATTTTTTGGAGTTCATTTTGATAAGCATCATTTTATATAGTCATATATACATAGCTATTTTGCCATTGTTTAATTCTTTTTTTAAGAGTCCATTTTATTTATTTAGCCAGGTCTAGGCTTGAACTCAGGGCCTGAGTACTGTCTCAAGGCTACAGCTCTACCACTTGAGCCTCATGAACTCATTTCCAACACACTGTCTGGTGAATATCGCTGTGACAAAGGTTCACCCTTTGTCCTTTGTCTCATCATCATGTTTTAAAATTTTATGAAACTTGGAAAGTACGGACTTGTTTACTAGGGAAGAGAATGCAGCATATGTTTAAGCCTGGTGACAATAAAATTGTATCAAAATACATACTTACTAATCAAATATCCTAGGAGTTGCCATTTAACACAGCAGTATATAAATGCAATGCATCATGAGCAATGTCACAACTTTCAACATTCCCACTTGCCCCTCCCCTCCCCAGAAATCCTATCACTATTCTTAATTTTGTAGGATACACATTGAGTTCTTGATGTCATTCTCCTCATCTTTTCCTTTTGATCCATTTACCCTTTTCCCCTTGACCCTACCCCACTCTCTTCTAATATTGTGAAACTTCTCTCTTGCTTAGTTGAAGACCTGAGTTATGTTTACTATGACACAGACAAATAAGATGCCAGTACATTTGTTTTAGATCTAAATGTTCTGAAAGTTTAGCCAAAGCATACATATGCTTGCTAGAAATGGTGGCTTCTCCAAGCATGGTTGGAAGAAAAACTTGGAGTCACAAATGCTCCCTCATATAGGGACTGAGAAAGACAAAATGTGGCAGGGAGCTTTATGGGAGCAAGTAAAATCTGAGTAAAGGAATGGTTCTTTGAGACTGAGAGCATAAATCAAGTCACAAGACACTGATGGAGGGCTTCACCCAGCAAAGTATAGGATATATTTTTGGGTAACATATTTATCCTGAGTCACTTCTTATCTAGCTTTCAACTGTTCCACTAATGATAACATAAAGGGTGAACTTTCGGGAGGTCTAAGGGCAGTGCCTGAAGCAGCCTGCACCGATGTTAACTTTGTGACTTTATATTCTACTCCTTGATCTATTTGTGTACTTTGTTCATTTGTTGAAATGACAGAATGATTTTAAATAATTTAATGTGACTATCTTATAAGGATGTTCTTGTCATTAATTTTTTTAATGCTGGAAATATTATCCACAACACCACCAATTGAGCAATCCTTGCTAAATTTTAAAAGGAAAAGTCAAAGTGATGCATGCAGGAGCGGAAGGGGGTGGGGCATTTTAAAGTAAAGTCAATTCTTATAGAAAATTCTAAATAGGAACATTCCTAATAGCTAGGCCTCAAAGTACATGAAGAGGGACTTCAACTCTGAGTAGGATGGAGGAACAGTGCCCAGATGTACCCTCAACCTTGGACAAAATGAGAAACAAAAATCCTATAAGCTGCACTTTTCATTCACTGGACAATAAACAATGCAGAACACCAGCCATGAGTGAAGGTCAGTGGGAGGAACCCTGTGATTGCTGTCTAGAGAGAATTTGTAGGCCATAGCAAAGGAATAGGAGAGTCATATAGATTCTAGAATTATCCCTGAGTTAAGGTGATAGAACTCACACCATGGAGAGGCCAAGACAACAATAATATTCAGAGTAGAATCCTAGGGAATTTAGAATAGCATAGAAAGGAAAAAGATGAATGGAAAAAGAGCCATGAAGATTTCTAGAAGACTTAGTCCAACCAAACAATGATCAGCATATGCTTGAGAGGAAATGTCCAGTGCTAGAAAGGAAGCATTGCAAAGGAGCTGAATCAGAATAGCTTTTCATCACATGATATTAAGAATAGACTTACAGTAGCTGGGCGCGGCAGCTCACGCCTATAATCCTAGATATTCAGGAGGCTGAGATGTGAGGATCATGGTTCAAAGCCAGCCCAGGCACTAAAAGACTGTGAGACTCTTATCTCCAATTAACCATTAGAAAATGGGAAATGGCTCTGTGGCTCAAGGGGTAGGGTGGTAGCCTTGACCTGAAGAGCTCATGGACAACATCAGGCCCAGAGGTCAAGCTCCATGACCCCCCACCCCCACAAAAAAAGAATAGACTGGCTATATGCCTACTAGTCTAAGTGAAAAAAATGCAATTCCTCACCATCAGGTAAAGTGTTCACCTTGTAAAGTATCCAGCTATTGCCTCAGTAGTAAGCCAAAATTATCCCTTGGTTAAAGCTACCTTGGCCAGTCTGAAAGAATCTTAAAAGGAAACCTTGAAAGGATCAAGCTGTTTCTAAGCAATTTAACTGGGCCCTAGGAGAACACTCAACAATACGTAAAGAAATAACAAAAAAGAAGTTTGAAAATAAAAATAAACTTTATAATTACATCACCCAAATAAAAAAATTACCAGGAATGAAAGAATCAAGAAAATATAACCCTAATGAGGGACTCGATCCATCAAGTAATCAAACAATGAATAAACTTAAAAATGACACATGATGGAATGAACAGCCAAGGATGTTTATTAGAAATTTGAACAAGGATGGCAGAATAAACCCCTCACTGAAAGGTGCTCAATGATGGTGGCAGTGGGGATGGGGAAAGCAAAGTATACCATATGTATGCGTGAAATGCCATGGTGAAACATTGGCATGCACTTAAGAAAAAATGACCAGTTCAAAGAGTATAATACCTTAGAAAGGAAAAGTTAAAGTTCCACAGAGTATTTGTTGGGTGGAAGAGACCAACAGGAGAGAGTAGGTGAATGAAGAAGAGAATAGATTGAGAATGCAGTCAAGAATGAAATGTTTATGGTATAAAATTAAGAAAAGTAAGGGGAGACATTGGTCGAGATGCATTGTATTCATGAATGGATTTGTTAAATGGCCACCTCTTTGCATAACTCCTTTAAGATAATAATAATAATAATAATAATAATAATAAACTAAAACCAAGCCAAATCCAAAATGATCCATTGAAAGAATTCATTTGGAAACTAAAAAAAAGAAAAGAAAAGAAACAGATTGCTATTTGTCTTCAGTTGTCAGCAGGCATTTAATACAGGAAGGAGCAAATATTGAAAAAAAATGTGACTATACTGTAAAAACAGATCTTATCCAGGATATAAATACTAGGAGGAGAGGAGATGTAGAACAGAGGGAGGGAGGAGGGGATAGTCAGTGTACTTTTTGTACATGTTGGAACATAGAATATAAAGTTTGTAGAAATTGTTTTAAATTTTAAATAAAAAGGTATACACTGGAAGCTGGTGGCTCACACTTGTAATCCTAGCTACTCAGGAGTCTGAGATCTGAGCATTGTAGTTCAAAGTCTGTCCAGGCACTAAAGTCCATGAGACTCTTATTTCCAAATAACCACTAGAACACTGAAAGTGGCTCTGTGGCTCAAGTGGTAGAGCTCTAGCCTTGAGCTAAAGAGCTCAGGGACAATGCTCTGGCCCAGAGTTCAAGCTCCATGACTGCCAAAAGAAAAAAAAAGAAAAGGGAAAAATGTTCAGGAAGATAGAGTGAATACAAGCATTATGTTCAATGTATGTTATGTAAAAAATGAACAGTAGAACTTGAGGGTAGATAGCGGTGGGAGAGGGACTATGATCGAAGCTGTGATAATGATCAAGATGTGTTGTACTTATAACCTGACTTATGGAATTGTAGCCTCTTTGTTCAACTTTTAATAATAATATTTAAAATTTTTAACTGTTATAAAGATGATGTACAGATAGGTTACAGTTATATCTCAGGTAAAGAGTACATTTCTTTCTGAACAATGCTACCCTTCCTTCATTGTCTCCCAGTTTTTTCCTATAATATTTTTTAAAAGAAGACAGAACTAAGTCCTTGTTATACATAGGCCAAATTCTGCCTTAGGCTTTTTTGGAGGGTGGGTAGGGTGCTTCTTTTGGTATGCTCCAAGTACTTTCTTCTCTTTTTTAATAGAAAGAAAAGAATGTCAGAAAACACGTATGGCTCACTAAGTATAACATGATTGCTATCTTTGACTATTAAAAGTAAGTTTTCTGGTTAATGGAGTTATGGAGGGATGGGGATTTGGGGAGACCCAAGTTGAGATGGCAGAGAAATTAAATATTTTGAGACTGAACAGATAATTGTTGGGATTATCAGAAAATATGATATTACAGAAGAAAGGTTTTGAAGACCAAGCTATATATACCAGAAAGTTAAAGATGGAAAAACAGTATTGGTTCTGTGAGGTATAGATAGCTTGAAGGAGCCTGTCATGCCTATAACTGGGACCCCTAAAACAAAGTAACCTCAGAACACATTTGAGGACACATGGATAGAACTTCTAAATGTGATAAAAAAAAAAAAAACGATTAGGCCTATAGTTTCAAGAGTCTCAAAAAACCGTAAGTGCAAAATTGTCAAAATTTCTAAAGTGAATGAAAATGGAAGTGGATGGCCAATGTACTTAAGAGCCAACAATAACAAATAATTGTGTGTGTGTGTGTGTGTGTGTGTGTGTGTGTGTGTGTGTATTGTGTGTGATATTGGGGATCAAATCCAGAAAAATCTCTTTTTCCAATCTGGTGAATTGTACACTCTTGCCACACACTTGCTTGGCTGAGGCTTTACCACTTGTGCTATATGTCTAGCCAAACTTGCTGATTAGTTTAGATTTGGGGGTCTCAGACTTTTGTGCTTTGGCTGGCTTTAAACCATTATTGTCTGTGTCTCAGCCTCCTAAATAGTTAGGATTACAGGTGTGAGTCATCTGCTACTGGCAAGATTATCTTCCTAGTAAAAGACAAAAGGTGCCTTGTGAAGAGAGCATGAAAATTAGACCGATAACAGCCTTCTCAGTAGAAATAATGCAATCCAAAAGACAGTAGATTGGCACTAAAAAGGGAGAAAAGGCAACTTAGGATGATATACCTAGCAATAATTTATTTCCAAAATGAAGTCCAAATACTTTTACAGGCATAGAAAAGCTTAAAGACGTTATCAGCAGCAGGCCTCCCTGTACCACAGGATGCGTTGGATAAAGTCCTCCAGGCAGAAGGAACATAATGAAAATCTAAATCTACAAAAAGGAATGGAGAGCATAGGAAATGAAAACTGTGTACAAGATGAAAAACCATTTTCTTATTTAAAAAAATCTCCTTAAAAGGTATTTGATTTTTTTAAAGTAAAAGTAATAAAATGTTATTTGGGAGCTTATAAGATATATAGAAAGTAGCAATAGCAGAAACCTAGGAGGGGAGGGGAAATGTTCTTGTATTATGCATGAAGTGGTAATATATTATTTGAAGGTTGTAATAAATTAAAGACATATACTATAAAATTGGTTTTAACCACTAAAACAGAAACGAGGCTCACAGTCAACTACGACAGTGAGATGTAAAGCTATAACTATGAGAGATTAAACAGAATTGTAAAATTCTTCCAATATAAAAATCACAAATACATTAAGAACAAGAGGATAGAATAACAGATATTTTATACTAACAATAGTCAAAAGAAATTGGGATTGGCTATTTTGCATTACATAAAGTTAGAACACGCAAAGATTACCATCAGGGATAAATGGGATCATTAGTGAAGAAGAGGTACTTATATCAGTAGGAAATAACAATAAAAATATTTGTGTACCTAAAAGAATAACTTTTGAAAAAAAGTTGATAGAATGAAAAAATTGATAGAAAAGAAATAAACAAATACGCTATTATAAATTTGTATTTTCTAACTCTTTTGAGTAATTGACAGAAAAAGTAGACATAAAATCAGGAATAATGATATAAAGGAATTGAATAATGCTATCAATCACCTCCCTAATTGACATTTATAGAACGGTCTGATCAACAGGAGCAGAACATCAAAAAGAATTGTACTCATTTCTCATTACTTCATTCATGTAACTCTAACCTCTTTGTATGTCAATACTACAATAAGAATTTTTAAAAACCCAGCGTGCGCATGCACCCCTCCCACAGAAACAGGAAAATGATAAATAGCTATTTCTGTTGCACTTGGAACATTTACTAAGGAAAACTCTAATATAGGTGCTAGATAAATTTTAATAAATTTATATTTGGGGCCATAAAACAAGTCTTAATAAATGTAAAAGAATTCAAATTATGCCAAACATGTTCTGTGACCAGATGAACTTAAATTAGAACACAATTAAGGAAGACAGTAGAAAATTTCCAAATATTTAGAAAGGGCACAACATTTACTGAAATATTCCTTCAGTTAATTGAGGATTAAAACATTTTAGATTGAATTAAAGTAAAAAATTTCATGTATTCCAAATTTTGGAATTTATGTAAAGTGAAACTTAGAGGGAAATTTATAGTACTAAGTGCTTATATTAGAAAACAGCGAAGACCTTATATCAATAATTTAAACTGGGGGTTTCTTAAACTGCAGCTGATAGACCAAATCTAATTGGCTGCATGTTTTCTATAAAACAAGTTTTACTGAAACACAGCCATGCTCATCATTTATGCCCTGTAATGGCTGCTGTAGCAATATAATTGATTAGAAGTATGAATATCAAAGCCAATAGTTCTTCACGAAACAAATTTGTTGACTCCTGACATGAGCTTCTACCTTCGAATCTACACATTAAATAGCAAATGAAGTCTAAAGTCTAAAGTATTAAGACAAGGGAAGGAATCAACAAAATAGAAAAGACATGAGCAATAGCTAATCAATTACAAAAACTGCAGAATTTTACCATCAATAAAATTGATAATACTTAAGTTATATAGAATAGTTATGAAGTGATATTCACAAGACAAAAGGCTGGGATAAAACTCTACAACTTGGGAGTGGGTAGGAGGAGGAAGTAAGAGCAAAACATAGGAATGAGTAACTGTTCGAGAAGTAATGTATTCACTACCTAATTAATGTAATGGTAACCCCTTTATACATCACTCTGATAATAAATAAAAAATAAAAAATAAAACTCTTCAGTATCCAAAAATGAGAAGGGGGAATACCACGAAAACTACAATAAACACCAAAATATATTACAGGAATTTATGAAGAGTTTCCTACTCCTAAATTTTAGAATTTGACAGACATTTGTGTAGTTTTACAATTGTACAGACTTTGAAGAATACATGAACTTCTAAAGTTTATTCCAGAGGAAAAACATAACCTAGAAAGCTATATCCACTTACACAATTAGATATATAGGCAAAGGACATTTCTGCAAGTAAAATGATGCTGGTTATGCACAGTCCTTTAAGGAAATTGTATGGGAGGAACATTTCCTAATTCATTCAGTAGGACCAACTTTGCTGTGCTGTGGTAGCAAAACGAGAGATAGTTGAATGGGAAGAGCTTGCCATTATATTGAATGGAGTAAGACAGGCTCAGACAAATATTGCATGTTTTTCCTCATATGTGGAAGCTAGAATTAACTTATAAACCTGTAAATTAACATGTTGGGCATAAGCAAGTGGTTGCAAATGTATTTCATGAAATATAATAGATTCAAGGGAGAACTCAAAATACTACAACTCATTAGAAAGTCAGTTTCAAAGATCAACAAAATAGACACTGAGGGGGAGGCAGAAGATGGCGCCGAGACAATAGGGACGCTGCCTAGCTCTCTCTCACAAAAAGAGAGAACCAGGGAGTCCCATGAGCCAATTACCTTAAGAAATCCACAACAACAAACTCAAAAGGCAACGGAGAAGGACTCAAACCGGAAAAGAAATCCAGATAAAGCTTACATCCAACTTTCTCAAAGAATTTGGAATGTGAGGACCCCTCCCCCACCCCTCGCTGCCGACTCTGAGCGGCAGTGGAGGGCGCCGTCCGGGCAGCCCTGACCGCTGCAGAAACCAGCATAGGACCGGGCCAGCAAGCTGCAGAAGCAGCGGAACCCAGACATGGAGCCAGAACAGCAAGCAGCAGAACCCAGATGCGGAACACAGGTGGTGGCAGAGATCCGAGGGGAGTGAATGACTCCCCAACACTGTGGAGCACACACACCCAAACGCAGAGGAGTGAGTAGTGCAGCGGGTCCCTAAACCCATCGGGAAAGCAGAGCTGGTGCCAAGCAATAGAACTTAACTCAGTCCCCTCCACCCCGCCCGAGAAAGACTGGCAAGAGCAGAGGGGCAAGGAATTTAGAATCCTGTCCCTTCCCTCAACAGCCCCCTCCCGCAGCCCTCTTACTGGAGACTGACAGGCAGGCTACACTAAGACTCAGCACCCCACCAGGGGAGGCAGAGGTGTCCCAGCTCCCACCCGCCCAACAGGTTCCTCTCCCAGGTCTCTGGGTCTGGAGAGTGGGAGGCGTTGAGACCCTGCCTTACAACAGCAGGTGGGGTGTGCGGGAAAATAGGAGCCAGCATCTGTCCCCCTCAAATTGAGCGTGGCATCCTCCAGCTGGGAATCCTGAGCAAGACAGCACTGAGGGGCCCCCCACAGTCACAGACACTCTGACAAAGCAGTGGAAACACAGAGGGAACTGAAGGGCCAAACAGCAGCCAAGCGGACACCTGCTGGTCCTGCTGAGAGCCCCTGGAAACTCCCAAACCCCAGACCCTTGGCCAGGGGCCCGCCCCTGGAAACAGCACAAGAAAACCAACCATCTGCCCAGCATGCTCAGACTGAAGCTTGCAGATCCCATGGCTCACTGTGAGGCCATTGGTTGGACTGAGAGCTAGTCGTGCAGCAACATGTAAGTTTTATCTAATACTTTCCAAACTTTGTACTCAAATACGCTACCTGCTTACCAACTTAGGTCAGTTATCCTTATGCTATACCTTTTCTTCATTACTATAATAATCTTACACTCCTACGTTATTCCTATTGTACCTCCCCTGATCTCTCCCATACTATTTTTCTATCTCTGGTCCTCTGTTCATCTTTCAACCCTTATAATGCATGGATCTACACTTGATGGCTGTTGAAAATACTGTATATCTAGGTGTTCAATTATACTCTAGGTCCAGAGGTACTTAAATTCAATAGAGATTGGATTGAGAGGCTTATTGTTTTGGTCATAAATTGCTTATCAGTGGTTCTATTAGACTAGTCGGTAACTGCACAAAAAGAAAGAGTGATAACACCAATCAAAAATTGTGAACATCTAGTGTCTGCCAGCTAAAGAGCTCTAGGTTGGTTATATCTGAAAAACTATAATCATGTTTAGTATTAATCTTCCTCCCATTTTCAAATGGGCAGAACAAGAAACTCAAGAAAAATGTCAAATCAAGGAATAACATCCCCCACCCAATATAAACAGACAATGGAACAGTCACTGGCAAACCTAGAGGAGAGTCTTCCAAGTGCTATACAAATGCAATTGATAAACATCATGAATGAAAAATGTGAAAATATAAAGAAAGAGATAAAGGAGGAAGCCATAGCTAAACAAGAGGAAACCATAAACAAGGTGATAAGTGAAAAAGGAGACGCCATAAAGGAGGCCATAATAAAGGTTTTTAAAAGAAAAATGGATGAATTCATAGAATCCAAAAACAAAAAGGTGACCGAACTCCAGCAAATGACCAAAGAAAATAAAGCTACTGAGCTAACCACTCAAATGGAAATCAAGGAGCTAAAGAAATCCATACATGATCTAAAAGAAGAGATGCAAGGCATCAAAAATGAGCAATTAGAAGCAAGGGAGATGAAGAATAAAGTAGATAGCTTTGATAGCAGGTTAGACAATGCAAAGGAGAGAATTTCTGGGGCTGAAGATAATTTAGTTGTTATAGAGAAAGAACAGAAAATGAGTCAATCCAAATCTAGGAAATATGAGAGAGCGCTTCAGGAGGTCCAAGATACAATTAGGAAGCCTAATTTAAGGCTAATTGGTATTGAGGAGGGTCTGGAGAAAGAGGTCAATGGTATTGGAAATATACTTCAGGGAATCATCTCAGAGAATTTCCCAAATATCCAGAAGGGCGGGCCCATCCAGATACAAGAAGCTTTTAGAACCCCAAACAGACCTGACCAGAAAAGAACATCCCACTGCCACATTGTAATCGGAACTGGATCAATAGAGACCAAAGAAAGGATCCTAAAGGCAGCCAGGGAGAAGGGATCAATCACCTATAAAGACAAACCAATCAGAATAACCCCAGATTTCTCAGCAGAGACCATGCAAGCAAGAAGTGACTGGAAGCATATATGTCATGCCCTCAAGTCAAATAACTACCAACCAAGAATACTGTACCCAGCTAAGCTCTCATTCATAACTGAGGGAACAATAAAAACATTCCATTCCAGGGAAAAGCTGCAACAATATGTCACAACAAAACCAACACTACAGAGAATTCTCAAAGATGTTCTATACATAGAAAACCAAAATAAATGCAATATAGGGAAAGAAATGGCACCTAAACAGCATACCATCTAAGGACCACAAGAACTGTCAAGACACAGGCCCTAATGAAAGCTTTTAAAAATGGTGGGAACTAATAAATATCTCTCAATCCTAACTCTCAATATCAATGGACTTAACTCTCCAATTAAACGGCATAGTCTGTCTAGTTGGATCAAAAAGCAAGATCCATCGTTCTGCTGTCTTCAAGAGACACATCTTACCCAAAAAAACAAACATTTTTTGAAAGTGAGAGGTTGGAAAAAACTCTATCAAGCTAACGGCCTCCATAAACAGGCTGGAGTTGCCATCCTCATATCAGGTAAAATAGACTTCAAACTAAAATTAGTGACAAAAGACAAAGAAGGTTACTACATACTACTAAAGGGATCTTTCCTCCAGGAAGACATAACGATCCTAAATATCTACACACCCAATCCCGGAGCTCTGAACTTCAGCAAGCAAACTTTACTTTCACTGAAACCATACATAGATCGAAACACAGTGATTGTTGGTGACTTTAACGCATCACTCTCACCTATGGACAGATCAACAAGGCAAAAACTCAACAGAGAAACCTTAGAATTGAACAACTATATAGACCAACTAGATCTAACAGACATCTGCACAATATTCCACCCAGCAACAACACAATATACGTTTTTTTCAGCAGCACATGGAACATTTTCCAAAATAGACCACGGAACATTTTCCGAAATAGACCACATCTTAGGCCATAAAACAAACCTGGACAGATTCAGAAACACTGAAATTATTCCCTGAACGCTCTCAGACCACAAAGGCATCAAATTGGAACTGAACACACATCTCCACCAATGAAAACCCTGTAACTCGTGGAGATTGAACAACACATTGTTGAATCACCAATGGGTCATCGAAAAGATCAGAACAGAAATCCCAACAGTTTATGAAATTTAACAATAAGGAGCATACAAAATACCAGCTCCTTTGGGACAGGGCAAAGGCAGTACTCAGAGGAAAATTTATAGCTCTAAGTGCCTACAACAACAAATTGGAAAAATCACAAACTAACAAGTTAATGTGTCACCTTAAGCTCCTGGAAAAAGAGCAACAAACCAACCCTAATCCCAGTGGAAGGAAGCAAATTATTAAAATCAAAGCAGAATTAAATGATTTGGAATCCAAAAAAACTGTAGAAAGAATCAACAAAGCAAGGAGTTGGTTCTTTGAAAGAATTAACAAAATTGACAAACCCTTAGCAAATCTTACCAAAAAAAGAAGAGAGTATACCAAAAGAAACAAAATCACAGACAAAAATGTTAATATCATGACAGAAATTACCAAGACCCAGAGTATTATGAGGGAATACTTCTCAAACCTTTACGCCAAGAAATTTGAGAATCTAGAAGAAATTGATGAATTACTAGCCAATATTAACATACCCACACTGAACCAAGAAGAACCAACTCAACTACACAGGCCTATTTCAAGCACTAAAATAGAAATGGCAATAAGAGATCTTCCACCTAAGAAAAATCCAGGGCCAGATGGATTCACAGCTGAATTCTATAAGGTCTTCAAAGCAGAGCTCACACCAATACTCCTCAAGCTCTTCAACGAAATTGAAATTGAAGGCTCTTTACCAAACTCATTCTATGAAGCCAGTATAACCCTCATCCCCAAACAAGACACAGATTCATCAAAGAAAGAGAACTATAGACCTATTTCTTTGATGAACATCGATGCAAAACTTCTCAACAAAATACTGGCCAACTGTCTACAACAACTCATCAAAAAAATTATACACTATGATAAAACAGGATGCATCATAGGGAGGCAAAGCTGGTTCAACATACAGAAATTACTTAATATAATTCAACACATCAACAGGAGCAAGGACAAAAATCACATGGTTGTCTCAATAGATGTGGAAAAGGCATTTGACAAGATCCAACACCCCTTTATGTTAAAAGCTCTGGAGAAACAAAGAATCCATGGAACATTCCTCAATAAAATAAAGGCTGTGTAATGCAAACCCACAGCTAGTATTACACTTAATGGCGAAAAGCTAAAGCCATTCCCTCTAAAATCAGGAACGAGACAAGGATGCCCACTCTCTCCACTCCTCTTTAACATAGTATTAGAATTCCTAGCCAGTGCAATAAGGCAAGAAGCAAGCATAAAAGGGATCCAAGTAGGGAAAGAGGAAGTAAAACTATCCCTCTTTGCAGATGACATGATTCTGTATTTAAAGAATCCTATAGACTCTACTCCCAAGCTCTTTGAGCTGATTGAAAACTTTGGAAGGATAGCAGGCTATAAAATTAACCCTCAAAAATCAACCGCTTTCCTATATGCCAACAATGAGAGGAATGAGGCAACACTCAGGAAAGCAACTTCTTTTGCAATAGCCTCAAAGAAAATAAAATACTTAGGAATTAACTAACTAAGCATGTAAAGGATCTTTTTGATGAAAACTTTAAAATCCTGAAAAAGGAAATGAAAGCAGAACTGAGGAAATGGAAAAACCTCCCATGCTCCTGGATTGGAAGAATTAACATTGTGAAAATGGCAATCTTTCCAAGGCCTATCTACAAATTCAATGCAATACCCATCAATATCCCAATGTCATTCTTTAAAGAAATAGAAGAGGCAATCCAAAATTTCATATGGAATAATAAATGACCCCGTATAGCAAAAACAATTCTTAGCAGAAAGAACAGCGCAGGAGGAATTTCAATATCAAACTTTAGACTCTATTACAGAGGTATAATGATCAAAACAGCTTGGTACTGGCATAAGAACAGGCCTGAAGACCAATGGAATAGAACTGAGGACCCAGATACTAAACCACAGACCCATGGCCGCCTAATCTTTGACAAGGGAGCCAAAAAAATAGAATGGAAGAAAGACAGCCTCTTCAACAAGTTGTGCTGGCAGAACTGGTTAAGCACCTGCAGAAAACTAAAGTTGGATCCTTCTTTGTCACCCTGCACTAGAATTAACTCCAAATGGATCAAAGACCTGGAGGTAAAAGCTGACACACTGAAAACTTTACAAGAAGGAATAGGAGATACACTAGGCCTCCTTGGCACAGGTCGAAACTTTCTTAATAAGGACCAAGAATCACAACAAATCAGAGAAAGGCTGGATAAGTGGGACTGCATTAAACTGCAGAGCTTTTGTATGGCAAAGGACATAGCTAGTAAATTAATTAAGAAGCCTACAGAATGGGAGAAGATCTTCACCAACCATACAACAGACAAAGGCCTCATATCTAAAATATATCAACAACTGAAAAAATTGAATCACTCCAAAAGTAATCTCCAAAGTAACAACCATCCCATTAAAAAATGGGCCAAAGACTTAAAGAGAATCTTCTCTGAAGAAGAAACAAAAATGGCCTATAGACACATGAAGAAATGCTCAACATCTCTGGTCATAAAAGAAATGCAAATCAAAACAACTCTAAGATTCCACCTCACTCCAGTTAGAATGGCCAGGATCAGGAACACTAGTAACAACAGATGTTGGAGGGGATGTGGCCAGGAGGAATCCCTACTACACTGTTGGTGGGAAAGCAGTATGGCAGTGCCTCAAAAGGCTAAACATAGAGCTCCCCTGTGACCCAGCAATTCCACTACTTGGCATTTACCCAACCATCCAGAATCTAGGGCATACTAAATCCACTAGCACAACAATGTTCATTGCAGCATTATTCACCATAGCAAAGATATCCTAGATGTCCCTCAGTTGATGAGTGGATCAACAAGATGTGGTATTTGTACACAATGGAATTCTATGCTGCTGTCAGAAAAAACAACATCGCCCCATTTGTTAGGAAATGGAAAGACTTAGAAAAAATCCTATTAAGTGAAGTAAGTCAGACTCAAAGGAACTTAGGCTCAATGGTTTCCCTCATATTTCATAATCAGTAGAAACCATGGGCTCTACTAGCAGAGATCTGCAATAGAGCAAAACCTTGATACATAATGCCATATAGTATGAAGCTAATTGAAAGGACCTCCAGGATATTGAAACAAAAGCCATATAATGAATGATTGTTGTCCTTAGTGTACTATGTTTTCTCTCATCTCTTTTGCTGTCCCTTGGTTATCTCATATTTTTACAGTATCTCACTTTGTTATCTGATATATTGAATTTATTTGTATTTGGTTATTTGAAATTGGATAGGGAAAGGGGGAAAACAAAGACCGGGGGGCGAGAGGGAGGGTAATGGGTACCAAGACATGTGAAAGGGTATCAGTCTATGTGAATTAATGCACTTTCTATCTGACAAATATCATGTAACCCTTTTATTAATTACAATAAAAACGTTAAAAAAATCAAACATCAACAAAATAACCACTAGGAAACAGGAACTTTCAGACAACAGGATGGAATGAAGGAAAGAGGGGTAGATGAATGAAGAGAACTGGGGACAGAAGAGGAATGGATGAGAATGTTGATGAGGTGACACAGATCAAGATGCACTGTATTCATAAACTGTTTTGTTAAATGACAGTTCCTTTGTACAACTACTCATAAAAAACTAAAAATTTTAAAAATTGACAGGATAGTATCCCTCATAAAAATGGATGAAAAATTCTCAGTTTTACTTAAATGGATTCAACAATACCAAAAAGAATAATATGATCAAGTAGAGTTGAACGAAAAAAATTTATTGAGTCCATCTTTATATATTATCCAATGTAATTATAGATGTTAATATGATAAAAAGAAAATCCGTATGGTCATCTCAGTTGACATACAAAAATATGAAATGTAATAAAATATAATATATGAAAACCAATATCAAATTTATTTACTCCTGAAAAAATTAATAATTTTTTTTACCAAAGATTGGAAGCATACATGCTCTCCATGTTCCATTCAGCATTGTGTTTGAGGGGTACTAAATACATTAGGGAAGACACATGAACACACACACACACACACACGCACACACACACACACACACACACACACACACACAAAGAAATACAAGTATCCAAATAGCAAAAAATGTAGTAAAGTATACTGCAAATGTAATTAAAAAGTTCTAGCAAGATGCGTTGTATTCCTAAACTGCTTTGTTAAATGGCAACTCCTTTGTAGAATTACTTAAAAGATAATAAAATACTGAAAATTCTAGTGAAATTACATAAAGACTTTAAGACTTAATAAGCAAACTTGACAAAGTTCTATGATACAAAATCAATATAAATG
Organism: Megascapheus bottae; assembly: GCF_031878675.1. Classification (NCBI taxonomy): domain Eukaryota; kingdom Metazoa; phylum Chordata; class Mammalia; order Rodentia; family Geomyidae; genus Megascapheus; species Megascapheus bottae. The sequence continues at coordinate 69,189,007 of NC_143515.1, forward strand.
AATCACATGTATATTCTATAAATGCCATGCGTATCAGTTTTAGTATAATACGTTGCTGAAGTGGGCACCTACCTGTTTCAATAAATAATCAAAAATGCAGTTTTTTAATTGTTTTCAAGTAGTTGTACAAAGGAGTTGCCATTTAACAAAGCAGTTTATGAATACAATGCCTCTTGCTCAGTGTCACCCCTTTCAACCTCCTTATCTGTTGGGGCCTAGCCTCCATCCCTGAAGCCTGATTCTGGCTCAGCTGCAATTAAAGGGCTTTGTCTAGGCATTTGGTCTTTTGCATACCTCTCTTAAGGCATCTCTGTGTACGTGACTCGATTGAACCCCCCGCAGTTTCGCGGGTCTCCTAGCAGCTCAAGTCTCGCGCGCTTTCCTGCACCTGTCCTGCCCAGTACCTGAAAGCCCCACCCAGACCCTTAGTGGTAGCACAGAGGCCCTCTTCCTATTGGCTAGCTTCCCAATGCCCACCTTCTCCTACCCTAACAGTATATAACTAATTGTCTGACGCAATAAAGAGAGGAGAGCATCAGAGAGCATCAGAGATCAGCAGAGATCAGCAGAGAGATCTGATGCGCTTTCATGGTTAACACTGCTTCTGACTCAGCGTGGTTTTTTCTTCCCTGGTGATTGGGGGAGGGCTGGGTCTTCGACACTTACCATCTCGCTCGGCTCCTGGGGGGACTACAGGCTGGCCCTGTGTGTCCCTCCCCGTTCCCGTGTTGCTGCCCTGGAGAGGAGAGGAGCAACACTTATCCACTTCTCCCAACCCAGTCCCTCCCTAATCTTAAGTTTTCAGGATATGCACTGATTTTTTTTTGCTATTTAACAAAGCAGCTTATTTATACACTATATTTTGATCTGTCATTCCTTTGACATTCTTACCCCAATTTGATCCATCCATTTCCTTATTTTTATAAAATTTTGTAGTCTATTAAATGAACTCTTGACTGCATTCTCTCCCACTTCCCCCTTTTATTTATCTTCCCTTCTCTCCTTTGACCCCAACTCTCCTCTTGCAAGTACTCACATTCTAGTGCTTGTTGGGCTTTGGCTTACTGTCCCTTGGTTATCTCATATTGTTACAATATTTCACCTTATTATCTGATATATTTTATATATGCTTAATTGGATGTTTGAAATAGGAGAGGGTAGGGGGGAAATCACGTTGTGTGGGGGAAGGGGGGAGGGAAATGGGGACCATGACATGAGAAAAGGTATCAATATTTGTGAAGTAATGTACCTTTTATCTGGTGAATATAATGTAACCCTTCTATTAATTACAATAAAAAATATGAGAAAAAAAAAGTATGTGAGACTCTAATTGCCAATTAACCACCAGAAAAGTGGAAGTGAAACTGTAGTTCAAGTGGTAGAGTACTAGCCTTGAACTGAAGAGCTCAGTGACAGCATCTAGACCGAGAATTCAAGCCCCACAACTGCCAAAAAAAGCCATTTTAAACGGATGAGGAATAATCTTAGTGTTGTTTTGATTTGCCATTCCTTGTGGCCAGATATGCTAAGCATTTCTTCATGTATTTATTTGCTATCATCACTTCTTTGGAAAAGTCTCTCTTAAGTCATTAGTTCATTAATTAATTGGGTTGTTGTTACTTTGTGGAGTTCATTTTGGAGGATTCAATTTTTTGAGGTCTAAGTCCATTCTGGATCTTAGGCCCTTCTAATATATGTCTGATAAATACTACTTCCCTTCTCTGTATGCCAAAAAACAAGATGATTGACAATGAAATCAGGAAAGCAACCCCACTTGAAATACCTAAAAGACAAATAGGTATGAATTAACTTAACCAAAGATGTGAAGGACTTCTATAGTAGAAGCTTAAAAAATTTGAGAAAGGAAATTAAAGAAGTGTTAGAGAAAGAAAAGATGCCGTGGCTCAAGGGATACAGTGGTAGCCTTGAGCTGAAGAGCTCAGGGACCATGCTCAGGCCCAGAGTTCAGGTCCCATGAATGACCCCCCAAAAAGTGTTAGGGAAATGGAAAGACATGTCATGCTGTATCGGAAAAATAAAACATCATGAAAACTGCTCAAAGCAATACACAAATTCAATGCAGTGCTCATCAAAATCCCAATAACATTCTTCAGTGAAACAGAGAAGGCAATCCAAAAATTAGTATGGAATAACAAAATACCTCAAATAGTACAAGTAATCCTTGGCAGGCAGGATAGTGTTGGATAAATAGCAATACCAAACTTCAAACTCTTATTACAAAGCTATATCAATGACAACAGCTTAGTATTGGCACAGAATAGGCCCAAGGACAAATGGAACCGAATAGAAGACCCAAAACTAAACCCACAGATCTATACCCATTTTAATATTTGATTAGGGAGCCAAAACCAGTGGCTGGAAGAAAGGCATCCTTTCAACAAATGGTCTTGGCAAAACTGGATATCCACATACAGAATCTGACACTATGTCCTTATACTAGCATCAGTTCAAAATGGATCAAACACCTCAATATAAGATCATAACCATGAAACTATTATATGAGGGGTAGGGGAAACACTTTGGATCCTGGGCACATGTTGAAACTTTCTAAGTAAAGATCTAGAAACATAACAACAACAACAACAACAACAACAATGATATAGCTAACATGCTACGTAGAAAGCCCACAAAACATGTGTCTTCAAAGGAGTTTTGTGAAGAATATGTGAAAACTTCTATTTGACTATAAAAGATAAATATTTCAATTAAAAATTAGGCAAAAAGATTTACACCAACTCTTCACCCTGGAGGATACACAAGGAGGCTGAAGAGTACACAAAAAGCTGCTTTCACATCATTAGTCATTTCACATCATTAGTCAAAAGCAATTACAACCACACTGACATAACACAACACACCCACTACATTAGCTAAAAATAAACATTCTGCTAATAGTTGGCAAGGAGAAGGAGCAACTGGAATTCTCGTGACTATTGGTAAGGATGTGAAATGATATAACCATTTTGGAAAAACTTGATAGTTAAGTTTTTGTGGTACACAGGATTTCATGAGTTTCACAGTTTTGAAACAAATTAAATGAACATCTAACATGCTACTTAGCCCAACATTTCAATTCTTACTAAAGAGAAAGAAAACAATGTATATCCACCAGAAGACTGTGGGAAAGTGTTGAGAGCTTCCTCATTTGCTATAGTTTACATCTAGAAACAACCAACACATATGTACTATATCTATGTAACAGAATCTAGCTCAGAAAATAAAAAGAAATAAGTGCGATTTGTTTAATGGAAAACATGGTCAAATGTCAAAGTAGTCTTCCAGAATGCATGAAATAGAGGTCATGCTATGTGATTCCATGAATGAAACTGATTCCAGAATTAAAACAGACACAAACTTGACATATAATATGTTTATGTATACATATATGTACATACTATACATGTTTACACAAACATATCAGTGGATAACTGGAGATTGGGAAAGAGTGAAGCAAGTCTGGGACAAAGAGCATGAGAAAGTTTTTTAGATGATAGTTATGGTACTTACCTTGACCTTGGCAATTATTTCCATGTATAGGAATGTATCAAAAGTAATCAAATCACAGAGGCTGCATATGTCCTACTTAGGGTATATCAATTATACTGCAATAGCTGTAAACAGAGGAAATTACTACCAGTAATATCTGAACCAAAGCTAAGAAAATGAACAAGTGAAGTAGCCACCCATTGAAACTGTAGCTTACTTATTGATGGAAGTGACAGACAAAAGTCAGTAAGAATACAGAATGCTTCATCAACAATGTCATCCAAATTGACCTTATTTTCAGTCATAGAAAAGTCTATCCATAATTGTTGAGAGAATAAGGCATATTCACTGGTCTCGGTCATATTGTGGAACATAAAGCAATCGTGGGTAAATTTCAAAAGTTTAAAGTTTGATACATAGAAAATCTTCTAAGTATTAGAAATAAAACTATGTAAGAAATAATGGGAGAACTAAGAAAATATTTTAAATAAAATGGCCATGAAAAATAAAGTAACAGAAAGTGTGGCATGTAGCTAACGTCTTTACTCAAGGAAAATTTGTACCTTTAAATGTTTGTGTTAGAAATGGGCAAGTGTTAACCATACAACAGACAAAGGCTTCATATCTAAATTATAAAACAAGAAAACAGCCCAAAGAGAAAAGCCTATTGAGAACAAGGTAAAAAGTGAAAATTAGACACCAATATTCCTAAATACAAGGATATAAAATATCATCAGCAACTTAGCCATGCATCCAAGTCAGCAATTTAAAAAGGACCAATTGTGATTCATCCCAAGAATACATTCTTAGTTTAATATTAGAAAATGGACCAATGTTGATCATCATATCCCCAAAGTAAGAGGAAAATTTTCACATGATCTTGAACTCCTATTTCATGACAAAAATCTATTGATCAGCTAGAAGTTGGAGGAAACTTCAGAGCTAATAGAAATCTGTGAAAACTCTACTGCAAGTATCATGCTTTAAATACTGAACATCAGTGAGCCTTCGAATATTTGATATCTTCCAGGGAACAAGGCAAAGACATCCACCCTCATTAGTTTTTACCTTCCTTATTGCATCAGCTATAGTACATACAATGAGGTCTGAATAACTTAGAAAAGTTTGGAGAGAAAGAAATAAAACTTACTATGTCTACATGATGTGGCAATGCATAAAGGAAATTCTGGGAAATCCACAGAGAAAGGAAATGACAGCAAATACATGAATTTAGCAATTCTAGAAGGTGAAAGTTTAAAGCACTAGTTTTATTCTCCATGCTAGCCAGTAATAATGAAAATTAATTGGGACACAAATATTATTTTATCAAAAGTTCTGGAGCAACAATGGAAAGCAGAGCAGTGACCACCTCTGGGGTCTGGAGAGTGGACTGAAACATGTGAGGAAATGTTCTTCATTTTCTCCTTAGTGATAGTGACTGCAATTTTTACAATTAAAATTAATTGTACCATACATTTAACATTCCTGTTTTATTATGTATAAATTAAGCTTCAATTAAAATGAGCATGGGAAAAAGTAAAATTCCATTTCCCTGTGTCTAACTCATAAAAAATAACTACCCTTAACCATTCATCTACCTATCACCATTTATGTTTTCTTTATAACCATTTTCCAACTTTGTATGTGTACATCTGTCCATCCATCCTTCCATCCTATCTATCTATCTATCTATCTATCTATCTATCTATCTATCTATCTATCTATTATCTACCCCTATCTATTTATCTATCTATCTGGATAGAAACAGAGAGAGACAGAGAGAAGGTATAAACTCATGTGATTATGGATGCTGAGAAGCTCTATAATTTGCAACCTGGAGTCCTAGGAGAGTTGGTGCTGTAAATTTAGTCAGAATCAGAAGGACTGAGAACCAAGGGACTGGACAGTGCATATCCCTGACTGAGCAGGAAATGAGACATGCTGTTCCAATAAGTGCAAGTACAAGGGAGCCAGAACTACTCCTTTTTCTGCCTTTTGTTTAATTCCATTTCTCAAAGAGTTGTATGATGCTCACTCATTGTGGGGAGGACAGCCTCCTTTCCTCAGCTCACCATTTCAGAGGCCAATGCAATCTGAAAAACCACCTCATGGACACACCTAGAAATCATCTTTAATCTGGGTACTTCATGGTCAGCCATGACACCTAAACTTAACCATCACAGCTGCTACCTAAACATCCAAGTTCAGCACTCATGAGGCATGTTTTGGCCACTACTCCATTCACTCTGGAATGGCTAGATTTTTGTCATCCAATTCTTTTCATTAGGGATTAATGGGTGTTGTATTTCCTTAGTTCTCACAGGTCTGTGGATGCATGTCTGACACCTCTGTACTTGAACAACACCTTGTTGGGCCTACAATGTTTTATCATGCTTTTCCCCCCTCAGAAATTCACGGATACTATGCCATTTTATTTCTGGATCTTAATGTTGCTATAAAGGAACATGCGGCCAGCCTTATTCATCTGCCTTTGAAATAGCTTTTGTTGTTTCTTTTCTTTAAATATCTTAGGAATTCTCTTGGTTTTTCTGTGTGTATGTTTAATAATTTATCAAGATCTATCTTGGTAAATCTATCTTTGTTGTACATCAGATTTCCTTCAACATGTTCTACTTGGAATATTCTTCCCATGTGAAGATTCAATTATTCATCCACAAAATTTTTCCTAATATATCTGTGTGTGTGTGTGTGTGTGTGTGTGTGTGTGTGTGTGTGTGTGTGTGTGTGTTACTGGGAATAGAACATAGGGATGTACATGTTAAGCAAGAGTTCTAACACTGAGCTAAACTCCTTTTCCTTACTATATCTATAATTTCATTTGTCCCACTAGTTGAGAGATACCGGATCAGTTATCCTCCTTTTCCTCCTCCTATTTGTGCCGGCAATGGGAGTTAAATGCAGAGCTATGTGCTCCCACTTAGCCTTTTTATTCAAGGTTGTTGTTCCACTACTTGAGCCACCCCTCCTCTTTTGGCTTTATGCTAGTTATTTGGAGGTAAGAGGCTCACAGAATTTCCTGCCTGAGCTGGATTCAAATCTACGTCCCATAAATCTTAACCTCCTGGGGTAGTTCGGACTACAAATGTGTGCTGCTGGCACCAGAACCCTCTTGTAGTTATTTATTTGTTTCAAACACAAGTTTCCAGCGTTCTCTCCTCCCGTATGTGCTTTTGAATCTCTAACAGGACATCCCGAAAAGAATCCAGGGGCATCATCAGATTATAGAGAAAGTGACTCAACCTTATTCCAGGAGCCCATCTGAGCTCCATAACCAGCTTTCCAATGGTGGTATCACCAGGCTAGGGTTGGCCAGGCTTTCTTTGTTCCCTAGTCCTTTGTAATTTGCATTCCCTTACATTCTGTGTGTTTTGGTCCCCGAACTCAGAGCTCAGGATATGATCCAATATTGCTCACTAAACCTTTCCCATTCTGGGACCCTGATTCCCCAAGCAACAGACCTTTTGCTGAATGAAGAATGCAAATAAAGCTTTGTTGGTGATTGAGGGGTTTTCCTGATAGTACCCTGAAGTAGATGGTCACATTTACTGGCTTGTCTAAGGTCTTCAGTCAACCTATCAGTCTAACCACTCAGTCTCAACATCAGTAGCTGATTCCTGCAATGCATCTGCTCTTGTCATCAACAATGGGTCTCCAAGAGGTTGTCTCTGCTTCCTACCTGCCCTAACCCCTGTGCCAATTTGGAAGGTGTCTTGTTCCTTTGTTTCCTCATGAGTAATTTATGACATAAAGAAGACTATTCTCACGCTCAACTAAGGTGTACATTTATTGGTGACATCCAGCATTTCTATGGTACTTGATAAAGTGTTAAATTGTGGAAGGAAGTGCCCATAGACAGAGATTTCCTGTTGAGGTATAATTGCTTTTATCACCTTTATGGAACAAACGAATCACCAGCCTGGCTACTTGAAATATGTTTATTTCCCTTTCAATTTACTTTAAGGATCGATGGAATTTTAACATATCCCTCACAATAGTTATTTCTAGCATTGGTATTAGGCACCAAGAAGTAGAATGATGGGTGGACTTGAGTAGTACTGTTTCCTCTTCTCTCACACTGAAATATCCTACCTCTTCTAGACTGCTTCCTCCCTCCTCCTGTCAGTCAGTTTCTGTGTTCTTTTGCTTACACTGAACTTTCTGTTTTCTCATTACACTCAACCCCATTGGCCTCACTGGGGAATGAGACATCCACATGCCTGTCTCTGCATCTATTGGACCCATGCTGGGTGGCCAGGGGGACCTAATTTCACATTCTTCTTACGAGCACTCAGTTATATAGAGCACAGAGGAGGCTTGGTGTCTGTTGAATGTTCAATGGTTTTTGTAATATTGGGAGGGGGCGGGGAGGAAGGAAAACAAAGGTAGTAGGGAGGTATACTCAGAATGCTCCAGCTGCCGTGAATTGGTTACTTTAACCCGATTCCTGACTTTTTTTCCTTTCAAAAACGAAGCTTAGTTTGTGATGAGTGGTTTCTGAAGAGAAACCTCTCTCCAATGCCAGTGTGGTCACTCAGACAATCTGACCTTCAGAATGGATATTTCCTTCTTTGTATGGCTCACTTGTTTGAAAAACAGTCCAGCAGGGAATAGAATAATGATTGTATGAATGGTTCTACAGATCCCAATTTGAGGAGGTCTTTCAGACTATTGGATGACAGAGCTTGGATATTAAGTGTCGCTCAAAGGTAACTTGCAAAGAAGATAGATGACAGGTAAACTGTAACTTTTCATTCCAAAGTGGTGCCACTTTGAAATTCTCTACCTCACATCATGGCAATGGATTGCTCTGAATGAATAATTTTATTTTCTCACAGGACATTAGCAAATTTTTGCCTGACCTTTGAAAGAGGAACAGCTTTTCATTTTAATCAAAGTATTTCCCTTTTGAACTTTCAGGAATGGTGGCTAATTTTCACCTTTTAAGTACTTGACAAAGAGATAAGAACTAGCAATGCCAAAGGTTGGTCAGGTATTTACGAGAGTGGACATTTGTCATTTGTCAGGTGAAGGGTAGTTAGCTGAAAATTCAATATAGGGAAACTATATTTTTAAAAAAAGTTAGACAAAAGTTAGTTTCATAAAGTTCCCTTTCCGACTGAGGATGATTATTGGCTGTCACTCAAAGAAGAATCCACTATAATTTCTATGATGCAGTAGCAAATAAAAAAGTGATTTGTGAAGTTACTCTCATCTCCCTCAGAAATGAGGAAGAGCCTCATTCCATTTTCTGAAACTGAACTATGATTTATGCTAAGAAGCAGCATTAGAAATCACAGCTCTCACCCTTAAAACGATGACAGAGCTGTGCATTTATCGACATGGAGAGAGCGTCACATTATGTTAGAGTAAGAAGTAGGTTATGAAATAGGATCTAAAGTATGATCCTATTTTGGTTTAAGAAAAGCATGTGCATTTGCAGAGGAAAAATGCCTGGAAAGACATCCTTGTATAATCACAACAAGAGATAAATAGAAAAAAAGGCACACTAACAAAAATGAACAAAGCATATATCTATACGATTCATGAACATAAAGAAGTGCAAATATAAAAATCCAACGATTTTAAACTTCCTTTGCAATCATAGAAATGTAATTTAAAACAAGTGAGATTCATTTACTTTTGCTTATCAGTTTTGCAAAAAGAAATACTTAAAGGGGAGTAAGAGGGAGAGAGAAGAGAAAAGGCATGCCAGGACACATTTGGTAGAGTATATTTTGGTATGTATTTTAAAAAGTGTACATTTTCAGAAACTTCTTGAGGTGAAGTTAACACTTTCACTCAATACTTCACTGTGTACATGTTGATAAAAGTTACAATATGTAGGTATTCATGGAGCCATGCCAATAATAAGGTTGGTACCTATACCCATCACCCTCTAAAGTTTCCTCCTACCTGTGTGTGTGTGTGTGTGTGTGTGTGTGTGTGTGTGAGAGAGAGAGAGAGAGAGAGAGAGAGAGAGAGAGAGAGAGAGAGAGAGAGAGAGAGAGACAGAGACAGAGACAGACAGAGGCAGACAGAGAGAGATCGAGAGAGACAGAGACAGAGACAGACAGACAGACAGACAGACACTGCTTTTTTTGGTTTTAGCTTCTTCATCTCCAAAGCAAACCCTCAATGGTTGTTGCAGGGTATGAGGGGTTATGGGATGGATATAGGTAGGCCTTTCTGATAGACAGGCAAGTGTACTAAGGTCTAGACTGCATAATCAACTTCCTTGAATATGGCAACAAGCAAGTAACAGAGCAGAGTTTAGAACAAGGATCTCTGGAGAACTAATCATAATTCCTTTCTTTTCTGTAAAAGATTGAGGAAAAAGTCATGGAGCTCTAGCTCCCAGATCTGAGCTTGGCCACCCTTGCTTTCTCTGGTCTGAATCATCCTCTGGTCATAACTACTTGTAGTTTCTCTCTCTTGGTTTGGAGATATCCAGAGGACAATGGAGGCTTGGCAGGGCCACCGCATCAACGTATTTACCAGTGGGTCAAGAGATACAAACTACGTAGCTACTCCTGAACAATAAGCATGCCCTCTACTATTGACTCATTTTTGCTAGGTCACAGCCAATAAATCCATAATGTCTTTCTGCCATTGCTTGAATACCATGTGCCTATCTAGCTAAGGTCTAAATCAAATGGGATGTGTAGCTTTCCTGGGTGGAGCAAGGCATTCTTCCCCCTTGATAATAAAGAACTTTCCTACAGCAAATGTTACTTCCTGAACTCCTTTGTGTTAACCTCACATACTGTCTAATGTGCCACACATTTCCCTGGAATTTATGGACCTTAGAAGTTGAGTGAGTGAATTTCCAAGTCTTGGAAGATTGAGAAGAGCACTGTGTGCCCTGATACACACCTAGAAGACCATACAAGCTAGCAGCAGACAAAAGCAGGCATTAGGGCCTCAGCCAAAGAGATGGCTTTAGCCAGAGGCTGAAGTTTTGATTTAGAGTGAGTCTAACTGGTTATTCAACCCTTTTGCCTTTTCTTAACTCCACAGAGGAGAGGCTAAACTCACCCTCTCCTTCCCCCAGGAACTTCAGCCTCTCTAGGTTTTGTAACCGATGAGGCTAATGCTCAGATCTTTATTTTCAGTCACCTTGCCTCTTCTGCTTCTCACCAACCCTCCCAACCCTCACATGGTCACCTCTCCTCTGTCGGAACAGCCCAGACTTTTCCAGATCACTATTCTTGCTTCCATTATCATCATCATTGTCATCGCCATCACCATCATACTTTTCAGATTCAAGTCCTGTGCTTGACAGTGTAGCTTTAATTTCCACTTCCTCTAGGTACCTTTCTGGTAACACCTACCCCATCATCACCAAGAGATGATCTCTCCCTCCTCCTTCCTCTTCTGCTTTGCAACAGCACAGGAAATGCTTTATTGTACATGTGTTGCATTCAGCCACAATTATGAACAGAGCTAGTCAAGAATGTCATAGGTCCAGGGCACAGGACTGTCAGGGATGCTTGGTTATGAGCAAGGTGGGGTGTCTTTCACAGGTCGTCTTGGTGATGGATGTTCTAAATCCACTGGGAAATCCTAGACAGTGGTATGCAGTGGGACAACTTGTATCAGTGTCTCAGTTTCTGGCATTCTTTATTTCTGGTCCTCTGACGCGCCAGGTGCATATGCTCATTTACTTGGACCTTTGCCTCATCTTTTGTGCTTTGTGCTTTAGCCTGTGCCTTCACTTCTTCCTCCACTTGGTTCTCATGGTGGTTTCTAGGTTGAGAACTTATTACTCTCGATTGTACCTCTATCATGACTTGGCTCTTTCTCCTATTTTTTCTTCATAGTCAGTTAGCACATGGCTAAATGGTCTGTAAACTATCCAAGGTCAGAGTTTTCCAAGCGATCCAGCAATGATTGCTTGATGTCTTTGATTCCTTTTCTTTTCTTTTCTTTTTGTGAGTCATGGGCTTGAACTCGGCCTGGGCGCTATCCCTGAGCTCTTTAGCTCAAGATGACCATCCTACCCCTGGGTCTGGGCATTGTCCCAGAGCTCTTCAGCTCAAGGCTACCACCCCACCCTTGAGCCAAACCCCACTTCCTGTTTTCTAGAGGTTAACTGGAGATAAGAGTCTCAGGTCCTTTTGTACCAAGGCTGGCTTTGTACCTCAGATCTCAGCCTCCTGAGTAGCTAGGATTACAGGCATGAGCCACTGCTCCTGGTGATGTCTTTGATTTCTAAAGCAATTTTGTTACCCCTTGACTTAATTATAGCACTTTTTAATTTTTATTTTTTTGCCAATCCTGGGCTGAGCTCAGGGCCTGAGCACTGTCCTTGGACTTTCTCAAGGCTAGAGCTCTACCACTTGAGCTTCAGCACTGCTTCCAGCTTTTTTCTATGTATTCGTGCATGCTGGACAAGCACTCTACCACTAGGCCAAACTCCTAGCCCCAATTGTAGCATTTTTAAATACTGTCACTGTTCATATGAGAGATATGGAGACACCAACTATCGAGTAGAAGGAGTACATTGTGAACAATGTTGTTTAGCAGGGATTTTAGTTTTTATAGTGAGTTTGCACAGGAAGGGAAAAAGAGGCAGAGCAGTGATTCCAAGCCCCCCATAGCAATGCTAGGAGTCAAGTCACGGAAATGGATGTGGTGTGAGTGCTGTGGACTGTGAATTCCAGGCAGGTCACCTTTGGAAGTCATGGAGGGCCACTGGCCTCAGGTGGATAAAAGGAATTTTTATTCAAAACAATAAATTATATTAGCTACAATCTTATTAAAAGCTAAACTATAGCTGGGTACAGGGGGCTCATGCCTATAATCCTAGCTACTCAGGAAACAGAGATCATAAAAGGTTATAATTTGAGTCCAATTCAGGTAAGAAAATTCTTGAAATCCATCTAAAACAATTAGAAGCTTAGTATAGTGGTATACAACTATCATCTAGCTATGTCGGAGGCATAGAAAAGTATTATAGTCTTGTCCTGCCTGGATAAAATGTGAAACCTTATTTGAGAAATAAAGAAAGCAAAGAGGGATGAAGCAATGGCTCAAGTGGTAGAGTGCTTGTCTAGCAAGTACAGGGCCTTGAGTTCAAATCTCAATACTGATAAAAATTGTAAAATAAACTTGGGAGAGCAAAGGAAATGTCAGTAGATTTTACAGTGTCTTAAGAGCCTGAACAGTAAAAAAAAGTGCCCAAGAACTTTTATTCTGGTATGTTCTATACTGAATGAAATAGAGTACTTTTAATATGAGTTACTTTAAATCTAATGATTGAAATTCATATAACTCAGAAATAATTTCTTTTACCTCCAACTACTTTCATATTGAAGACAATGTTCTCAAACGGGAAGGCAAAATATATAATTCAAGTTTAGATTTAATTGGGGATGAGAATTTGGAGATGAGAGGGACATTGCTGTCGAGCAGTGTCAGGAGCCTAGTCTTTTTTATGGGCTGAGGCCAGGCCTGTTTGCTGATAGGGGAAGGAGACATTCAGCTTTAAGATATTCCAGGCAGGGAATCTGGTGCTGTGCTGAGGAGTTCCTAAGACCCTTTGTATCAGCGTTGGAGTCCAAGAGTTACACATGAGACTGCTCTGTGCTCCCCTTTAAATTCCTTTTGGAAATATGTAAATCACCTTCCTGGAATTTTTTTTTGGTAGGTTGTGGGGCTTGAACTCTGGGCCTGGGTGCTGTCCTTGAGCTCTTCAGCTCAAGTTAGTGAACCACAGCACCACTTCTCTTCCTGGAACTTTTTAGTTCTGTGAGCAAAACTCTTTGAGATGGAGGACTATCTTGTTTTTCCATCCCAACAATCCTCAAGTTCGAGAGGCAAAGGCAGAAGAGCATTTGCCCTTATCTAGAAGAGCATGAAGCTACAAATATCCTAGGTCTAGCCTTGGGGAACCACAACCACACCCTAGTTAAGTTTGTCCATAGCCATACATATTATATGGCTATTGAGACAGAGAAGATCAAGGCCTGGATAGGTGCCACCTTATCCTTAGCAAAAACTTAAAACGATGTGGTCAAGTATGAGTTTTGTTGTTGTTGTTGTTGTTTTAACTCAGTGGTATCTTTGGGTACAGAAATAGCCAGGTCTTTAAGAGTGAACACACTGATTATACCCATGCGAACCTGCTGTGAAGGCTGGGACCAAATCATACCGTATAGTACTAGTTTGCCCTGTGGCAGATCTACACGGTAACTGCAGCATTTCAGCTCACTCCACCCAGGGCAGCCCTTTTTTCTAGGCAGCACTGATGGACATGTGAATGATCTTCCACAATGGCTTGGCAACCAAAGTTTTAGAGCTGAGAGAGAGACTTTATCTGGATCTTGGTGGAGGGTGATGAACCACTGTCAACTTCCAGTGGAGGGCAGCTTCTGTGGCCAATGTTTGTGTTTTCAGTCATGTTGTGGATCTGAGCCGTCATGTTTAGCCCTGGCTTCCTGAAGCAATCCTTCATCTCTGGAGTCTCCAGTATCCCAGCTTCACCTAATGACTCAGATTACAGCTTCCTTTTGTAGGGGATTTCTTTCTTTCTTGGTAACATGACTTGTTAATTTTGTATGTGGAACTTCCCTCTACTTGCAATTTTAAGGATGAGTCAACTCTTTACATTATAGAGTTGATGAAAATGAAGATTCTTTTTTTTCTTTAAATTTAAAAAATTTATTGCCAGGATAATGTATAGAAGGGTTACAGTTACATTTATCAGGTAGTAAGTGCCTTACTTCTTGCACATTGATACCCCTTTTTATGTTTTTGTCCCAGTTTCCCTCCCCTAACCTCCTCCTAATCATCTTGTTTTCCCCTCTTCCCGTCCCTATTTCAAATAAATGAATAAACATATGTACAATATACTAGGTAACAAAGTCAGATACAGTAACAACATGAGATTAACCATAAGGAAAATGAAGATTCTTATGGCATGGAAAATGCAGAAACTTAGATACTAAACAGGTAATGCCATAAACAAAGGATACATAATTTTATGTAGAACTGCAAAGATGTGTGCATGTGAATAAGGAGAGCTAAAGATGATAGAGAAATATGAACCCAATATAATTAGATAGTGGGATTTAGAATGTCATAATTTCCCTGAAATTATAAATATATTTTCATCATTAATGACAATAAGTACCTTGCCTTCAAATCCTTGAACTCCAACAAATGAGGGGTCATTAGTCCAACTGATTCAGAAGATATGGGAGCTGGCCATCGCAGAGGAAACCTGACCTTAGAATCCATCTCTGTGACCAGAAGTCTCTACTTTCTACCTGAACAAAAGGCTTCCATCTGGCCAGGCTTTCCTGAGCTGTGGCATGATCCCTGCTAGTGCAGTTTGCAAACTCCAGTGCAAGGACTTTGAAAGGTCCAAGATGGGAGTCAGATCATCCATCTGCTTCAGACTGATGCTCAAATCTGAACTCTCATGCCTCAGAATGGAGATCATGGCAGGGAGGTGACTGGAGGTCTTTTCCACTCCTGATTCCCCACTACACCAAAGTATACTTATGTAGAGGTTTCATTGACTTCTTTTTTTTCCTGTCAGTTCTGGGCCTTGAACTCAGGGTCTGAGCATTGTCCTTAGGCTTTCTCAAGGCTAGAGTTCTGCCACTTGAGCTACAACACCATTTCTGCCTTTTTCTATATATGTGGTATCGAGGAATCGAACCTGGATCTTCTTGCATGCTAGGCAAGCACTCTACCACTAGGCCAAATTCCTGGCCCCTGTAGAGGTTTCATTGATTTGTCAAATCTTTTTCCTTTTTTTTTTTTTTTGAGGAATGGTAATAGATTCTTAGATGCATTCTCCCTCCTCTTTAAGCAAATAAACCTTTTACTTCCTTGATCATATGAAATAATGTCAGAAGGAGTGTTTTATAAAATACAGCAGGCAGAGAATGTGGAGAGTTACTCTTAGTTGTTTCATCAGCATCTATTTTAAGGTCTTAACAAAGTTATCAGCTTGGAAAACAGTTAATGCCATGGGGTTCTATCATGTGACTGCTCATCAAGGGAGGTGCTAAGCCAGTCAACACAGAGAACAGATAGTGTTGAGAAATCACCATGGCAAGGTAGAGGTCTGAGCATGTATTCAGTAGGCAATGAATAGTGGGGGTCAGAGTGGATGGTGTGATAGTGCAGTGTTGCAGAGAACAAGACTGGAGCACAGCTTGTTAGGACACCACACTATAGAAACATGGCCCTTGTGCCTGGTTCTTGATGTGTGGGGCCCTTGTCTGAGGATCCGAAGCTCTTCATCTTGCATTTTTATTTGTGAAAGGAGAGCAGGTGGATGTGGAAACCTCCAAAGGCATTTTCAGGTTCAACATTCGTGACTCATAAAACCTTAATTGAGATACTTAATTCTCCTGCTCTGAGTTTTCATCAGCATCTCATCCACAGCTGACTAATAGATTGAGGCTCAGTGAGGAACACATAGTTCTAGTATAATAAGCAACACTTGGATTTGGGAATGCAGGAGAGTATTGAGTGGGGAGGTGTCTGATGTCTGTCATTTGTTTTCTTAGGAAAGGTACAACAGTACACTCCAGAGCAGGCAGCCATAGCACACAGAGCATTTCATATCCCAGGTCCAGCCAGCAGGCAGGATGCTATCACAGAGAGAGAGAAGGGTAAAGCCAAAGACAAGGACAAGCTACAGAAAACACAGTCAGGGCCCAAGTTTCTTCTGGGAGAGTCTGTCCTCTATATAGGTCTCAAACCTATCAAAACAATCACAGAAATCTAATTCAAGTGCTTTCCATGGGTCTGAAGATGGAACATCTCCTCACATAAAGGGATACCCTGGAGGAGCAAAAGTAGAATGAGATGTATTTTACTTTTATGCATGTGGGTTCTCCACCAGAGAAAGCCAGAGAAGTTATGGGGTTAGTTAAACTTAAATTGTGGTTAGGAATTATCTCTGGATAGGAACATTAACTCATGGTTCAAATTCCTTTGTGTCCTGCTGTACTAACCCAAATGGGGCTTTGATAGATAACATGAAATGTTTCACTGCATGCCATTATAAGGCTATGCCTGTGCTTTTTATGTGATGTTATATGTATGAAATAGTGAGCAATAACATGTAATATGGTTTCATGTGTCTGAATTCACGTATGCATGCATAAATATATATTGCCAGTATAATTAAGATAAGACTTAGGGAAAAAAGGGTATCCAACAGGAACAAGGCTCGAATTTTTATTTACATGTCACAGTAAGTTTGAAAATGTCAGTTTGTCCTTGTTCACAGCCATTGCAGGATTGGGTCATTGGCCAAAAGTTACACATTCCCTGCCCTAGGCCCAGGTCTGCATGAGGCATTGAATATGGGACAAATGTGTTCAGACCAAAGTGATATGGCTAGGATCCATGATTCAGAGAGCCAGCAATGTAAGACCCAGAATCTGAATCACTACACTCTTAATATCTTTTGGCAGAATTGCATGATTCTTTTCCCCAAAGATGATTGAGAAAGGGCTGTGACAGAGTCTATGGTGTATTTTCTAGACAAATGTGAGTTATATTTATTGGTTGTGAATTTGGAGGTGGCTGCTGATTTAAAAACTAAATTTTGTTCTGGGCATGGTGGCTCACGCCTGTAATCCTAGCTACTCAGGAGGCTGAGATCTGAGGATCAAGGTTCGAAGCCAGCCTGGGCACAAAAGGACCTGAGACTCTTATCTCCAATTAACTTCTAGTAAATGGGAAGTGGGGCTTGGCTCCAGGGTAGGGCAGTAGCCTTGAGCTGAAAAGCTCAGGGACAGTGCCCAGGCCAAGTTCAAGCCCCTAGACCCACAAAAGAAAGAAAGAAACAAAGAAACCTAAATTTTGCATAGTCTAGTAAACAGAGTTAGTGGAGGGCAAAAATCTAGCTGCAGGGTCATTGGACAGAGGGAAAAAAGATTGGGGACTAGGGAAACCAAATTAGCCACTTAGTGAAAGTTGGAAATGTACATTTTCCCCCAAAGTGGGATATTGAGACTCTAATGCAGAGAAACAAAAATTATACAGAAATGCAAATGAATTTCTAATTAGTATGTTGGTTTATATTGAACTTCAGTCCTTTTCTAGACTTTCATCTTCTGATTGTCTTCAGAAATGGAGATGGTCATGAGGATAGTGGAAATTAGGCCTTCTTTTGTCTATTTCTTTTTTTTTTTTTGCAGATTCATACTATGTAGTATAATGGCTGGCCTCAAACTTGAGACCTCCCTACCACAGCCACTGGAATGCTGGGATTATAAGTGTACATCACCTGACTTTGGAAGTTTGGTTGGTCTCGTGTGTGTGTGTATGTGTGTGTGTGTGTGTGTGTGTGTGTGTGTGTGTGTGTGTGTGTGTGTGTGTGTGTATTAGTTAGAGCCCCAACTGGTGCCTAAGGCCTCTGATTCCTTTAGTGGCTTTCACAAAAGAAACAAACAAAAATAGCCCTCCCTAGCTCCAAATTAGGAGATACATAAAAACATCTTTGATTTTTATTGTTATTTATTTCTAAATAGCCTTGGTAACATAAGAGTAAAGATCATAGGAGGTCATAGATTGTCCAAGAATGAGAGAAACAGAAAATCTAAACATTTACCAAGTACGTACTGTGCCAGGTACTGTGTGTGTGTTCTGGTCCAATCCTTATAATTATGTATATGGCATGTGTGAGGTGTGTATTATTATCCCCTTTTTATAGATTAGTCATTAATTAGGACAGCAGCCAAAATGGAATGCACGATTGAGCAGGTTGAGAGCTGAACTGTCAAACATGATGCCCTGGCTAATTGGTTAGTTGTTGGGGGAGATTATTTGGCTGGTGAGTTTTGCTCAGCTATGCATTGACTTTGGCTCAGAAGAAACAAATGGTAAAAACAAATTGATCTGAAATAAATATTACAACATTATGTTTTAAGTCTCATGTATAAAAAAATCCAACACAGAGTACACATATAGTTTCCTTTCCCCCTTTTTTCAGTCTCTTGATTTTAAAACTGCTGTAATACTCGCAGTCAATTTTAAAGTGTTGATGATTACAATACTTTCCTGAATTTTTATACAGACTTTCTCCCAAGGACCTTGAAGTGCTAAAAATGTTGTCATCTATATAGGCAAACCTCGAGAACATCTAATTTAGC
This sequence comes from Megascapheus bottae, assembly GCF_031878675.1. Classification (NCBI taxonomy): domain Eukaryota; kingdom Metazoa; phylum Chordata; class Mammalia; order Rodentia; family Geomyidae; genus Megascapheus; species Megascapheus bottae. The sequence goes on from NC_143515.1 coordinate 69,207,660, forward strand.
AAATGTCAGTGATAAATTCTTCTGGTGCCATTCTCTACATCTTTGACTATATTAAAAACACCCTGGAACTAAGACTGTTGATTCTACAGAAATTGACCACTGGTAATACAGTTAGTTGGTATAATTCCACTTGTATTTATTGTTGATCTTTTAAAAGCCTGTTAGAATTATATAAAAAAGAAGTCCTCCATATTTGCTTTCTACTTTTGAAGTGGTAGGTATTTACCCGCTGTCTAGTGCTTTCTCTAGGTAGCCTAGAGAAGCATTGGTGGTCTTTACTTCGCTTCCTTTCACCAACCAAACTGGAAGGATTCAAACCGAAGTTGGAGTTTTAAAAACCCAAACCCACAAAGACAGTTCTTAGGCATGTAGAAAGCAGTGGAGAGCTGGAAACCTGAAATGAAAAGGCAACAGTGAACTTCACTGCAGGCTGTCAGTCTCTCACTCATTGGTCATGTAGGCTGGCCAGAAACTTTTGGGAGGAGTCTGAGGGTGATCCACATTGTGTACACATTTTGTGGTCATTCCATTTCACTGAGCTCTTTATTTCAGTTCCAAGTACTCAACTAAAACAAAACTGCCCACAATAATTAGTATTATGTTAAGAATTAATAAATATCCCAGGTGGTGTCACTACTTGAACTGATGGAGATGGCTGGATCCAAGGCCAGAGAAAAAGTATGACAAGTCCTGGACTCTCAGGACATGCTCAGAGGCCTAGGTTGGAATATTAAGCTGGAGCTCAGTGACATCCACAGGTTCCCACCATTCCTACCATATCTCTATATGCATGAGTCCTAAGGAGAGACGTCGGTGAACAGTGTGTCTTCCAGGCACTTGTCTTAATATGTCATGGCTAACTGACACAGGGGGTATGATGGAGCTTGTGTCCTGTACTATTCTAGCAAATCAGGGTATCTGTTTTTCAGAATTCAAGTGAGGTCCCTTGGGATATAAACGATCAATTGGGATTATTGGTATAAACATGGAACTAGCTGACCCGGAAGCAGTTTTATGTGGTGATGTCCACTTCCCTGGAGCTTCTTTGTATTGACAGCTATATTTACTGTCTTTGTCCTAGAACTGGATCACTGCAGATTTACAGAGTTCCTGGGACAGAGGTGAAAAGGGAGAGAGAAAGGCTTGCAATGAGTTTCTGGGGGTAGTTGACAGGTGTAGAGACAGCCATGTGGTTGTGTCCAGGTTCCATCAACTGTCCTTCTGTAGGTTCTGTGTCCTGTCAGTGTTGTTGTTGTTGTTGTTGGTGGTGGTGGTGGTGTGTGTGTGTGTGTGTGTGTGCATGTGCGGGTATGTTCTCTGGTCTGAGAAATGGAGGACAGATGTTTGATCCTTAGAACACTGGCCCTAGAAAGGATGTGAGCTCCTTAGGGCCTGGCTGACTTGTGGTCCATGAATGCCTCACCTCATAAAAGCAACACAGGATCCTTTGTGGTTGCCCATTGCTTCACTCACATACTTACCTCTGCTCTAAAAGCAGCAGCAGCTTTGTCTTCCCAGCAGATCCCCTGCCCCAAACAGCAGCCACCTTTTCTTCCCAGTGGACCCCCTGGCCTCTAGGCTATCACTCTGTTACGTGCTGAATCCCAACTACTCACAGGGCATGCACGTCACTGGAGTCATTTTCCAAATGAACAAATTGTGTTTTCTTCTTCGTTGAGTCTGATATTTGAGCCAATCTGTGCAGCAATTTCTTCCTCTTTGTTTTGCTGACCCTGAATGCTTTCTCAGTCCCACTGTAATTATGGCCTTTCTTGCCACTGGGAGTGTGTGGCGTTCAACTAGAGGAACGCAATTGTTGTAAAGCCCTGATTCTGGGGGCTCTTTCTCCCTTTCAGATGTTGATTATTTACAAAGTCTGTGTCTCAGTGCTGAGTCAGAGAGAATTTCCTGGTATTACCTGGCAAAACTTCCCATGTAGTACTCACCCGTGAGTACATCACATACTTACCTGTGTCACACTTACCTGGGTAGCATTCGGCGGTCACCTGTGTCTTCTGTTCCCTCCTCCAAGGAAAACGGGGCTACTCCTGAGAATCTGTTGGGACAGGATCACCTGGTGGATATGCTCAATGTATGTGCCACATCTACTGTCATTGCAGCCCATGAATTGCTAACATTGTGCCCTTGTCCTGGGTCTAAGAAGAACAAAAGGTGTTATCATCTTAAGAAGTGACCTTTCTCTGGGCAGAAAGGGAAAGGTGTGGCTGTGTTTGAAAGGGCCAAAGACTGATTGAATCAGGCCCACCCCCTTTATCCTACCTTCTGCTCTAACCTTGCAACCATCTATTCAGCAGTTTTTCTATTTTCTTTTCCATCCATCCCTACATTCTACAAGCACCTTTTGATTAGTAGTGGTTGTTATGGCTGGAATGTTTCTCCCCAAATTCACATGTTGAACTTTTGGCCTCTAGTGTCTCATGCTGTATTTGGAGATGAGGCATTTGAAAAACTATTTCATGGACTGGAGGCATGGCTCCATTGGTAGAGCACCAGTTATGAGAAAAAAAAAAAGGGTCATTCATGTAACATGGGGTCACATGGAAGGGCAAAAATCCAATATGGCTGGTGTTTTTCTAAGAAGAGTTCAGGACTGAGACAATGAGACTTTATGATAATGTGGTGATAGCCATGTACAAGCCAAAGAGTAAGGTCTCAGGTTGAAATCAAACTGCTAACTCCTTCCTGGTTTTAGCCTTCTAGCTTCCTCAACTGTGGGAAGATAAATTTCCGTTGCTGAGGCCACTCAGTGGTAACTTAGTTGTGGCAGCCCTAGAGAACCAACAGTATGTTTTCTCCAAGTTTTGGGAACACGGTGATGGGCAGAGACTTCTCAAGTTGCTCAGAGCCAAGGGGGAGACTTTGACTCCTGTAGAAATATCAGATGACTTAGGTGTGGAGGAGACCCCCCCATATTGATCTTCCTTCTTATCCTGCAAGCAAAGCCTGAAGGCCTTGAGTGAGCAGATAAATGGGAGCCGCCGCATAGATCCCCATGGGATGGCATGGAAGTGGCAGGGGCTGGAGGAACAGGGGAGCATAAATGAGGTCTTTCCTGGGGTCTCTCAGAAGCAGTCTGGTGCCATGCTAGGGGACTAAGTTAATGAGGCAAAATCAATTGCAATTGTGTGACTCTAGTTTATACTCGGAGGCTTGTGGCTATGTAAACACGGGTCCATATTTCTGACTTTATTACAGAGAGTCATAGGCTTTGAATGTTTCAATTCTGCCAGTAGAGACAGAGGAGTAAGAAAGCAAGGTCCTGTCTCTAGTTGAAATGCCTGGCTCTGCTTTGGGGGCTCATAAAGTCAAGCAAGGGAGAGACTGATGCCAGACAGGCTGGCCAAAATGGGCTACTCATACCATAGCCGCTGTTTGAGGAGGTCAGCACCGAGGAAGATCAATGTGGGCTAGAGCAGTTCATTTAAGTAGCAATTAGTTATAATTAATCAATTATGTAATTGAGTAGCACTTAATTATTTACTGCCTTGTTCGGTTTTCCAACTGCCTGAAGTGTCAGCTTTGAGTCTCCAGCCAGAGCTGAAGCTCTCTGAGCACAGGGACAAGCTCATTCCTTGGTGTAAGATGGTATCAGGTCAGTGTCTCATGTCGAAGGGCTGTGATCTGAGGAAATGGAGACCATGGGGACAAGCAGTTTGAGGTCAAAACAACAGGACTCTGCCAGGAAGTAAGTGAGTGAGTCAGCTGTTGGAATAAACACAGAACAACCAGGAGCCAATGCAGTATGGAGCAGTAAGGAAAGTGGGGAAGAAGGCCTCCCTGGGAATGAATGGGGACAATAATGACATTTGTATGCAGTGAGAGGTATGTGTCCCAGGAGTCACCCTGAAAGAGGGATGTGGGCCTCATTTGAAGCTTCCTGAGGGGCCTTAGACTGACCCTCTGAGCTGAACCCCAGCAAAGTGGATTGTTAGACTTAGCACAGGGCTGAATAATGTCACCTGAATACAAAGGGAGTGCCTTAAGGGCACTGTGTTTTAGGAATGAGAGCAGCTTCATTGACACCAGTTAGGAAACCAAAGATTATGCAGTGCAGGACTCCCTGAAGATAAGTGTGGGGTGTCTCAGGATTTCAGGCTTACAGGGAGAGAGACACTGCTGAGCTCAAACCATATGGTGACCAAATGAATCTGAAGCTCCGCAGAGGGCAGACTCCCACAGTTAATACTTAATGGGATCCTGAGCTTTGTAGGGGAATCCAAACAGGGTAACCTCCTCAATTCCAGGTTTCTGTGGCTGGCTCAGGTTTGGCTCATTTACAGAGAACGATGGTGCCTCCTCTCTCTCCATGAGGTCAGTGGCGTTATTACCTGTATTCGCAAATGGGGCAGAACACCCCAAGACTTGCAGACTGATTGCTTTCATTAACTTTAATTGGATTCTTTCGCACTTGGAAAGAGAAGTGTAACCAGGGTTTAATTGGGAGAGCATTTCAGACCCAGGGTGACACAGGATTGTAAACATTAAAAGTGCTACAGCTGTGTTGGTGGAAAATGTTGAAGTCACTTAGTGTGCTTGGAAGAATAGCTCACAGACTTGAAGAGTTTTTTGGAAGTTTGGGGTATGTCCAATTGGAGGACTGTTTTTGTGCCTGTTTAGAAAAACAGCAATGTAAAATTAGATGTTTGTAAGAGAAAAAAGCATTCCAAATCTGATATGTACCCGAAGATATGTACCACACAAGAAGGGAAACCCTCAATGCTCTCTGTGTAGATTCATTCCCCAAGCTTATCTGGGCAGAATGTGGGATATTTTCCCCCCACCATATGAGCCCTAGGCTCAAAGCCCTAGGCTTTGCTTTTTACTTTGCTTTTCACAGAGGGGCTCTGGCTTGCTTTTCTTGTGATTCCCCCAATCTCTACTGCAGATGTGCTTCACCTACCTGGCTTATTTGTGAGATTCCATCTTGTTAACATTTTGGCCTGGATGATGTCCAACCAAGATTCTCCTTTCTCTGCAACCAACTACTGTGTGAGATATTTACAGTTGAAAATCAGATTTCTATTCCTTCTTTCTACTCTTTGGTGTCACAACAGTTGTAACTTCTACCTGAACTACATTTTTCTCATTATCCACATAATAACTTCTCTCAATCTTTGGGATCTAGGTTTAGGTTCCTGCTTTGAAGCTGTAGCCAACAGTTCTAGAACAATCGGTTATTTTACACTTTGTATTCCTAGTTATTTGAAGATTCTTAAGAAGCTAAATTGGAATGGGGCATCAGTGGCACACATCTGTGATCCTAGTGACTCAGGAAGCTGAGATCTGAGGAACACAGTTTGAAGCCAACACAGGGCACGAAAATGTGTATGACTTTTATCTCCAATTAACTACTAAAAATTCCTAGAGATAGAGATGTGGCTTGAGTGGTAGAGCACTAGCTTTGGGCAGAAGAGCTCAGGGACAGATTCCAGGCATGAATTTAAGTCCCAGGACCAGCACCAGAAAAAGAGTAGCAGCAGCTAACTTCAGACTTTGTTGTACAGCAGACATTTGTTTAACATGTAATTAAGTAGATGGATGAATGCAAGCCTTGCTGAGGGCTCATCAAGAGTTCAGTCTGTGTTGGTTACAATCCTTATGGAGGTAGGCACTGGCTTGTAGCTGTCCCTGAGAGAGCTTGAATAACCAAAGTATAGATTGTTGCCTACATGTGGCTGCTGTTACTCTTTCCTCCTTTCTTGAATGCCTAGCCCTGGCTTGGGACCTGGGCAATGCTTTCCTACCTGCCATTCTATAGTGTTTCGTAGATTTTCCCTCTGTCAGAACTTGTACCCGATTCCTTTTTTTCTCTCTGGGTTGAATGCCTCCTGGAGTTTTCCTGTTTAGGAAGAAGTACTAATAGTGGAATCCTCAATACCTGTGTAGAGGCTGAGTAGTCAGTGAGCTGTTTTCATGAATTATTAGCCCCTTCTTCCAGGAGCCAAAGATTCTGATCTTTCTATACTTGATTTTTGAAGAGATGTCTTGGGCACATTTCCCCATTTAGCCCTCCAGGAGCCCGTTCTCATCTCCTTGCACTCTGGAGGCCCCTCCTCTGACCTGCCCTGCATCTGGCTAGCTGGCCAGCAGAGAGCTGGACATTCATCCAGCATGAATTGTGCCCACCACTTCTTGCAGAGGCCAGTGCAAAGTGCTCACGCATAGTTCACCAGAGAGGACGTGCTTTCCCCTAAGGATTGTTCTTTGATTTCAAAAATAGTCTTGTTTAATTCTCAGAAAGAAAGACGATATCCTCTTGGATATTTTAAAGGAAGCTTTAACTGTTTCAGCAGAATTCAGGTTGGTGGTTCGGATGTCAGTGTGTATAGATGAGATGACAGTCTCAGCTTGCTGGCCTGAGGGGCTAGTGGACGTTGTTTTCTGACCATGTGTTGCAGGCAGAGGCCAGGCTCCCTCTGTGTCATTGTTGATGCATAGGTGCATTTCATTGGCAAACTTACCAGTGAGTCTGGGGAGTAATCAGACACCTAAGGTCTGACTAGTTCCAAATGACATGAGGTGTTCCTGCAGAACATGCACCCAAGATTTCAAAAAGTGGGGACAAAGGAAAGAATTATGATATCATCTTGATTTCTAACACAGATTACCTGAAAAGATGATACTATTCAAATAAGTTGGGTTGAACAAGGTATACACTATTAAAATGAATTTCAGCTGTTTTACCTCTGTAGATAAAAATTTCAATGTGTTCCATGGATTGCATCCTTTTTCTGTAAGACAGTGCTGGTGTGAGTGTTCTTCCATCCTGATAGGGTGTGTATAGGGGGACTGTGGAAGTCTGGAAGGAAAGGCTGACCTTGAGTTGGCATCAAATCTTAGAAATTTGATGGGGCCAGAGACCTGGGAAGATGTGTTGTATATCTTCTTTAGGAAATATATCTTCTGGTAACTTGTCCTGAAATGGACTGAGGTGAGCTGTCCTTTAGAATATCAATGTCCTGTTGACTAGCTCGGAACAGAGCATACGAGTTCCGATGGCAGCAGGCCTTCAGACGCTCTTCCAGAAGAGAAGAAAGTCACTTCACAAACATGCTCATTTTTGGCTTTCTTATCTTCACCATTGTTACCTGTGGGTTTTTCCTCACAGAAACACCAATCTACAAGAATTGCGTTATCTGTGCAAATGGAGTGTAATGGACAGAGTGATCATGCTAATTCATATGAATAATGGTTACTAGCCAGTCAACCTAAATGTGAACAAATTCAAGTTAGTCTATTTGTGATACATTTTAGTATCTAGTTTAATTTCCTATCCCTTTTAATCTCGCCTTTGTCTTTACTGCCATGATTTTTGTCTTTGTACCATGAACTCATCTTCTATGTTTCACAGTGTTCCATTTTCTGTGCTAGACTGTTTCACAAAAGTCATTCTAAAATTCCTGGATTTCACCCAATGTGGTTTCTCAGTGTCGTGTTTATGCTGTGTCTTTATCATCTGCATTTGGCCAGTACTACTAGCGCTCGCTTCTCTTCAGATAGATCTGAAGGAGTTTCTTCTTCCCTAGTAAGTGATCAGAAAAATGGCTACTGTAATTGTTTTCTGTGGAATTTAGAAATGGCTTTTGTGCTGTTTTGCTGTGATAGAGCCAGACAGTTCTTAAGGTCCATCTAGGGTTTGGATAGATCTTAAAAATTCTCCTTGGGTGACATGGAGCAAGATGCATTGCATTCATAACTTGACATGCTGAATTGAATCCCCTTTGAACCTCTACTTAAAGATAATAATAAAATTCTCCCCCAGTGCACAGACAACTTCTGGCTCCTGGATGCAGGAGAAGATAGATGGTTACCACCCAGGGATGGTATGAGGGGAATTTGGATAACATTCCCATTAAAGAGACCTTGCTATGAGCCTTCTGAAAATATCTCACATCCTAACAGTGTGGACGTTGTTTTTCAGTAGAATTGCCCTGGTATAGGCCTAAGCTGGAATGAGTCATGAGCACCAGGTATGATTGATGAGGTATTATTTTCCTCAACACATACTTAGGCAACCTGTAGGGGATTCAATGCTAAACAGACAAAGGAGCCCTTGATGTATAATTCAAAATAAAGACTAACACTAAGCCTTAAAATGAGAAGGTTTAACAAATTACTAATTACTTGGATCATTTTTTCCCCTCAGTATCTCAAATACGGAATCATTTCCAGCACCTATTTTGGAGCTATTTTGTCAATGCTCTGACTGTGACTTCCACTGGTGAGTGGGTGGAAAGACTCTGGCCTCAACAGCTCAGAACTCCAGGGTAGCATTCCAGTCCTTCTATATATTCCAGTCCCTTCCATCGTTTAGGGACCAAAGGCTCAGGGACCATGGATTCAGAAAACCTGTTAAGAACCCAGTGCTGATGGAGAACAGAAGCTCAGTCTGGCTGACTGGTATTCTTTAGAAAGATACCATGGAGTGTAGTCTACGGACAGCTGGTAATGGGCTCATGGTCTCATTAGCACAGAGAAGGTGCTGTATGCCCCATGGTGTTCCTTGGGCAATGCCTGGAATGTGTTAGACACTGAGCACATTGAATAAACAATGCTATTCAAAGTAGCTGCAAACCAAATAACATTCTTTTCAATTGCACATGGGGCAAGCCAAGCCTTTTAATACTTTTAACAGTCAGTTAAACTTTTGGAAATGATAAGAGATGCCAAATATTTATTTATTTATTAGACTTTTTTTTTAGAGTTGCATCCTTCATCCTAAAACCTCAGGGTGCCTTCCAATAAAATTACAAATAATTAAAATAACTTGAAAAAACCCATAAAAGTCTTAACAAACAAAAATGATATTTTATGGTTAATAAAGCTAGAATATAGACATGATTATAGTGCTATATAATCATGCATGTAATTATTACATAAATAATATATAATCATTCTAATAAACCACACAATTTTAGCCACCCATCCCCTAAAGCTTCTCTAGTTATAGGCCTAATGTGATTGGTTGGCAGGGGGGCAAAGACTGATTTGGGGGGTGGCTTGAGGATTAATGACAGTATGTAACTTGGAAGGCCTATGTGGTTTATTAGTATAAGAATCGGCATCTGAACTGAATGTAGAAAATCCATTTGGGGCTCAGAAGTGTCCTTAAGGGATTCTTGGAGCCTGTGAGCTGGTTCTTCCCCATCTTTCATTCCCTGATGCCTGGTCTCTCTCGGGCCTTCATGCCCATTGCTTCTTGCTGCCTTATCTGTTCCCCAAACACACGGGAGCAGCTTCTTCCCCCCCACCTGCCTTCCCATATGCAACTAATGTCCCTGTAAGAGAAAGTCTCCATGCAATCTGGTGACCTCTGCTTATTTGTCCATTGTATGTGGACACTATACTGGCTTTTAGTACTCTGCATATCTCTAAAGGAATGACCCTTATTTTAAATCCCATTTACTCCTTTTTTTTCCCTGGCCAAGGAGAGTCTGGTAGATTAAACTAGACAGTAGACGTCATTATAGGGAGGACAAGCACCTATTATAACAAATCCCAATTTTCTTTGGGTAGCAGTTCTCACACTGAAGTGAGAACCAAAATAGAGTTCCCTGTGGGACTGCTTTCTTTACCACCTTATATTTTTGTCAGTAGGTTTTCTGACTCAGAGGATTCAGTGTTTGGTGATTTGGTGGTTATTAATGTTTCCAAGTAGGGCTGGTGAGGGGGCCATACTTTGAGTGCTTCTGGTGTAAAGAAATCTGTTAAGACTATGGTTTCCAGTATGAAAAGAATCATTATATCTTATAGTTCTATGGCATCTTGCTGTCTGCAGGATGCTTGTCAACACAACTTCTCTTTCCATCATTCTCATCTCTTTATTGGGAGGTTGAGAGAGAGTTGGCAATAGCCCCAGCTAACTGGACTTCACTGGATTTGAAGCCCAGACCTCTTTATACCATAGTCCAATGCCTTCCAGAACCAGTCCCATTTCTCTTCTTTCCCTGTGGATGGTATTTGTTCTGCGGACTTGATTTTTTTTTTCAGGGAGCTCTTCATCCAGTGATATAGGCAATGGGACAAAATGTTCCATAGCTTCCAGGAGGGTTGATTGCTCTGTGGATGCTGCAGAATCCATCATCACAGGGTCTTTTCAATCGATAAAGCACACTCTTCTCACACTGGAAAGGAAGCCAGGTAATAATCTGTGAGATGAAGCACCTTTAAGTTCAGTCCTATGTGTGGGGCTGTGAGCAGTACCTATTGTCAGCAGATAGAAGGCACAATGAGTTGTGATGGTGTCCACTCGTCCTAATTTAGAGGATCTATCCAGTGAGGTCTCTCTGACCACAAAAACGAAAGACCCTGGGCAGCTGCTCAAATCATGGACATGAGTTGCACAGCAGTTAGATTTGTTCTTTAAATCTGCTCAGCCTGTGCCCAGGTGCAGGAAGTACAAGAGACTTCTGTCACCCAGGGCCTTAGGTAATGGTGGTAAATCTGCATCAGCAAACTTGGTTTCAAGCTGAACCTACTATTTTGTCCCCAAAGTCTTTTCTGACTACTATTCACTAAAATATGTAATCTGTTTATGACAGATTTCTCTGCATTATTAAGACAGTTTTAGTCCAGGAATTGGTCCATGATAAGTCTCTTTGGATTCTTCCCAACTCTTCATGGGTCATGCTGAGGTACCCACAATCCTCTAGGTCATGGTAGATGCCTGGTTTTCAGATCTTGGAGCAACTTTCAGGAAGAAGAGAACAGATGAGTTATGTTTTATTTCATGGTTCTATTTTGTCTTATTTGGAAAATACCAGTAGTGAACGTCTTGGAGACATCTGTATTTTCAACAGTGATTCTCATACTACACAGAAAAAAAAAATCCAATCAGCAGCTTCTGTGTGAAGAGAGCTTGTATTGAAAATAATCTGAAATGAACTACCCAGTCTGAGACCTCTATTATGAAGGGAATTCACACATTGTTTCCTTGGCATTGATCATATCTAGGACTCAGAGGTGGCTTTAATTGTCACTGTCACACTATTCCATCTTGCCTTTCATGGTGCAATGGATGCTGTGCTGCCCTGGTTCAATGATGTCTTTTTTAGGGCTTCCTTATCCTTGGGGCTCTGCGGGGAGCTGATGATCCTTTCAGGAGATGCAGATGCCTCCAGCACCAGTTACACAGGATGGACAATTGATGACCTTGTGGTGGTTGCTGTCCTGCAGAGGGTGAGATCGGGGTTATTCACAGCTTGGTAATTGGCCCTGGTCCTGAGATCTTCATCCTGAGCAAATGCAGGCATCAGGGGGCAGTTCCAGATCAATGCAGGGGCACTGAATACATACGCCTCAGAAAAAAAAAACCAAAATCAAAAATGGATTTGTGTTTAGCGTGCCTTGTATATCCTGGTCTGGTTATGAATAATTTAGCCTTCCCTAGGCTGAATAGACTATATTTAGCAAGTCTGTATTGCTTATAGTACATCCTATCCTTTTATGAAGAAGCATAAAGCACAAGAGAGCTGTTCAGAATTAGGGGTGATTTCATTCTGTGGGAGCAGGAATGCAGAGGTATCAGCAGTCTCATCCTTTTGGCTATGGGTAAGCCAAGATCAGAAGTGCCCGGGACACATGCAGCTGGTGGAGGAAGTTCTTAGGATCGCATTTTCTCCTTTGCATACAAGACAGGGCCATTCTGCCTGTGGCCCCTGACTGTGTCATCTGAGAGACAGGGTAGTGGCAAGCTTTGTGGGGTACCGAGTGAGAGTGAGGAGTTTTATATCTTCTGATAGACTCAATAGGAAAAGGATGGCACATGCAATGAGGTAATTGGAAGGGACTTGACTAGCTTCTTATCAAAGGTATAGGCAGGATGAAGGGGACCTGCTTGATGTACTGTGGAACCCCAAGGTGGGAGCTGAGACCTAGGTCTCCAAGAAGCAAAGGGAGGAGCCATTCCCCAAAGGAGCAGGGGATTCAGGTAGGGAAAAATGTGAGGTGATCCCATGGGATCAGCAGGACAGCAGGGTGATAAGGACAAAGGAACTTGTCTCTTTCTCACCTCATTTAAATGCTCCCCCATTGCTTGAATTTGGAAGAAAGCTAGAAGTGAGGGAGCCTCTCATCTAAATCCAGAGAGGTCAGCTCCCCCCGGAGAGAAAAGAGGGCAAGAGTTCTGCAGATACTAGTGGATGTCCCAATGTACCACCTAAAGGCTTCCTACATAGATGTCCCAAGAATCAGGTCTCTGCTGGAGGTTGCACCACACAGTCTCTAGAAGGTCTGACATCATCCGTAGACTGGCAGACATCACCCGTAGGGAAGTGATATACTTACACATCAGCAAGAGGTCTGAGGTACCCCATCAAATCAGTCAGTTGTTATTTGTCTCAGGGTGGATTTCAGGGACAGTATTTTCATGGATGAGATGATATGAGTAACAATAGTTCAAGTTTGGGATTGTTTTAGCAAGAATCAGTAATACTCTGGTCATCTCGTCTGTAAAACTGCCTTGGCCACTTAGTGATGAAGGAAAGGCAAGCGTATAGTATAGTAGCTAGATTCTTTGGCCTTGTTTTGGGACCTGCAGGAGGCAGATACTCAGTCCTACTACAGACTGCTAGGGGTCTCCTAGGAATTCATTGCCAAGCCAGTTTTTTCAGAAGGTAGAACATGCTTTTCTGTAAACACCAGCGCTATGAAAACTGATTAAGATTCTCCACTACTCCTCAAGAGTTTATTTTAAATGCTGGGTGGTAAGTACAAGACTGTATGCTAAATTTGTTTTCTGGTATTTTCAGTATGTTCGAAATGTATTACAGATAAAAATAATATAAATTATGAATCTAGTGTAAGACATACTCTGACCTTTCTGTGTCTTGGGTGAAGGACCCATGAAGGAAGTAGGAAGAAACATGAAAGAAGGAAAAAAAAATCCCTTCTTACTTTTCTGGACAAAACTTGGAAGTAAAACAGATATGTTCTTGGCTTCCTCCTGTGTTTCCTTCTGCAATCTCTCAGTTCCCACCCCGCCAGCTGCCCCATCTCTTCTCACTGACAACTCCATGCTCTCTTAGGCGCCCTCCCCCCATTCTGCCCATGGAGCTCTGAATATAGGGGCTTTCTGGTGCTGTGTTCACCATTATGTGGCTCTTTTTGAGAAGACAGATTTGCAGATTTATCTGAATCTATAAGGTTTAAACCACCCGCATTTTATCTCCTTATTCTCTCTCAGGTCAGGAGGTTAGAGAGGGCAACGTATAGACAGCTGGCTGCCTGTGAATGCTCTGTGCTACCTTGCTTTGAGTAACAGGATTCCTGTGGCTGTGGCTGGCAGGGACAGTATGATGGGTCATGTGAATGGTGTTCTAGTTCTGGCATCTAGAAGGGCTCTCTGGCTCTCTTCCCTATTGTTTCTTCATGAAAGTAGTTTAGTCGTCTTCTCAGTAAGTGAATCAGAATTAGACTTATTACATGCTAACTGCCTTTCCCTGGTGGAAATGGAAGCTGTTTATGCTTGTAAAGATCAGACCAATAACTCTACACATGCATTCTGTTGACCAGCCTATATTCAAGGGAAAGGGAAAGAGGCAATCCTGGCCATCCCAGGGGTTTGCCTGTCGCCCAATGGAGTCAGGTGACTTCCATTTACACTGGGGTGAGTGATTAAGAGGAGTTAATGAAATAGTTGCACATACTTTTGATGCTCTTTTCATAGAATGGTACTGTTTTCTTCTTGACTCTTGGTAGGGATGCGTCTGTTTAGTAAAATAAAAGATGCTAGAGGGATTCAAAGGCTAGGTCAAAGTTCCTACCTGGCTCTCTTGGGATGCATTGCCTGAAGGAAGATATGCTGTGTAAGCATCCAGCTACACAATGGCCACCTACCAGAGCTCTCACCCAGCACCCAGCCCTGCTAACCCCCTTGGGCATCTGGTCTTTGCATGCATATAGGCTCAGTTGACATTTATCTCCCTACCACTACATGAGTGGGCCTCAAGGAGAATTGTCCACAAAAGCCATTCCACAATCTTTTTGAATCCATTGCGGGGCTTGAACTTAGGACTGGGACTCTGTCCCTGAGCTCTTTCTCTCAAGGCTAGCACTCTACCACCTTGAGCCACAATGCTGCTTCCAGTTTTCTGTTAGTTAATTGGAAATAAGTGTCTCACAGACTTTTCTGTCCAGGCTGACTTTGAAAGGTGAACCTCAGAACTATTTCCTTAGTTTACAGGTATGATCTACCAGAGTCCAGCCCTTCCCAAATTCTTGACCCACAAGATGGTGAGTAAAATAATGTGACTGCTTTAAGCCATTAAGGGTTTATTTCCCTCCCTCCCTTCCTTTCTTCCTTCCTTCCTTCCTTCCTTCCTTCCTTCCTTCCTTCCTTCCTTCCTTCCTTCTTCCTCCCTTGAGACCATTGTTACCCAGGGTGGCCTGGGGCTGCTTCCATCTCCCTAGTGATGGGATTCCAGGGGTGAATTACTATCACAGGCTACTAAGTTTGGAAGAAATTTGTTAAGCAACAATATTATTGGAACCTTGGAAACCTCTTAGGGTCTGTCTAGTTGAGGAATAAAAATTCAGCAGTGAAGTTGGGCATGGTGATGAAATGTTAGCAAGATTATCCCCCAAACAAGCTGGAGATTGTAGCACATGCCTGTAATCCTAAGCACTCAAGAGACAGGAGTAGGAGACGGTTCGACTGTTGGGTGTGCAGGCAAACAAGAGAGACCTGATCTGGAAAACTGAGAAAGCAGAATAACAAGTGGAGGATGGGCCCAAATGCTAGAATGCTTGTCTAGCAGATGTGAGGCCTTGATTCCCATTCCTAGAACAAGAAAAACAGAAAAAATCATCAATGCAGTAAAAACTTGTATATGAGGGAAAATATGTTTAAGATGGCTAGTGTTTAGAATAGCCAATATCTGTGCAATAGGGTCTCATTTCCCCACTTAGCTCCTGTTTTTCACATTCTTTCATACCCTTATTTGTGACCTTACACACAAGCTGCTTTCATTTCTAATTACTGTGCTCCCATCAGAAAATAGGCATAAAAATCCCTTCTTGAGTGCCTGTAAAAATGAGGTCACATTGGAGAAAGCATCCTGCACTTCGCTTGGTGTTAAGTGCCAGACATTTACAGACTGTGAATCTGAAACTGTTTGTTTAACATGTATTTATTGAGGAACTAGTTTGTGAAGTCTTGGCTTAGGAATTTGGGACTTTTTTTTTTGCACCAGGGATTGTCTATATCTGTTGATTACTTTGTATACAGATACAGTACACGTAAGACCTACCCAAAAGAAAGTCCGAAGATCGGGGCAAATAGTCATGGTTCCAAAGAGAGACTTTCATTCTTGACTTGTAGATTCCTTTGGTTTCCCACTGTAAGATGTATAAGAAGCACAAGGTTGAGAGGGCTTAGCAATTCCATGTCAGGCGAAGGTTAACCTAGCATTAAAGGCTTGGGGAAAGCTGGATCTGAATGCCAGAGCCTAAGTCTCAGTTTCTCCATCAATAAATTGGTTATAGAAAATTCATATGACCCATAGGGGCCACCACCACTGCCTCATCAATGAAGTGGTCATAATGATACTAATTGCACTGTAACTGTTGTGAGTCTTCAGGTACGTGTCAGGAACATCCTAACATTTGGTGTAGCCAGATAACTTCCTTGTGAAATGACATTGAGTGATATGTTATCATTGTTGCCATATATATTCTTGAGAGCTTAGCACAGATATGGGCAAACAAATCTGGAGCTAGGAGGTTAAGGCCTTGAACAGGACCAGAGTGGGAGTGGAGGTGGTGGCGACATTTTGTCTTATAGTTAGAGGGCAATTTTTTAGAAGTAGAAAATGGCAAGTTCAAACTATTTATCCCCCCTTCCATTCTCCTTCTCCTTTCTCATTTCCTTCTCTCTCTCCCTTCCTTTAAAATGATGACAGTGTATTCAAGTTGTGAAAATCAGAGGCATAGATTAGAAACCCAGGTAGTCTTCAGAGGATTGGGATTGATTACCCAGAGAGTACCAAACAAAGCGATCTTTTTCCCCCCCTCTTCTTCTCCTACATGTGGTGAGCAATGGGAACGAGTTTCCAGATGGAGATACCTCTCCACCCATGCACCCTAATCCCATGGGTTTCTCAGTGATGGAATGGATTCACAGTGTAAGCAGGCACAAACTGGACTACCTCCTGGTAGCTTCTTTCTACAAGGGCTGGTGTGGTAGTAGAAAAACAAGATACTTTTTTTCATTTTTTTGTTTAATTTGGAGGGGAGACTGCCTGTCTGTCCTGGGAGAGTGGCTAGGATCTGGGGAAGTAGCCGGGTTGATAGGATTGATATTTTAGGTAGGAGATCACCAAAGCCTGCAAAATGCATCCTGATACCTACCCCCATAGAAGCAAGCAGGGCCCCATGCCAGCCTGTTCTTTTCTAGGCTGATTCTCTGGTTCTGGACCTTCACAGGGTTTCACTTTTGGAGTATCTCCATCTCAGGATGCACACAGACTGGAGGATGCTTTGAAGGACAGGAGCTTTAGAATTTTGTTTTTTAATTCATTTTAGATTAGCCACAGGAATCTGGCTTTAGTGAACTCCAGTCACTGTGGGGGATGAAGTCACTGTTCATGGTTAAGCCACTTACCTGTCCATCTCTGATTCTGTTTTTTATCATGGAAGTTGAACAAGAAGTACAGGAGGTAAAGTTAGATGCCAGTCGTTATGATACTTTGTTATATATTCCTAGGAACAAACTCAGTCTGTCTGGGGCATGTTAAATCTCTCCAGCTGTTATTTAGTAGCAGCCAAGGCAAACAGCATAATCATCTTTTGGTCGGGGAGAATTTGTTTAGTTCCCAACTTGCACAAGGTGTGGCAACCTGCAAGAAGGGTTGCTCTACTCCCTTCTCCTACCCTCCCCTTCTCCCCTCTAAGCCCTTCCGGCCCTCCCCTTTTCTCTCCACTACTCCTCTCTTTTCTTTTTTTCAGGGCTTTGAACTTGCTAGGCAAGTGCTCTATCACTTGATAGAACCACATCTCTAGCCATATATGGATTTAATTACTTTTCCGATGAGGGTATTCATTTTAATACCCCTGAGGCAGCCTCAGACTGAAGTCCCACTTGTGCTTCCTTTGTAGCTGTTGTTACAGGCATATCAACCAAACAGTCCTAGAGATCTATTTTTTAATAGTTGGCAGAAAATATGTTTGGCTACATTAAATAGTATGTCAGGAAATTGTACAGATACATAAATGCAAACATGCATGCAATACACACCATGTGTCACACAAAGGTGACACACATACACCCCCCCCCTACCCATACAAACACACAAACCGTTCTCTCATACATGCAGACAAACAGCAATTTGGGATTCTTTGGCTATATCTTCGAGTCATGTTGAATGAATAATGGGCTGTCTGGGCATTTATTTACAATGGAACTAATGAAATGAGGACTCACAGGAATTTGGTTGTTGGCATTGTAATTCTCCCTCTGGTTCATTCATGAGGGAAATAGGGACAGTCATTTTTAGAGTTGTTGGGCTTTCAAGCTTCTCTGTAGTCTTTGCTAGCTTCTCCACTGGTTTTCTCAGGACCACAGGACATTTTTTTGTTTAAAGGTTGACCACTAAGTTACTACATCTCATTAGTGGCAGCAGTTATTTTATCTGTGAGAATAACTGTCCTTCTTAGCTTCTCAATTTGTCACCTATGCAGTGATTTATTACCTTCCAAAGCCACAGTAATTGTATAATGATGCAAAAGTAATGACAAGCAATTCTGATAAACTTTTATTACCTGCAGCATCCTGCATGCCAACTGCATTCCAGCATACACTGTAGGATTACAGAGTATGGCCAAGGGCTGACAGCTAGTAGGGAGGAAGCACTGCTTCTCAGGATTGAGGAAAGGAAGGGGGGAAAAAACAACAGAATTCAGGCTTTCTAAGTAGAGGCTGAGAAGAACTGAGCTGGTGTGAACCGATTCTTTGTGGAGCATACAAGTCAAATTAGGCTTTTTACATTTTTTCATCCAAATGCTGTATTTACTATATTATTTTAAATTTGAAATTAGCTATATTTTAGTAGATTATATTAGTGTCATGGTTGTACATGAGTGGTTTTACTGTGATATTTCCATGCATCCATACAGTTACTCCATCAAACTTATCTCCTCCCTATCACCATCACTTTCCCTTATTGTCCCTCCCCTGGTTTTTATATTTTTGGTGCTATCCTGGGACTTGATCTCTGGGCCTGGGTGCTATCTCTGAGCTTTTCCTTATTCAAGTCTGGTGCTGCACCTCTTGCACCAGAGCTCTTCTTCCAGCTTTTTTTGTGATTAATTGGAGTTAAGATTCTCATGTACTTTCCTACATGAGCTGGCTTGAACCATGATCCTCAGCTCTCAGTCTCCTGTGTAGGTAGGACTGCAAATGTGAACCAGCAGTGGCTGGTTCTCTTGCTTTTAAAAATGTTATGTTTTATTGATACAATTTTAATTAATTTTGATGTATTGCTACGTTGCAGATGGAACTTGGGAGCTTTCTTGCTTTTCATTTTATTTTTTATTTTCCCTGTCCTGGGGCTGGGCACTGTCCTTGGGGTTTTTTCTCAAGGGTAGCACCATACCACTTGAGTCACAGCACCACTTCCAGCTTTTTCTGTGTATAAGGTACTGAAGAATTGAACCTGGGGCTTTGTGCATGCTAGGTAATCACTCTACCACTAGGCCATGCTCCTGGCTCTCAGCTGTCTTACTTTTTTTTGGGGGGGGGGTCATGGGGCTTGAACACTGGCCTGCGCACTGTCCCTGAGATCTTCAGCTCAAGGCTACCAGCCTACCCCTTGAGCCATAGCACTACTTCTGGTTTCCTAGTGGTTAATTGGAGATAAAAAGTCTCATGTACTTTACTGCCTGGGCTGGCACTAAATGGTCATCCTCAGATCTCAGCCTTCTGAGTAGCTAGGATTACAGGTGTGAGCCACCTGCATTTTTATCTTCAGTCCTCAGCTTTGAGGGATCTGCCTTTTATCAAATGAATGAACTTTCAGTGATGGCATGGGGTCACACCTAACTTTTCTTCTAGTTAAAGGGGGGATTCTGCACAATGTTCGAGGAACACGCAAAGTAGAAATGACCAGAGAAGTAAGGTTATAAAGTTGTTTTGGGGTTCATGTCTCATTTGTGAAAAATATGGGAAGTTACAAAGTCCTCATAAGTTTCTTAATTGATAATTAAGGGGCAAAATTGTAGTAAAGCATGTCTGCTAAGAAGTCCTTCCAGTTGCTATAGTTCATCTGATTTGGGTCTGAAGTTGGGTGGAAAGTCGTTTACTATTTTCCTGAACTGGAATAATTGGAATAATGATTTCCTCTTTTTTTTTTTTTTTTGCTAGTCCTGGGCTTGAGCTCAGGGCCTGAGCACTGTCCTTGGACTTTCTCAAGGCTAGAGCTCTACCACTTGAGCCTCAGCACCACTTCTGGCTTTTTTCTATGTATGTGGTACTGAGGAATCGAACCCGGGTCTTCGTGCATGCTAGGCAAGCACTCTACCACTAGGCCATGATTTCCTCTTATACTGCTCACTTTGGAGACAAAGATGGCAGATAGGAGCCCTGCACTTTCTCTTCTCTCCTTTACAGCTTTAATAAAGTAAGCTCTTGGAATTGTTCCAGTGAGAGTGGGCCAGGCTGTGTCCTGAGGGTAGAATCTTGATAGTTAGGTCAGAGTGCTGACCATGGTCCATTGTTCTTATCTATATAGGATCATAGTTGGACTAGAGTTTCTAGTCTCTCTTTCATCTAGAAGAGACCATATGACCTGCAGACCATACCAGGCCATAATGTCTCCATAGTTCCCTCCCTTTCTACCTCTTGCCAGTGGAAGATTCAAATGTGTGCACATGCACATGTGCAAACACACACATGGAAACAGCGTCTGAGGATAGAGTAAGTGCTTGAAAGAGAAACTCTTAACTGGACTGTGATATGAAGGAGACATCTTTTCTATGTCAAGGTGTGAAGTTTTAAGGTTAATTTATCAGCATATCATACTTGTTTTGATTTCTTTGCTCTAACAATCCAACTAAGATATTTCTTTTCTCTTTCTTTCTTTCTTTCTTTCTTTCTTTCTTTCTTTCTTTCTTTCTTTCTTTCTTTCTTCTTTTTTTTGTCAGTTGTGGGGCTTGAACTCTGGGCCTGGACACTATCCCTGAGCTCTTCAGCTCAAGGCTACCACCCTATCCCTTGAGCCACAGCCTCACTTCCCATTTTTAGAGGTTAATCAGAGATAAAATTTATGGACTTTAGTGCCTGGGCTGGCTTTGAACATCAATCCTCCCATCTCAGTCTCCTGAGTAGCTAGGATTATAGGCTGAGCCACAATACCCAGCTCCGACTAAGAGATTTCTATGCCCACAGAAATACCTTGGACTCCTAGAAATTTACCCAAGTGCATTCTGTTTGATGGCAACTGTGTATCCCTCTCTCAAGTCCTTACAACTGGAAAGCATTTGATTGTGAGACTCAAATGTTCAAAACTCCAAATCAATTTCTTGATTCATTTGCCCTTTGAGGGCCACCTGGGCTGTTCCTACATCTTGGCTATGGTGAATCACTGAGCATGGTTGTATAAGTGGCTCTACTGTATTATGATTTATAATCTTTTGGGTAAATGCCCAAGAGTGGTGTTGCTGGATCATAGGGAAGTTCTATGTTTACCTTTTTGAGGAGTCCCCAAGCTTCTTTTCTTCAAACTGGTTTAACAAGTTTATATTTCTATCAACAGTGTATGAGGATCCTCCTTTGCTCAGATCCTTGACACCATCTGTTGTTATTGTTAGTATTCTTGATGATGGCTATTCTAACTAGGATGAAGTAGAATCTCAGTGTTGCTTTGATTTGCATTTCCTTTTTGGTTAGAGGTACTGAGCATATTTTTCATGTGTCTGTTGACTGTTTTCACTTCTTCTGAGATGTTCTATTTAGTTCAGTTAGTCACTTATTAATCATATTGTTGATTTTTTGAGGGTTTCGTTTTTTGAACTCTTTGTATATTCTAGATATTAGGCCATTTATGTATAGCTGGTAAAGAGCTCCCATTCTGCAGGCTGTCTTTTTAGCTTGTTCACTATGTTCTTTGCTGTGCAGAAACTTCTTAGTTTCATGAAAATACCATATGCCAATTCTTTCTTTGATTTGCTGAGCCCCTGAAACTTCATTCAGAAAGTTCTTGCTAGTGCCAAGAAGTTCTGATGTTTTTCCTTCTCTTTCCTGTAGTAGTTTTGTGGTTTTGTGGTTGATATTAGCATAGGGAACAGAAAGGGATCTCATTTTATTTTTCTGCATGTGGATATCCAGTTTTCCCAATACCATGTGTTGAAGAGGCTGCAGATCGACCTGGAAAAAATTATGTTAAGTGAAATAAGTCAGGGCCAGAGAGATAAAAGATGCATGTTGTCTCTCATATGTGGAAGCTACAACAAATTTATATCTTTCTAAGTAAACACATATGAGATTATATCTAAGTGTATTAACTGAAGTATGATATTTGCAGGGAAGAATTTGAACAGTGAAATTCCTTAAAAAAACCAACTCTCAGTGTAACAAAATGAATTCCAAGAAACTGGCACTTGAAATGTGTAGAGTAAGTGAAGGGGGTAGAAGAATGAAGAGAGGAAGCAGGGAGAATATGGTCATAATGGTCATAATATCCAATGCATATATTATGAAACTAAGAAAACTCAGGAGAAAGGTTGCATCTCAAAGGACTGGAGAAAATGATGAAAGGAGAAACTGCAATCAAGATGCATTGTACTTATAAACTAATTTTTGAATGGAAATTCCTTTGTGCAACTACTTAAAGGTAATAAAATATGATTAGACAATCCTTCCAAGTCAGAGGCCTAGACTACAGATACATCATGGCCAATGATAGGGTAGAGTTTCTCCATCTTGACCCTATTGAACTGACACTGAGCTAAGTAGTTTTATGGTATGTGGGGGTGTTGGAGTTTAGCTGGGCATTGTGGGATACTCAGCAGTATCCCTTGTCTCTCTTTATTAGATTCTAGTCATGTAAACCTCAGCTTCCCTTGAAGCAATTAGAAATGTGTTTAAGATATTTATAAAAGTTCCTTGGGGGAAATGAAAAGACTTGGAAAAATCATATTAAGTGAAATAAGCTAGACTCAAAGGAACATAGGCTCAATGGTTTCCCTCATTTGTCATAATCAGTAGAAACCTTGGGCTCTACTAGCAGAGATCTGCAATAGAGCAAAATCTTGATACATAAGGCCATATAGTATGAAGCTAATTGAAAGGACCTCCAGGATATTGAAACAAAAGCCATATAACATGTGATTGTTGTTCTTAATGTACTATGTTATTTCTCATCTATGTTGTTGTCCCTTGGTTATCTCATATTGTTACAGTATCTTACCTTGTTATCTGGTATATTATATATATATATATATGTTTATTTGTCTATTTGAAATAGGATAGGGAAGTGGGGAAGATGGGAGGGGGTTGGGGGAGGAAAATTGGGACAAAAACATGAGAAGAGGTATCAGTGTCTGTGAAGTAATGCACCTTCTATCTGGCGAATATAATGTAACCCTTCTATTAATTACAAAAAAAAAAGTTCCTTGGGGGACAAAGTCATTGGGAGTCCCAAGCCACTTATTTTATATTGGGGACATGAGTTTCCTCTTTGCTAGGCCAGAGGAATGTTTTCTTGCTCCTCTTTCCTACTTTCTGTTTTGTCTTAAAAGTTCTTTTGCCTCCTCATGATGTACAAACCAAGTTGGCTTAACAGCATTCCAGGCTCTTATAAGTGAGAATATGACCCTTCCATTGGCTTTCCTCCTTTTCCCATATTATCTACAGATATAAAGAAAATGATTCCCCAAACTAGTGACTTTAAGACACAACAATTTAGTACATTACAGATTCTGTGGGCATGGGATTCAAGAGTGGCTTTGACAGGTCATTCTGTCATTCTGTCTCAAGGTCTCTTGGGTGAGGGGCTATAGTCAGGATGTTGGCCAGAGCTATCTTCATCTGAAAGCTTGTCCAGGCCTAAAGTATTTAGTTCCAATATGGCTCTCATATGAGTGCTTGCACGATTCATTTCTACATTTTCTAACCATGTGCATAGGTAGCTTCAATGTCTCTGTGACATTGTAGCTAACTTTCCAAAAGAAAGTGAGAGAAGAAACATTGGTGTCTTTTATAACAGTCTGAGTTCACATTGTATAAATCTTCTTTATTCTACTTACCAGAAGCATAACCAGCTAACCATGGCCTTCACTTTGTACACCGGCTTATTGGCCAAGCCCAGCTATCTGAGGCCTATTCTGTGCTCTTCCTGCCCCTACTACTCACATTCACATGCACACACACATGCACACACATGCACGTGCACACACACACACACACACACAGTGAAGTAATATATTAAAATTATTTGGAGATTTGCCCTTCTGGAGACAATTTTGTAGGGCCTGCTATATAAAGCCAAGAGAGTCATCATCCTGTTAATGGTGGGATTTCACATGCATGGTGGGATTTCTCTGCATGTCTCTAGACATGCAGTTTAGAATTGTCACTGATAGACCATTTCTACCTCACCCCACCAGTGTCTGGGGATCTTGAAAAGAGTCTGTAGTACCTTCTGAGCCCAGTAAATACTTAATGCTCAGTATTTGAACTAGGATCTCACACAAAATCATGAAGAGAGTCAACTCTGGAGCCAGGCTGCCTGGGTTGGCATCTCAGTTCCACATCAAAAGCAGGGGTGGGTGGGTTGTAGACCACCTGAGCTTTGAGTCTCATTTTCATCATGCACAATTGTGACTGAAGAAGTGACTGTCTACCAGGACTGAGGTCACTCAGCTCTTTCTTGCATCGAAGTGAGTCTATGTGACTGAACTCTGACCCCCAAAATGTGGATGGAAACACTATCATTTCTTATCATGGCCTTTGAACACCTCCTCTGTGACCCTCTATATGTATCCTATTTCTTGCCTTGTCTTCTGGCTGGAGGTAAATGCTTAGAGCAGCACCAGAGGCCAAATGGCTTTGATGGCATGCAGGACTTCCAGCAGCCCTAACAGCCCTGTTCTACCAACTAGGAGTACGATTCAAGTTTCTCTCATTTCAAGTCTGTAAAATGTCACCATTTGTTGTGGCACTACACAACTAACATGGCCCCCTTTTTACTGTATAACTTTTTGAACATTATTTAACATTTCTTGCCTTACTTTCTTCATCTATACGCTGGTGATAAATTCACTATCACCTCACAGAGTTATAATAATGGATAAAGGAGAGCAATCCAATGAAAAATGTCCAGGGTATAGTACATGCTATGTTATCTTTCCCTTTTCTTATTATTAATTAGAACACATCACCATCTGCCTGAGCTCTCTATATTGTTTTCCCTTCAAAACAACTGTCCTTTCTGATTTGTAGACATGCTGGGATCCAGCTGAGGCTAGCTGCAAGACAAAGCTGTTTTAGTTTGGCTTAAGGAAAATCCAAGTGGATACTGAGTCTTTAGGGTTCTAGCTGCCACATAGCAGGGAGTTACTTCCGGTCTTGTGTATAGGTGATGTCCTCACTAGGCAGACATCTTATGATAACCAGCCCATGCCAAACCAGAGCACTGGGTGGACAACTGGCCTCAGTGGGGCTGCCGGTATCCATGGAAACCATTCAGCAGCCTTTGCCTGGCTTCTTCGCTTTCTGGTATGGAGGCATTTTTATCCTTGCTAAGCTCATTCTGAGAACCAAATGAGTGTGAGAACAAAAACAGAAACAAAGAACCAAAGTCAAACTCTTAACTTTCTCCTAAGCAGCAGTCATTTGTTGTCCCCATTTCTAGAATGGTGGTAGAGCCATGGTTGTTTTAGTGGCTATATGGGAATGGGGCTTGGTGCTAGCATCCTCTTAGACAGTTATATGATGTTTCACCATCTCATTCCTCGCTCGTAGCATGTTGTCATCTGGAGGTATCCAGCATTCTGCAGGTATTTGTGGTATCCTAACAATGTAACTGCACTGGAAGATGCATTTGGGGGAAGTGTTTGCTACCTCAACAGTTTGGCTACATGGAAACAAAGCTGGAGATTTACCGAGGTCAGCAGTGGTTGGATGATCAATAAAGCATTTCAGATAAAACTCCATTTTTGCCTCCAGCAAATTCACTGCATTGCTTTGCCTTTGTAAACAACATCTTAAGGAAAGTGGGTTGTAAATCATCTTCCAGGCCCCTTCACACCCCCCATACCATGTGTTCCTCCTCATAATTTTGCACAGCAGGCAAAAAGGGATCCTTGTAGCAACGAAGACAGTGAAGCCCAGAGGGTTAAACTCTATCACCTAAAGTTACAATGAGTTTGTAACAGGTCAGATTAGGATCCCAGATTTCCATTTTCCTGACCCTATTTGTTTTCAGCTCCTCAGCATTGGGCTCATTAGCTTTCCTGACCTGGGTCTGTATCCCACCACCCCTACTTCACACAACTGAATAGCAGTTGAATGGTGGGTGGGCTACGGGCAGCCACATGCTCACTAATGTTGTTAGAGCTGAAGGGTGACCGCACTCACTCACTGTCTGCACAGATAGGCTGGTGATCACATTTTCCTCTGGATCTAATTTCCTGAGAAGGAAAGAACATTCACTATCAGTCCATTGAACTGTCCTCTAAGCAGCCTGCAGGCAGATGTAAACTGCAATTAGGTCTTGCTCAACGAGGAAACAAGCAAGTATGATCTAATGCTGACTGTGTGGATCTAGAAAATCAGCTCTGCAGGTTTCTCATCAACCTTGAGAGAAACCTTTTCCTAGCTGTGCACTCAGTGTGGCACATCTGGTCTTAGAGATGATTAAGAAGGGGCTGAAACTACTGGGGACACTCAATGGGAAAGAAGTTTATTGGGACTGTGGCATCCTCAGGCCTCTTGAAAGTTGCTGAAGGGCAGGTAAGGGTGCCTAGGAGTAGGTCCTCTTCCCACCTCTCAAAGACTACCTGGGACAGGCTGCATGTTCCCGGATCTAGAAGAACTTTTCCTAAGACATGTGTCTAGGCGGTGTCTTCTTGCTGGAGAGCTTGGATCTAGTGTGACTCTTGAAAGTTCGAGATGACTGTCCCTTACCTTGAGCTATCCAAATCACCTTCTGGGAATAGACTTGACAAGTACCAGGAGAAGGACAAGAACCAAGCTGAGGACAAATGCCACTGTTTACTTGCTTTAGTCAGTGGGGTGAGACATGGTAAATATATGGCAGGTAGCACTTTCTTTATTCCTTACCTGGGACTGGCAGTTTGCCCTCTGGTCCTGTGAGATTCCACGTGGGATCCTGTCAGTTGCTAGACTTACATAGAGAAATTTTGAGGAGTCTGTTGGCCATGATATACCCTGAGAATTGGAGTTCTTGAACGTTTAGTAGCAGAATGTAGGGGTGCACCAAAGGTGGCCTTTTCTTCCTTGCTTGTAGGTATTTACAGGTTCTGTTGATACTTACATTTCCAGATTCCCTACCAGTGACTTCCAGGCAACCTTGCCCCTGACCAGGTGTGGACTAAGTCCTTTACTTGGCTCTGCTCTGGCAGGTCTGCAACAGGATGCCGTGTCTGTACTGCAGGCTGGGAATTCTGTGTCCTTTCAGTGAGGGGAGAGGCCAGCCAACCTTCAGGTGACGGCTGCTATTCCTCTTGGCGCTGCTTGTCAGACACGTGCAGAACTGCTCTGACCTCCAGCTTCCCTTGTTCCTCTTCCCACTTACATGTTTCCTCCATCCAGGCTCTGTAGCTGATCGCTGCCATCTGCTCATTCCCCTTTCTTGCTCTCGGGGCGGGCTCTCTGCTGGGCTAGCATACGTTATCCAGGAGCCCATGGGGCCATGTCACTAACTGCAGTTTGTTGCAGCTTTGGGTTTATTTATTATTTATTTCACTTTAAGGGCTGAGCTGATCTATCTTCATCCTCTCTGGTCCCAGACGAGTGAGCCAATAGCACTAGCCTCCATTTTGGGTTTGCTCACGATGCATCAGAATGGTGACATGCCTCTGTGGCATCATCTCCTCTGCTCCGCACAGGGACCCTTGAAGGAACCATTGCTTTTCACTTCCCATGGTCCAGAAGAAGCAGCCGGCAGCCACACACAGTCAGTCGGTGGTGAGAATGGGAGTCTAATGCAGGGCTGTCCTTCCATGTCAGGCAGTTCTGAGGAGCGCACTGACCTGCTCTGCATATGAAGGCCTCAGTAACCAAGGGGGTTGTGGTGTTTGTGGAAGCATGGTGAAGTAGCAATACTCTTTAGCTATGTTGCTTATATTTTGTATTCACTTTCTATAGTGGTCTTCAACAAGGTTTCATACATTTAATGCAGGAGACATTTAACACTGTATAGCTCTGGAATACAGAAGTATCAGTAGGATTGGTTCTCTCTGTCTCTCTGTCTCTGTCTCTCTCTCTCTCTTCCTGTGTCTCTCTCAATGTGTAGGCATGCCAATATTGGAGCTTGAACTCAGAGCCTGTGTTTTCCCTTAGCTTTTTCTTCTCAAGGCTGGTTTTCTAAAGCTTGAACTGGCTTTTTGCTGGTTAATTAGAGATAAGAGCCTCTCAGATTTGTCTTCCTGGGCTTTTGAACCATGATCTTTAGATCTCAGCCTCCTAAGTAACTAGGATTATAGACATGAACCACTGGTACCCAATAGTGGTGACTTGTTGGAATCAATCAAAACGTCTATCTTTTTACATCAGTCTCTCTATTTCAACTTCATCCCTGCCCCCTTTTTTTTCTGGTAAGGACACTGGTCATATTAGGTTAGAGACTACCCTAATGATTTCAACTTTATCCTCAATGGCTTCATTTCTAAATAAGGCTGTGGTACTGAGACCTAGGATTTTAAGGAGATACCATCTAACCCATAATGTGTTCATTCATTAATAGCTTTCAAACTAAGAAAAACTATTTAAGAAAAATCTTTGTTTTCCATTTCTTTTTTTATAGCAAACTTCTTTTTTACACTGCAACTTCTGTTCAAAAAGAGGTAGACATGTGTTCTCTTGTGAGTTGATTCTCATCTCTCTCATTATTGTCATATAAAGCAACTCCCTAGCTGTCTAGGACTGCTGTCTTCCTCTGGTCTCTAGGGTAATCCTCAGGTTCCCTGAAGGCGGGGCCAGACATGTGTGGCCAAAGCTTGTTTCCCTAGTGATCTGAGCTGGTTCTCTCCGAGTTTCCAGGATTTCTTTTCTAATAGGCTTTAGCTCTGAATATTACCTTCCCTGCAGGTGGAAAAGCCCAGCCTAGATGTGATGCACGGTGGGGGTGCTAACATTAGTGGCTTCTCCTGAATGGGCCATGAGAAACTGTGCCTTATGTAAGTGTCATGGTCCATTGGTAGAAGAAGCTTTCACAGGCTTTGGTGGGGTGGAGTTACTGAAAGAAGGAGAAACTTTGACTGAGTAGTAGTGAAGGTTCCCAGTATGGAGGAGCTACCAGACCAGTGGGATCTGGGGAGAGCATGGGAACCTTGGGGCCATTGGGTGCTGCTTCTCTTCAGTACATCATGGTGTCACCTTTTTCGGGGACATGTGCTGGAGGCCATACTGAGACCTCTAGAGTTTTCCCTACTTTCTAGCAGATCTGCTCTTTTATTTTTTAAATCACAGATGGAAAGGCTAGGAGGCCACGTGACCATCCGACCAGACTCAAATTATGACCAAATGTTTTTCCTGAGCACCAAGAATGGATTTTTCCACTTGACTTCATCATTTAGTCACCCATTCTTCACTCAGCCAAGGACAAGATTGGCCAAAAACTGTGGGTGTAATGGAATAGGAGAGCGTTCTAGACAAAGAGACAAAGGGTCAAGGTTTCAGAGGAGATATAGGAAGCCAGTACAAGTGGTGAAGTGAGGTGATCCTTGGTCCCCATGTCAGAAAGGCCCATTTCAAAATAACTGAATTGATCTCAAGAGCTCTGACGGGATTTAAGTGAAAGATCTTTCTGGAAATGATGTGGAGAGAATGACTAGGTTGGAGGTGATATGAGAGTCAAAAGACAGTTTAAAGGGTGTTTGCAGTCATTCAGATGTCTATCCAGTCACTCACCAGCCCTGGAATCTCTTTGCTAGATTTGTGTGGGGTAAGTGGAGTGGAAAGGGGACTTTCCATATGTGATGGGTCTGATGTGGCTTTCCTCTCATTGGCATGAAGTTGTTGTTAGGTTGACCTGCTTCAGGGGAGCCCTGCACATTTTTGTCATTCTAAAAAAACAAAACCCAAACCAAAACAAAACAAAAAAAACCCAAACCCACTGTGGGATCAGTAGCTGCCAGCTGTGTTTCCTGCTTCACCAGCAGAGCTTTGTTTGAAGAAGTTTCACAGTGCAAAAGTCAGACTGAACACAATGGAGACACAAAATGAAATTGCTCTTTACAAGAAATACCAGAGAGACACAATGGAAATACACTTGTTTTAACATCGACAATGTCCTGAGTATTTCTAAAAGCTACTGAGGAGGTTAAGCAAAGGTGGAATTAGGTAAGTGAGGAAGGAAGACTGGTCAGGGAGGTTTGGAAGGCAGGAAGGTACTTTCCCAATGTGACTGGGAAGCTGATGGATGGAGGGATGTGGTTTCTGAACCAAGTTTACAATACTACCTGGGGGACAGAGGGCAAGAATGCTGTCTCCTCCCTCAGCCCTGGCCTCTGTACCCTTTGTTCAGTGTATCCTCTGTAGTCAGACCCAGCCTTGTGCTTGGCCATTCTGATTGGTGGGCCCACAGATACCCCTCTAGAGCCCCCCCCCATTCTGAGATGAGACCCTTTAACATTGGTCAAGGTTTCTTCCTGGAACTTGGAGGAGCGCTTCATACCAGTGAGCCCGGTATGAGGGTTTCAGTCCCTGCCTATGTACTGTCACATTGCTGAAGGGCTTGGCTTAAAATGAAGTCTCATGTCACCAGCCAGTACTTCTACGGGAAGAAGTGCTTTGTTTGCCTTGCAAGGTGCCATTTATTTGTTTAATTGTGATTATGTATACTCAGCAGCTCTTAATTTGTGTGAGGAGAGGAGACCTACCCAGATGAATGGTATTCCTTCCCTTCAAAATGTAACTCAGAGTTTGAGGCCAAGATGTCTGAGAAGAAAGCAGGCACAGGAGAGAGACTTGGAAAGCAGTTGGGAGGTTCAGGTGGCACAATTGCTCTCTCTGAAGGCAGAATAGAAACGATGAAACAAAGCACCCCTTTCCCAACCAACCAAAGAAGCAAGGAAACAACCACTGATTTTTCTGCTTGTGCTTCATGTGATTTTACTTGCAAGAAGGGGTTTAGACTTTAGTTTCCTGACTAGTAGCTTACAGTAAATAATGCAGTGACTAAAGGAGATGTTTTCAAAATGAATTTCTACTATTGGGCCTAAATTAAAAGGGGCAGAGACCTATTAAAAGGGGCAGCTGGGGAATTCTCTTTTAAGCTGGCTTCATCTTTCCTGGGATCAAGTCTCTGCTTTATCTTAAGCTGAGGAGACATGAGAGCAACACTTCAGTTGGTTTTTGGTTTTTGAGATATTAGTTCTGGGGCTTAAAGTCAGGGCCTGCGCATTGGCCCTGAGTTCTTTTGCTCAAGGCTAGCACTCTACCACTTGAGTCACAATTCTACTTTCAGTGTTCTTTTTCTGGTTAATTGGAGATAACAGTTGAATGGACTTTCCTGCCTGGGCTGTCAGATCACAATTCTTAGTAGCTAGGATGATAAGTGTAAGCCACAGACACGCAGCCTGAAAGCCAATGTGTTGAGCATTCACTGGATCGTGTCCATCTTTTCCTATGAGTCCTTGCATCCTTTTGTTCATTCTGTCATTTATTAAATAAAGGTTGATCTACTTGCCTTTTCTTCTGCAGTGTTAAGGATCAAATCCACAGCCTGGTGCATGCTAGCAAGCACTCTACCAAATGTTTGTTGAGCACCTATTATGCACCAGACATTGTCCTGGATACTGGTGATACAGCAGCCAAAGGGGAAAAAAAAACAGTAACTCTGTTCTAGCGGAGCTTAGTTTCTAATGAATATATGGCAAGGAATGGAGAGAAAAGTGTTAAATTATGGAGTTATATAATATGCTCATAAAGATAAAATACTATGGAGATAATAAAGGACTGGGAAAAGCATGACATGTTGGTGAGGGGATTCTATAGTTGAAAGGAGGATAGTTAAGGAGTTCTTACCAAGGTCACATTAAATGCAGAACTTGAAATTAAAGGATAGTGAAGATGTTGAAAGAAAGGGAGATTTTAGGCAGAGGCAGGGATCATTCAGAGAACAAAGCCCCTGGGGAAGAAATATGGCCTATTGTGCTTGAATAGGCCAGTGGGATGTAGGAAGGAGGGAAGGAGAAAGTGTTAGGAAGTAGAACAACTGTGGTAGACTGTGTAGGGCCTTACAGATGATTGTAAGGATTTGGACTTCCACTTGAAAGAGTGTAGGAACCAGCCAGGCACTGGTGTAATCCTAGCTACCTAATCCTGGCTACTCAGGAGGCTGAGATCTGAGGATCACGGTTTGAAGCCCGCCAGTCCATGTGAATCTTATCTCCAGGTAACCATCAGAAAACTGGAAGTGGTGCTGTGGTTCAAAGTGGTAGAACACTAGCTTTGAGCAAAAGAGCTCAGGGATAGCATCCAGGCCCTGAGACTGATTAAAAAAAAGTGTTGAAATCATTGTAGGAATTTGAACCAGAAATGCTATGACCAGGCTTCCCCTTTCTTGGGATCATTCTAACTAATGTACCTGACTGGATGAGGTGGGGAAGAGGCAAAAACTTGTGGCTATTCCTGCAGTGGTCAGTAGGAAACTAGGATGGCTGCAGTCACAGCAGTAGGATGGGCACTGGGAGAGGTTGTATTATGGGTAGAGGTGGCAGAAGGATTTTGGAATGCTAGGCAGGTTGGAATGTACTGGAATGTATTCTGCCCTCTTTGTGTTCCGCAGACAGTAACAGCTCAGTCTCTTGATATTTGTTAGGGCAGAATGTTTTTTGTACCATTGTTCTTTTTTTAGAAGTTGACATCTAAAAGAGGTGACTAAGTATTATTTTGAATATTGGGCCCTTGTGTGATGTATGGTTGGTAAAGATCTTTTTCCATTCTGTGAATGTTCTACTTAACTTGTTCGTTATATCCTTTGTGATGCAGAAACGTTTAAGTTTGATACAGTCTCATCCAGTCTTTCTTTGATATATTGTGACCCTGGTTCTTAGAAAGTTTCCTGTGTCTAGGAGCCCTAATGTTTCCCTTACTCTTCCTGTAATATTTTCGTGGTTTCTGGCCATACATTGAAGTCTTTACAGTAAACCAGACCCAGAGAAACATAGGTGGCATAGTTTCACTCATTTATGGTAGTTAGAATGTGCCTATAAATCTATCAGTAAGTATACTGGATGGGAAAAAAAATACACTGGGCTCAGGGCATTCACACACAGTGAATCCAAAGAAGGATATTCTCAGGAGAGGAACAACACTTATATGCAACTGATCATATAAAATAATTTTTTATCAAAATAAACTCCAGTAAATGGAAACAAGAGGTTATTCTTTTCTGTATTGTTGTTTCTGTTTGCTTTTCATTTGTTCTGGTTTGTTTGTTTATCTGTTTTTGGGAGGGCAAGAAGGGGCACAGAAATGGAGGGACCAAGGGTGAATAAAAGCAGCAATGGTAGTCAGTATGTTGAAAATGAATTATACAACTTGTGGGTGGGGATGGGAGGAAAAACTTAAGAGAGAGTGTGAGAAGGGGTGACATTGTCCAAAAAGAAAACATACTCTCTATCTGACTTATATAACTGTAACCCCTTCAGTACATCACCTTTATAATAATAAAAATGCATGAAGAGAAAGAAAGTGAAAGACCTCACAATTTATGAGGGGCAGGGGCAGGAGTGGGATGCCCTAATACCCTCACGGACTTGAAGACAAGGCTCATGGCTTTTCAATTCCTGTGAAAGAAGTAGGCGCATTGCCTGGATGAGATCCCATGTGACTCACCCGGGTGGGTCTGAGGACAGAGCCTCCTTGGCCATGTGCTGGCTGAGGCTAGAGCTCTTCTGTGGCTTCTTCCTCTCCCCACCCAACCCAAACCATGCCTGCAGCTGGGCCTTGAGCATTTTCTTCTTGACCTTGCTTTGTTTTTAACTGGCTTGGAAGCATCACACATTAACCTGGACCATGTGAAATGATCTAAGTCCAAAAGAAAAATAAGGCTGATTTCGACCCAAATCTAGATGTGCACATACAACAGGAAATTGAGTGATCCAGAATTGCCATTCAGGTCATAGCTGAAGCCATGTCTAGAGAGGTGCTAAGTCTGATTTTTGCTGGCAAGACTGCCAACACTTGAGGGCAACTCTTGCCATGCTGCTGCACCGGTGCTGCCTCAAGCTCCTCCGCACAGTCTGTATGAGAAGTGATGAGTAGGGAGAGAAAGTATGACCTGAGACTGTCCTAGCCTGGGGCTTAGGAGAGAAGCACTTGTCACTTCCCTTCTAACTGTACTCTTTAGCCCTTCCCTCCTATCCATTCCACCTCCTGCTCCAACCCCCATCCCTCCCCCGTCTTGCTAGCCCTCTCCTCCTTCCCCTCCAATACCTTCCTCTACCTTCCCCCGCAATACTGTATCTTCTCCTCCAGAACCGCACATCAAGGGAGGGTGCTCAAGAAAATAATGGATGTTTGCCATCAAGGAGAGCAGCAACTTGCGGTTCTACTCCCAGTCTGAATGTTTGCCACTCACCACCTTTCTGGCCTGACTCTAAGCCTGAGCGGAAAGGAGAGGAGGAAATGAGACCCGGTAGGCAGCAGGAACACAGGGTGTCCAGAGAAGGGACTGCACATGTGTGTTTTGGGTTTTGGCTGGAGATGTGCTGCGAGGTGTGGCAGTGTGTGGTGATGGAACAAGAGGTAAGAGCAGAGCAGCATGGGACCCCTCCTCTTAAGGAGGCACTTGGGAACAATGTGGCCTTGGGCAGATGTTCCTTGGTGGAAGCTGGGAACATATCAGACCTGGGCAGTGGAGCTGGCCTTTCTGTTTCCTGCTCTTTTTCCATCCTAATAAGAGATGAGCCAGTCCACGAGGAAGCAAGAGGCCTGAAGGCTCAGAGCAGTTGGGTCTCTGTTAGCCTAGCTGGAGATTGGAGAAAGGGAGCAGAAGCTGTTTAAATGAAGTTTGAGATGGAATTTTAAAGCTTATATGACTTTTAACAGCCACAAGTGATCAGAAAGTTATGAAATTTAATGAAGGTGGTGTTGAGGGCCGAGACGGGAGATTCAGCCAGGTTTGATTAAAGGCAATGAACTGAGAAAACATCTGCTTACATCCACCATGCTGGCATACATTGGCTAACATTATTGAAAAAAAATATGTATAATCCATCATTTCAACCAACCCTTCTCTGACCTCCATTGCCAACAAGTGGCATGGATTCCATTCTCTGTCTAAGCACATTCGTCCGAGTGTGGACTGGAACATCACACAGGCACAGGGGCAAGGGGAGGCGCCCTACACAAATTCATGGGTAAGCAAATGCATGGGATAAGTAGGTGAATGAAGCCTGGTACTAGGAAGGAACCATCATGAGGCTTAGGAAAGCAGCCTAACTCTGGGCAAACTTCATCAAACACACACACACACACACACACACACACACACACACACACACACACACACATACACACACACACCCCCAAATAGTCATCATCTGATAGGAGCCACTTTTACACCAAATTCTCTGGGAACCATTTTTGACCGTGAATTTTATAGAATTTGTGCAAGAATTATCACCAGTGGGCAAACCACCCAAGCTCTAAATTCTCTAGTCAGGAGGCATTTCCAAACAGCTGGGAACTGGCGGAGGCAAAGGCCTTAGGGTCCAGCCTTTGCCATAAAAGCCATTTGAGTTTAGTGAGGATAGAAAAATGCATTTCTAATTCTTCAATTCTCTTCCTTCCTTACAGAGTAACTAGATTCTTGGCATATTCTGTGCTCTGGCCACAGCATGCATGTTTTTACATGGCTGTAATGTTATGTAGTCGCCAGTGTAGTTTTGGTCCATCTCTTAGCTGTGAGTGAAGATTTCCAGTGACCCCTCATCATAGCTGTGTCTCTGATGTCAGTTCCAGGCACACCAAGCGATTGGCAAGAAATTATTAATGGACTTTAAAGATTATATACATTAAAGCCAGAGCGGTGGCTCATGCCTGTGAATCCTAGCTACTTAAGAGGCTGAGATCTGAGGAACAAGGTTCAAAGCCAGCCCAGGCACAAAAAGGACCTGAGACTCTTATCTCCAATTAACCTATAGAAAATGGGAAGTGGGGCTTGGCTCTAGGGTAGGGTGATAGCCTTGAGCTGACCGAGGACCAGGGGTAGGGTGGCAGCTTTGAGCTGAAGAGCTCAGGGACAGCGTCCAGGCTGAGTTCAAGCTCCATGACCTGACCCACACACACACAAACAATTGTATACATTAGCCCAAACCAAAAACAGAGTTCTTCTAGGACCAATTATGATTTAGTGATTGATTGATTCATTTTTATCCTTAGATAGTCATACAGTAGGGTTTCAACTCGACCTGGCAGTTTGTGAATGTAATGCTTCTTTATCAGTGTCATTTCTTTCATCATTCTTTCCCATTTCTCCCAACCTCATCCATCCCCTCAATTTGCCTAGTTCAATTATGGTTTACTCTCAAGAGCTTGTGTACTGTTTATTGTCACTATAAAAACAAGTGTCCCCTTGGGAAGTGTGAGCCTAAGTCTTTCACTTAGTTTAAAATTTCATTGATGAAGTATTTTGTGTGGCTAGACTGTGTTTCACAGAGAAGGAAAGGCTGCATTCAGAATGCTGGATGTTTCTGCTCATCTTCCAACATGCTGTAACATTGCTATGACTGATTGCTATGACTTTATTACATCTGAAGCACTGGCTTGATCTGAGCACTTCATAAATGTTAACATCTCACTTTATTTTCTTTGCCATCCTTGAAGGCAGCTGAGTTGGTTGACAGGGGAGAAAATTAGGGCACAGAAGGCAAATATTAAGTAACTTGCCTAAGGACCCATAGTTAACAAGTGGCTTTATTGGGCAAGAACATAGAAGGCTAAGAGCCTAAGTGGCACTAAGTGGTTCATATTGTGTGAGTACATGCATACCTCTGTATATGTGAGTGTGTGGGGGGGGGAGTGCATTAATGAATAAACGCATAAAACAAATACAGAGGGACACCAAGAGTGTGTATCCCAAACTAGCTTGGAGTGAGGCACAGTCATCAACTACTTTCTAAAAGGTAAGATACTAGCTAGTCTTCAAGAAGGAAGAAGAGTGAGCCAGGAGAAGGTGACCTTGTGGTTGGAGAGGGAAAATGTTGTCTAGAAAAGACTAGATTCCAACATATTTTTTTCAGGGATAAAACCTGGACTCTGGGCATTCTTAGAGCCAACAGAGTGGGCGGAGTAAGTTAGGTTACTATGGAGACAGTAGAGCATACGGTGGGGCCATTTATGAACTGAGGGAGGCACAGGGAGGAAGAGGAATTCCAGGCCTCCCTTCTCACTGAATGATTGTGTTCTGGCCTCAGGAGAGTAATTATTGGCTCAGACAGATTGCTAGAACATTCCAGCCACAGGGGGAGGTGCATACTGTCTCTTATTTCACTCAGATATTTTGGTCACAGCTTTACCAAAGTAATACATCTTACTAGAAACATTTCCTCATGTCAAGAGTTCTTTTGTAAATGCCATTTTAATGGATATATGCCTCATAATACCATTTTGTATGTTTGTAATTTACTTATTTTTCCCCTAGCATTATTTTTTTTCCTATTGTAAATGCTGCAAGGGAAATCAATCTCTCTTTATCCTCCCTCCTTCTCTCTCCTCCCTTCTCTGTCCTTCCTTCCTCCCTCCCTCCCTCCCTTCCTTCTTTTATTTATTGTAAAGGTGAGGTACAGAGGGGTTCCAGTTATATAGGTCAGGTAATGAGTCCTGAGTTTTCTCCCAGTGTTCTATCCCAACCCCCATTGCAAACAAGTATATAGTTCATTTTCAATAGTGTCTCCTGAGAATTGTTGCTGCATTTGTTCACCTTTTGTCCCTCCATTTCTGGGCTCCCCTTGCCCTCCCCAAAATGGGTAAATGTACATATAACACAAAAGGTACAGAAATAAAAAACAGAAACAGAGGAGAGAGAAAAAGAAAAGAAAAAAAAGCCCCCCAAACTTCTTGTTTCCATTTCTTGGAGTTCATTTAAATAAGCATCATTTTATATGGTTTTATGCACACAGCTATGAGCCTTTGTGATCCTTAAGAATGTCATCCTTTGGTCTCATTATGTGAATGTTTATAGTCTTGTATAATTTATCATGCCCAAGTATAATTTTTTGTCTTTTACCATCCATACAATAGAAATCTTTGTACAGACAATTTTACCACTTTATAGACAACTTTTTTATTGTCCCAATGCTTCTTCTTTAAAATAATTAAATTTTTGAATAATTTTTTTCTGGTAGTGTTATTTTTTGGAGTTGAAAATTATGTTGAAGTAGTTTTGCGAAGGAGTTGCCATTGAACAAAAGCTTATATATACAACATATCTTCATCAATGTCATCCCTTTCAATATTCCCACCTATCCCTGCCCTCCCCCTCTCGTTCCTCACTCTTCTGAGTTTTGTAGGATACACATTAGATTACTTTTTTCATATTTTTTATTGTAATCAATAGAAGGGTTACATTATTTTTACCAGATAGAAGGTGCATTTACTTCACACACATTGATACCCTTTCTTATGTTTTGGTCCCCATTTCCTTTCCCCTACTCCCACCCCTCATCTTGTTTTCTCCTCTTCCCTATCCAATTTCAAATAACCAAATAAGCATACATACAATATATCAGATAACAAGGAAAAGTACTGTAACAATATGAGATAACCAAGGGACAGTAAAAGAGATGAGAGATAACAGCAATCATTCATTATATGGCTTCATTTAGCCTCACACTGTATGGCCTTATATATCTAGGTTTTATTCTATTGTAATCTCTGCTAGGAGAGCCCAAGTTTTCTGCTGATTATGACAAATGAGGGAAACCATTGAGCCTAAGTTCCTTTGAGTCTGGCTTACTTCACTTAATATGATTTTTTTCCAAGTCTTTCCATTTCCTTACAAATGGGGCAATGTCATTCTTTCTGATAGCAGCATAGAATTCCATTGTGTATAAATACTACATCTTGTTGATCCACTCATCAATTGAGGGGCATCTGGGTTGGTTCCATATCTTTGCTATGGTGAATAGTGCTGCAATGAACATTTTTGTGCTAGGGGATTTAGTATGTCTTTGTTTCTGGATAGATTACTTTTTAAAAAAACTGAAATCTTCTGCATGGAAAAGGACATAGCTAGCAAGATAGATGCATTAGATTCTTGGCTGCATTCTCCGCCACCTTCTGCTCTTTATTTGTCTACCTCTTCCTCCAACATGTCAGTTTATAACTATAATACATCTTGACCACTACACCCTTCCCACAGATGATTTCTCAACAGTTAATTCCCAGTTTTAGAATTAGTGGGCTAGAGAACACCAGCTTTATAAACCGGGGGAAGGACACACTATGACTCTTGATACACATTGCCAACATTTTGTGGTAATTTTGTTATTTTCTTTTCTAACCTGGACACTTCATATCAGATAGAATGTGACTCACAAATGTAAAAGAAGTCTGTCATTTCTCTCTCCTGGAAACAAAAGACAAGTTAATCCAGTACAGAGATTTTGTTTTTGGTTTGTGTGTTTATTTTGATTTTAAGCTAGATGGGAATGGCTATCATTCAGAAAGGGATATAGAGTGAGCCAGAAATGCAGTGGCCTGGAAATGGATATGGCATCACAGTAGCTTGGGTTATAACATCTGGGCTGTCTGTTACTATCTATTGGCACTCCCAACTCAGACCACTCAGACCCCAAACCAGGAGACAGAGGGCGTCTAATTTCTGAACTCATTGGATCTAATTAGAGTAGTGGAAGACATTAGTCTTTATGACAAAAGACTTCAATGATTAGAGACTCTGGGCCATACTTCGTATCTTACACCACTCCATTGCCAGCTTATGAAATCAGACTGCAGTTAGGGAAAACCTTTTGCTGTCTCTCCTTGATGCCTTCAATCTGAAGCTTCACCCCCTTACCAAGGGTGACATAGTGCTTTGAACAAAATCATTACCGTGCCCAATTTCTGGATTTATCAAAGTTTTGAGATAACGAGCACAAAGGCAGAACTTGGTATTTTATTTGGACTGTGTTTTCTTTAACCTTGTTCTTGGGTAGAATATCTTTAATATAGATCCATGTGTCACATACCTTGCTCTTACATTGTTTTCTATAACCATATTTGACACCTCATTTGACAATGTCAGCATTCACAGTGGTTCCTCGATGCACTTGACAGTATCAGCCCTTAAAATGTTTTCTCAATACTTACATGGAAGCACATTTGACAAGATCAGCACTTGAAATGTTTCGCAAAGAGGGGCATTCACAGTTTCAAACACCAGAAACTCCTCTTTCCACAATATATGTGCAGAGTTACTGCTGTTCATTCGCCATGCTTTTTTATTAGACACATTTATAATTTATATTCTTTTTACATTAACATTAAGTAGTTGTCTAAAGGGGTTTTGTTTCAACATGTCAGTTTATGAGTACAATGCATCTTGATCCAAACCACTGCTTTCATCATTGTCAACATTCCTCCTGACCCCACCCATCCCCTCAATTTTCATAGCTCCATTTTCACAAATATATACTATGCCTTTTCTTTTGAGAGCTTAGTAAATACTGAGCTTTGTGATTAGCCTCTCTCCCCTCCTCTCCCCTCCCCTCTCTTTTCCTCCCCTCCCACCCTTTCCCTTCCCTACCCTACCCTCCTTACTCCTTTCCTCTCATCCCCCTCTCTTCCTTTTCTCTTTCTCAAGTTCTTTCCACTTCCTTTGCCTCTCCTTTCCCCCTTCCTTCTCCATCATTTTTCCCTTCTTGTTCCTTTCTTTTTTGTGTCTTTCTTGACATTTGAGGATGAAGATCATTAAGATTTAGTTATCTCATTTACACTTTCATATGCTCACCCCCCCAAAAAATAACACCAAACAACTGCTTCCCAGCATCACTTATTGAACATTTACCATGTATCAGGCATGGAGACAAGGGGTTCTCATTTGGTGATCACATAGTCCTTCCAATTAATCTAAGCATTAGGATAGATGAACCCCTTTGTAGAGCAGATGACTTTGAGGCATGCATGGATAAGTCCTGTGAGGGTGTAACTCAAGGAAGGGTAGAACTGGGACTTGGACCCCTGCAGTTTATCCCTAGAGTTTTAAGTTTTATCTCCTTCTGGTGAGTTACTGACCAAAGCATCATTATTATAATAGTGCACAAACAAAGCGCTTTAGGAGGTAAGAAAGCAGTTGCTGAGGTATAATGAAGGAAGGCTTCAGAGAGAAAAACACTTGAAAAGACTTCAAAGTTTTAGTAGGAGTTGGATCAAGTGGAGAACTTGGGAAAATAGAAAAATGGTACAGATCCCAGTTACTATTTAAAGAAGTACAGGGGGTAAGAGTGCGGGATAAATGCAAGGTTGGGAAGGGCTTTGAGCATGTCAAGTTCAGAGTCTAGTACTACATATTAAACTAGCAAGGAATAAAATGCAGTCAATTCTGATTGACACCAAACGAAGCAAAACTCAAAGAACCACAAGAATCAGAGCTTATAAACCATTTTAACAAAGGGAAGAGAATTCTGGGTTCCAGAAGAAGATAAATGTGGGGGAATGGATGAGGAGTCATATGGGGGAATAAGTGGAAGACAGGGATTGATTTAGTAAGAACTGTTCATGCAAACACACCCTCTTGGCCCTTCCTGGCAATGCATGTGAACCTCTTCCAGAAGGGGAAATCTGCGGTCTGCATTCAGACCGATAAGAGGAAGGCAGAGGAGACTTCTTCCTGCACCTGTTCATCCCCAGTTGCTTTCAGCTCAAATAATTCTTATGGAAAAGTGACACATTCTCTTGTCCCTTGGGAGACATGCTAAATCAGGGTTTTGTTTAACTAGCTCGAAAAGGTTTGGGGCATTACATAGCAATCTGGTGTGTGTGTGTGAAGACCAGAGAAAAGAGGAGAGAGGGAGAAGGAGAGAGAGGAGATAGATAGGGGGAGAGAGGGAGGGATGGAGAGAGGGAGAGGGGAGAGAGAGGGAGCAGGAGAGAGCAGGGGAGAGAGGAGAGGGAAATTGGGAGTGAGAGAGAAGAAGAGAGGGAAAGTTTGAGGAGAGGGAGAGGGAGGGATTGGGGGAGAAAGAGAGAGACAGAGAGAGAGAGAGAGAGAGAGAAGAGAGAGAGAGAGAGAGAGAGAGAGAGAGAGAGAGAGAGAGAGAGAGACAGAGAGAGAGAGAGAGAGAGAGAGAGAGAGAGAGAGAAGCCTTGCATTGGGCTTCTCTCCCCCTTTTCCTGGCCCTCCTGAAGGGAACCTGTGGTTTCCATTTGGAGGCCGCATCTGTACAGGGTTTATCATTGCTGCTTCTCAGATAAGATAACCCAGAGTGGGGTGCTCTTGAGTGCTTCAAAGCCCACCTAGAGGACAGCACCCATCTGTCTTCCCAACCTCCTAAGTCTCTACAGCTGGGTACGAGAAGCTGCCTCTGGGTACTGAACCCTTCCTGGTTCACAGCAAGTCTATCTTGTTAAGCATTGCTTCCAATGCCTTTAGTCTGGCTTACAAACAAATCACTTCAGGAATCTTGCCTGTTTGTGTGACGTACAATGGAGGTGTCCCCTTCATCATTCATCCTAAGCTGGGGCTGCACCCACAGACACACAAACAGGTACAGGAGGAAGACAGACTGTCTTTACCCCTTTATCTCTGGACCCAGACAATCAGAGAAGTCTCCTTCATTGCTGTCCCCTGCTCAGCCCTGGACATAGCCAGGATATCAAAGCCTGCTCCATATCTCTCCTCCCTCTGCCCAGATTTCAGTCGTATGCCACTCTCTTGGGACTCACTGTAGTTCTCTCTGAGATGATTTCTCTCTAGAGCTGGCATCCTAGTTTAATGATGTTCCACCAATAA
Source organism: Megascapheus bottae (assembly GCF_031878675.1). Taxonomy (NCBI): domain Eukaryota; kingdom Metazoa; phylum Chordata; class Mammalia; order Rodentia; family Geomyidae; genus Megascapheus; species Megascapheus bottae. Next base: position 69,249,821 of record NC_143515.1, read on the forward strand.
GGAGAAGGTAATTGATTGTTAAGTGAAAATATAAATTGTAATTGAATCCGTCACATTTCAGTTTTTCATTATCGTGTGACAAGTCTCTTAGTGCATTGGCTAAGACCGCAGGGACTGTTTCTGGTTCCAGCATGACAGCGCCTTTTCCTATTGCTTCACTAAGATTCCTGCACACGTGAGTATGCATCAGGGTAAATTCACTCCGCTATGTCTGGGGTCAGATGAGGCCATATTGAAATAAAAACCAAAGTACAAGCCTAGACTACCCACAGGCAGGTTCTCACTTGAACTTCAGACGGGCGTTTCTAGTTTCCTACAGGATGTTTGGGTTCTTTAACAAGCTTATGCTCTCATGGGCATTGTGCCAGCCAGGCACCCATTCCGATCTCATTTAATGTTCAAGAAAAAGCATCATATGGAGTAAGGGGTTGGAACGTGGGGAGCCAGATTGCCGGGGCCAGTCTTGTTACCCTGCTGCTTGGTAACTGCACAGCCTTGGGCAAGTTTTTCACCTCCCTTCCCTCTGTTTTCTCATCTATAAGATGAGGATAATAATAATAATAGTTTACTTTTTAGAGTTTTGTAAGAGGCAGATAGAGTTAATTTAGGTAAAACACTTAGAAAAATATACAAAGCAAAATCCCAATAGTTATGAAAAATTACTTGTATTATCCTTTTCCACAACAATTCAGTATTAATATGAGCCTAGGGGCTAACGACAGAGTCCCTAGCCAGGTGTTCCTGCCATCTGAGCAGCACAGAGATGGTTAAACGCAGTCCAGTCAGGGTGAGGAGCAGCCTGGGTCTCTGTGGCCGGGATTTCTCCATCAGGGTGGTGTGCAGAATGAGGGTTTCTCCAACCATAGAATATTGCTCTCAATGGGGCAGGAAGAGAGGGGGAAGGGAAAGAAATGTAGCTCTTGTCTCTCTTTCCTGTTTTTTTTTTTAATTTTTATTTTCATTGGCTAAAATTCACTCCATGGAGCATTAATTACCTTGCTTTCCTGGATTGTATCTTCAACTGCCTGCAGACAGCTGACAGGAAGTACATTAATTCTTCCCCAATCCCCCACTATCACTAAGATCAACTCAAACTCCCTTGTTCATCTTCCCCTCCTACCTCTTTCTTTTTAAAACCACATATCCTGAACAATACCTTAATTTCTTGGCTGAAAGAGAAGGTGCAGACATGCTTTACCCAGGAAAAGTCAGCCCTAAAAGGGAAGACACACACACACACACACACACACACACACACATATCAAGCCTATTTTTATCCTCATTTAATCCTCATGTAATCTACTACATAGAGATGTTCAATAAATGTATTAAACAATACCTTCCCACATTTTTAACTATCCATATTTTATTGATATAAAACGAAATGCTTAGATCTCAGTAAATTGTGGCAGTTGGACACTCTTGTATAATTACCAATGAAAACAAAATATAGGATATTTCTATCATTCCAGAAACTTCTGTCATTCTTCCAGTCCAGTATTCTTTATCCAAGGCAATCTGTTCATGATTTCTGCCACTGGAGAACAATTTGATTGGTTCTTGATTTCAAATAAATGAGGGACTGTTTTACTTAGCATTTTATGTTGGGGATGCATCTGTGTTATGGTAGGTAGATTGTTCTTGCTTCACAACTAAGATTCCATTGTGTAACTATTTCATGATACATTTGTCTATACTTCTATTGGTAAACATTCAGTTTGTCATCAGTTTTGAATTATGATTAGAGTTGCTAAGAAAATTATTATGTAAGACATAAGAATTCATAAGAATGTCTATCATTCTTATAGTGGACATATGTTTTCATTTCTTTTCAAGTGTATGTTTGATAATACAATTACTGGGTTACATGGTAGATGCCTGTTTCATTATAAGATATTAGCAAAGGGATCTCCAAACTGCTATGCCATAGTATATGCCTCTTCCATATGCTCTAATATGTTTATTTGGTTCCTCAGTTTGCTGATTAGCCATCCCAGTGCTGTAAAATGACCTCTGGTTACAAACCTAATGTATACTTTCTTTAGGACTAATGAATAGCACTTTTTAATATACTTATTGTTATTTGTATTTTTTAATTCTGCTTCTGTGTATTTAAAATTAAACTTTTGAAATTTTCTTTTTTGTTTCAGATGCATCATCAGGTTTTCAGACATAAATGAATCTTTTTATTGTATCTTGTTGTCTGTAAGATCTAGGGAGATTAGCCCAGTTTTATTTCTAGTTTTTGCTTGTTTTTTCCTTTATAGCTTGATCATTTAGAGTGAAGAGCATATATTGGTATTATTGATCATTTCACAAGAACAACTTTTGAATTTGTTGATGACTGGTTATCTGTTCCCTATTACATTTGTTTGTGCTATTTATTATTTTATATCTTTTATCTACTTGGCATTTAATTTCTCTGTTCCTAAATTCTTTTTTTCATATATTTTTATTGTAATTAATAGAAAGGTTACATTATATTCACCAGATAGAAGGTGCATTACTTCACATACATTGATACCCTTTCTCATGTGTTGGTCCCCATTTCCCTCCCCCCACCCCCACCCCTCATCTTGTTTTCCCCCTTCCCTATCCTATTTCCAATAACCAAATAAGCATATATACAATATATCAGATAACAAGGTAAAGTACTGTAACAATATGAGATAACCAAGGGTCAGCAAAAGAGATGTGAGATAACAGTACATTAAGGTCAGCAATCATTCATTATATAGCTTTTGTTTCTATATCCTGGAGGTCCTTACATTTAGCGGCATACTATATGGCCTTATGTATCTAGGTTTTGCTCTATTGTAAATCTCTGCTAGGAGAGCCCAAAGTTTCTACTGATTATAACAAATGAGGAAAACCATTGAGTCTATGTTCCTTTGAGTCTGGCTTACTTCACTTAATATGATTTTTCTAAGTCTTTCCATTTCCTTACAAATGGGGCGATGTTGCTCTTTCTGACAGCAGCATAGAATTCCATTGTGTGTAAGTACCACATCTTGTTGATCCACTCATCAACTGAGGGGCATCTGGGCTGGTTCCATATCTTTGCTATGGTAAATAGTGCTGCAATGAACATCATTGTGCTAGTGGATTTAGTATGTCCTTGTTTCTGGACGATTGGGTAAATGCCAAGTAGTGGAATTGCTGGTCATAGGGGAGCTCTGTGTTTAGTCTTTTGAGGACTGCCATAATGATTTCCACAGTGGTTGAATCAGTTTCAACTCCCACCAGCAGTGTAGTAAGGATCCCTCCTGGCCACATCCCCACCAGCATCTGTTTTATTAGATTTCTTGATCATGGCCATTCTATCAGTTTCTAAATTCTTGAGGTGGTGGCTTAGATCATTGGTTTAATATTGTCCATCTTTTGTCTTAAATGTCTCCCTCTAAACCATATTCCACAAAATTAAAGGCCATTATCACTCCATGTGAAATATTGTAACATTTCTTTGTAATTGTAATTTCTTCTTTAATCCATTCATTATTTAGTGGCATGCTTAGTTTTCAAATATTAAGGGAGTTTTCTTGATATATATTATTCTTTGACACTGCATTGTGGCCTAGTCAATAACTTTTGGAACATTTTCTGTATACACGCACGCACACACACACACACACACACAGACACTTACACATATATGTCCTATAAGTAGTTGCTTAGTAGTTTTAAATATATGTACAGTTCTTTTTGGTTAACTTGTTTTATCATCTGTTGAATAAATAATTTGTACTTTCCATTTATTTTGTAGATTTGTCTCTATCTTCTTTGTATTTCTACTCTATCATTCAGATACTTTGAACCTGTTTTCTGGCTACATACCTATTTTTTCTTTTATGAACTGGATTGTGTGTGTGTGTGTGTGTGTGCATGTGTGTGTGTGTGTGTGTGTGTGTGTGTGTGTGTGTATGTTAGTCCTATGGCTTAAACTCAGAATCTGAGTGCAGTCACTGAACTTTTTCTGTCAATACTAGCATACTTGTACTTGAGCCATAGTATCACTTCTAGATTTTTGGTGGTCACTTGAAGATAAGAGTCTCATAGACTTTCCTGCCCAGGCAAGCTTTGAACTGTAATCCTCAGTTTCCAGCCCTGAGTAGCTAGGATAAAGGTGTGAGTTGCCAGTGTCAAGCCAGTTGGGATCTTTTGTAACTATAAAATGTCCATTTTGATCTGCAGTAAAGCCCTGTGTTTTGATGTCTAACTTTTTCTTACATCACCTTAGCTATATTAGAGTTCCTATGCTTAGTATTTCTATGGCATATTGTTTTTCACATTTTCACCTTCATGTCTGTGTCTTTATATTGTAAGCGTAGGAGTGGTGTCTTCTGGAGTCAGATGGCAGATTAGCTTCCATGAGTAAGAAGAGACAAAGCAACTAAGGAGGCCTATATTCTGAGGAGAGTAAGAGGGGACCAACATCAGAAATCAAGAAAGAGATGACAAAGATGTACAGGGAAACAAGAAGACATGGAGAAAACTGGAGGACAGTCCAAAACTCCAACTGAGGCTCACTGTGGGAGGGGATCTGACGCTGCTAGCTAAGAGAAGCAGACAACCCTGGTGACAACAGACCAGCAGTCTTACCTACCTTTGTATTGCTCATATCTGTGTGTGTGTGTGTTTGTGTGTGTGTGTGTGTGTGTGTGTGTGTGTGTGTGTTTGTCTCATGGGGCTTGAAGTAGGCCTGGATGCTGTCCATCAGCTCTTTAGCTAGAGGCTACCATCCAACCCTTGGGACTGGGTATTGTCCCTGAGCTCTTTAGCTCAAGGCTATTGCCCCACCCTGGAGCCACGCCCCACTTCCCATTTTCTAGAGGTTGATTGGAGATAAGAATCTCAGGTCCTTTTGTGCCTGGCCTGGCTTTGAACCTTAATCTTCAGATCTCAACCTCCTGAGTAGCTAGGGTTACAGGCGTTGCATTTCTCATATCTTTGAGTGCAAATGCTTAGGTGTAGTCTTGAGAATTTAAGCACTTGTTTGAGATTGAACTGTTCTGGGGATGTGAAATGGGGAATAATCACAAGTCAGAGGTCCTAGAGACACCTTATTACAACGTTATGATAAAAGACTCCTAGAGGATACACTCATGGGTGGAGGAGAGTTTGGATATGCACATACGAAGAAATTTAGTAAGTAGGGAGGTTGGAAAGTGTGCCATGCACGGGTTGGTGTCCCTGCCGCCTGAAGATGACTTGAGATGCTGGAAGCTGTGAGTCTATGGCTTGAGGATAGGATTGCATATTCTCCAGAGATACCTCCCTACCACTTCCACTTATACTTCACTGGGGATAGATGTGAGTTCTGGTTCCAGGGCCATCAGGTTGCTTGAATTCCACCAGCTCTTCTCTCCTATACCATAATTATTCCCTCAGGTCTCCCCTTCGAGGGCAGAACTCAGCCATCTGTTTGCTTCCTTATCTCTCTGCTGCATGAGGGGCTTACTTCCTTTGCTTTGGTCCTTTGCTGCCCCTAGGAGCCCAGAATGTGGAGGGGCCTAAGGAATGAATGGGAACCTGTGCATTTCATAAACAGCAAAGCTTTTGGGTCTCTCAGTAGCACCCAGTATGAAAAGAAGGGAAGATTCTAAAGTACATGCAGCCCTAATTCTAACACACCTGTGATCCACCCTGGCTTCATTCCCCACATACCCCAATGGGTATTGTGGAAGAAATGGCTTCCTCTCCACTCCCCATCCCAGGACGTGTAGAGGACAATAAAAGAATACCAAGAAAGAATTTTCTCCAATTCTTTGTCTCCCTTGTATATTTATTCTTTTCCTTTTTTGTCTTCTTTTGTTTATATTTTTAATTGTAATGTATTTACTTTTATTTATTTTTCTGGTGTGAATCCTGAATTCAAGGTCTGGACATTTTCCCTGAGCTTTTGTTGTTGTTGTTGAACACTAATGATCTACTATTCGAGCCACAGTGCCACTTCCAGCATTTTAGTGCTTAACTGGCCACAAAAATCTCAAAGACTGTCTGAGCTGACTTCTAACACGGATCCTCACATCTCAATTTCCTGAGTAACTAGGATTGAAGGCATGAGCCATCGGTGCCTGCCTAGGCTTTCTGTTTACATACTCTTACTTATACTTTTCCTTTATTTTGTAATAAGATTTTAAAATGCTCATGTTTTTTCTCTTTGTCTTCATCACGTTGGTTCCCCTATTTCTTCTTTTACTTAATTTTTTAACATGTCCTTCCCTATACATTTCTTTTTCCTCTTGTAATGATTAACTTTATCCGTTTCGCCTTTTAGTTTCATAGTGTATTCTGCAACATTTTCTCCTTTTTCATGGTTAGAAAGCAAGACTAGGAGACATTCATTTGAGTAGAGTGATTTTCCTGCAGACATTTAACACAGCAAATATTTCTCTCTGGCTTTGAGCAGTTAGAACTGGTTCAACAACCTAGTAGAGACCATGAAATTTCTCTTGTTCATTTCTACAGAGGTGAGACTGTCTCCCTCGCCTCCCATCACTTCCACACAAGACAGGGACAGTTAAACAGAACAAACTATCTAGGTCATATTTTATTTTTGTTATTTCTGTCATCACTGTGAACTGGTCTGAATGAGCCTCAACAGTCACCCCCATTTGACATATGAACACCTTCTATTTCTGGGTTTAATTCCTCCTGTAGGCTTATTCTGTCTGTGTTTGGGTTTATGGCTCCATTCCTCTTCTGCATAACCTGACATTCCACATTGTGCTTTGTGATGAGTGTTGCAGAGCCATTAGACATTGAAAAGGTGGCTTTAGGGGCAAAAGGGCTCAGTAAATGAGGAGAGTTTGTATGTGCACTTTGTCAAAAGTCACAGCTACTGCAAAGCATTCTGCTGTTACTGTAAACCCTTACCAGTGTTAGGCAGAAGCACTGGAGGTAGGCATGGTTACAATGGCAGAGCTAATGAGCCACTTCTCACAGTACAGTAGTAATAATTCTAATTAATCAAGATCAGTGTATAACTCCTCATATTCCCAGATGTGACCATTCACCTTAGGTGAGCTCAGAGGGATGTATGACTGGACAAAAGCAGGCTGGGGAGAGACACCCTTCTGCATTCTCTTGTTCCATGATATGATGTCAAAGTCACCCCTGTGACTTGGGTCTATTTTTTGGTTTTTGGAAAAAAAAAACTTTTATGTTTGTTATAAAGCTGATGTACAGAGAGGTTACAGTTGCATGAATCAGGAAACAGTACATTTCTTTTTGTATGATGTCACCCTTGCCCTTGCTCTCTCCCAGTTTTTCCCTCCCATCTCTACCCACAAGTTGTATAATTCATTTTCAGCATAGTGTCTAATGAGTACCACTGTTGCATTTGTCTACCCTTTGTCTCTCCATTTTTGTGCCTGACCTTACACACCCAAAGTCAGATAAATGAGCAGGACAAAAAGAAAACAAAAACAGCAAAAAAAGAAAGAAAGATAAAAAGAAAGAAAGAGAAAGAAAACCTCTTGTTTCCATTTCCTGGAATTCTTTTTGATAAATATTATTTTGTATGATTAGATGCACATAGGCATTGGGCCTTTGTGTATGGATTTGTTGATGAAGTCAGAAAAGCTAACTTCAGGGCTCATTTTTAAAGGGCAGAAATACTTTCTTTTGTAAGAGATCTAAACAGATCTATAAAAGCTTGACAACTGGTATTTCTCACAGCCTTATCATAAAACACATTATTTTGTAGTTATTAGTGTAACATGATTGAGATACTGCTGATAACAGAGCATAAAGCCAAACCTTTGTGTTGATTCTGGCTCTAGATATGCTCCCTATTGATAGTTTTACAAGCAATTGTATATTATCCATCCTGCTTTTCCTGAGTTCTTAGGAGAGTTTTGGGAAAGCATCATATATGTTTATATTATTGTAGGTGTGGTATTCTGCTTTAGACATTGCCACTCTAATAATACATAGCTGAGATTCAGTTTAATATAGAACATTTGATTCTTCCCCAAACTTTGTCATGCCTCTACCCTCCTCATTCACCTGTTTTAGAGGTACAGATCTCAGCACCATCTTCTAATTTCTTTTCTACTCCATATATAATTAGCAAGCCTATTGCCTCTATCTGTATTACATAGACAATCCATTGAGAATATGGATGTGTATGTGTACTGTATAGATATGTGTGTGCATGTTTTGTGTGTGTGTGTGTGTGTGTGTGTGTGTGTGTGTGTGCGTGTATGTGTGTTAGCTTTCTGTCACTACAATAAAAATCACATATAATCAACCTGGAGAAAAAAATTTGTTTTGTTCTGCTTTGGAGTTTCTTGTTCATGATCAATTGGACATATTGCTTGGGGCTTATGATGAGGGAGCATCTTGGGATAGTATGTAAGGGAGCAAACTTGCTTGCCTCATGGGCAGGATTTCAAAGAGGTCAAGAAGGGTCTGGGGTTTCACTATCTTCTTTAAGAATATGCCTCTGGTGGTTTCAAGACTTCCAACAAAACCTTACTAACTTCCCAATAATACTGCTCTAAGAGGGGAACCTTAGTACATTTTTGTGTGTGCTGTGGATCAAACCCAGGCAGGTACTCTTTCACTGCCCACATTCCCAAGTAGACTGGACATATATTTTATATATCTCTCTTTATCCACCCCATAGAATGTACGCTCCTTGACAGTAAGGGCTTGACTGTAAGTTTGTATTCCTAGTGCTAAAGAAACTCTATTTGAATGAATCTATTGCAGTTGGGAATTAAATATCTTTTACACAGGGTACAGTGCTCTAGAGCGGCAGATTTATTTTCCTAATTTCACTGGAGAAGCAAATTCTTGTTCATCCTTATACTAGAGAGATGCTTGGGGATGATAAAGTTCATGAATTTAATATTCTTTTGGGTCAAAGATAGCCTGAACAGGTCCTTATAGGGACTGTACAATATTTTTAAGATTTTTGAATTATTTGACAACATAAACAAAACAGATTCTCTGTATCTCCTGAAAGTCTGTTTGTCTGGCAATATAAGTACTTACCTTCCTAGCTAGCAATCTATTGCTATTGTCATCTTTCAGCCAAAGCTCTGCGGTCTAGTTAGCCAAGAAAGGGCCTTTCTTAGCCCATTTTGCTCTTTTATAGGGGCCTGTGAGCCAGACACCTTGAGAGGCATGGATTTCTACACCACAATGCTTATGAGCCATCAGATACTTCATTTATACTTCATCGATCTCTTCTGGGATCAATCTCCAACTCTCCATGGGTACATGCTGGTGCCTGGTCAGCATTTAGGCCTAGCCATGCCAAACGACACTCTGATTTCTTTTGTGTTCTCTATCTATATTTCAGACCTTTTCAGAGAATCACAGTGAGGAGAGAATTAGTAGTGAACAGTTAATCATAGGCTCTACTCCTAAAGAAATGATTCAATACTCAGTCTTGTTTTAGGGTTGTTTCCTAGGCTGAAGTGTTCTGCCTTTCTTTGTTACTGTAAACAGAACACTTTATCCTCCACTTTCCTGGGCCAGCACCACACTAATGCCAGGCATACAGGTCTTGGATATCCATCCTTTACCCCACCATGCTTTTGTGCTTGAGAAGAAAATGAAAAGCCTATCTGGACTAGAACTTGGATATCACCAATCTTTCTTTCTTTCTCCCTCTCTTCCTTCCTTTCTCTCACCTCTCCTTCCTTTTTCCTTCCTTCCTCCCTCCCTCATTCCCTCCCTCCCTCTTTCTTTCCTTCTTCCCTTCCTCCCTCCTTTCTTCTTTCTTTCTTTCTTTCTTTCTTTCTTTCTTTCTTTCTTTCTTTCTTTCTTTCCCATTTCTTGGAGACTTTTCTATTTCTCAAGGGTGTCAAGAGGCCAGGCTTCTGTGAGAAATGACTCCCCATGATGAAGTTGTGAATCAGAATTTCTCTTAATGTTTACACAACCATACTGCATAGCTGTGGGGTCTGCGAGATTTCCCTTGGGTTAGAATACCTATTCATTTTGTTATGTTGCTGGGTGATTTTTAAGTCACAGAAAGAATACAAGTAGACAACCACAAGCCAGCACAATGCATTGCATCAAGCTTGGGCTCAGATGGCAACCTTTCCAATTTTGCACAGTGGTCACATCTCCGTCATCTCATTTATCCAGTTGTTGTTTTAAAGCATTCCTATGATCAATACGTTTAACTCCTGTCTCTAGAGGCTCTAGAAATATAGAAAAGGCATTGGCTGTGGAGGGATACCACTTCCTATGATTTCAAGTAATTTGCTAGTTTTCTCAGCAAAAAGAGCTAAAGGAAGTTTCATGAAATGTCTGTTGTCAGAATCATTAGTTGTTGATTAAGCTCTCTATTTTCCGTTGGGCAAATTCAGTTAAAAACAAATAACAAGATGAGTAACAAGGTAGAGCGCCAGGCAAGCACAGGGTGTTTCTGCCTGAGTCAGTCTGCAAGGGACTCAATTTCCGGCTCTTTGGACAGCCATGCTGATCGGGAGCGTTTGCCTGTACTGGGTGCTGGGTTTCTGCAACAGCTGTATGTTTGGCTTCGGAGATTTATCCTTTATGTTGATTTCTATTAGTGAATTTATAAATACTGCCCGAAGAATGCTACCTGTCCCTTTAGCTCTTGAACCATCATTATGATCCAGAATGGTGAATTCTTTGTAGGAGTCACCTTAATTCTTTGGGAAAAAAATTACTGATGTGCTTTGAAAAGGTAGAGAGAGTTTGAGGTTTTTTTTTCTTTTTTTTTTCTTTTTTTTTTAATATAGCTGAATAGGATTTTAAGAAAGCAGAATTATAATGTCGAGTGAAAAGAAAAGTGAGAGGTTGGGTCAGAAACTGGGTTATCAGTACAATGCAGAAAGGGAAAATAAATGCTAATAGACTGCACATATGCCCTTCCTGCTAGATTAGAGACCAGGAGGGTGCCTGCTGAATGTGGCCCATTGTGTGGCCGAACAGAGCAGAGGGTCTGGGCTATTATCCCTTCCTCAGCCCTTCGTGCCACAGATGGTTCTTCTTGCTTCTCTTATCAGAGCTGTGCATTCAGTCTCTGTAGCTTGATCTCTTCCTCACTCTTCTGCTCATACAGAATGGATTGATCAGCTGAAAGAGAGGGGCTAGGAGTGGGGCTGTCTTCAAGAAAAAGGAAGGAGGATGAAGACAAAAAGCGTGGGAGGCCAGGTGCAAGGATGAGGTGGGGAAGAGGATCCCCAGGTGCCATGCCAAGAACAGCCCAGCATGCAGCCTTGCTTTCTCTCAGCCTTGGGCTCAATCGCCTGGAAAAATGGCTTTGTCCTATGTGCTCTGGAGAGCCCAGGCTCTCCGGTGTGGAACAAGCAATGCTGACTCTTCTTTCCCAGGAGACCCAGGGCTGCCACAGCAAGCTTGGCTGCTCCCTTCCCAGGAGACCCAAGGCTCTGACTCTGAACTCACTAATAGGAGCTGCAAATTCAGCTGAGGTGAACAGGGGCCAGGGACAGAGGTCTCTGAGGGTCACCTCTGCTAAGAAAGCCCACCTGGGAATCTGACAGTCATCCTTCCATACTGAATTCAGAGCCCAGGCTGGGCTGGCCACAGCTGCTTCTGGATACAGAGCCACAGGATACCTACCAGCTCTGGGGCCCAGAGAAACTTACCTAGCCTCTCAGATGACTATTTCTCATCTATAACATCATATCTAATTCATAGTGCTGCTCAAAGGATGAGATGGGATCATTTATGGAAAGATTTTACAAGAATGAAGTCTCAGATGAGTATCTTAAAAAGTTAACTATCATTATCACCATCATGATTATTTCAAACCTACATTATTATATTATTATTGTCATTATCTCTACTAGTATTACACATTATTGTCATGGTAACATGAGGCAACATCAGGTATAATTAAGAGAATATGGGTTTTAGGAGCAAGATGCTCACACGTAAATCACATAGTATTTATGCGATTTTTTGATGTGTCATTTATCTCTCCAAGCCTCGCTCTTCTATCCATGAAGTGGGGCTAGCAAGTGTGATTTCAGGGAGGATAATGAGATAATGAATATAAATTACCCAGTATAGTGGTTGCACGTTGAAGAAGCTCAGGAAACATCCACTATTACTACTTTAACTAACCAAGGCACTCATGAGCTATGTTTTATTTGTGTGTGCCTATGTGCTATTTGAATCTGGTTGGAAAATTTGTGTTTGTGGGGAGTTTTATGTATAAGCATAGTCCAGTGTGTGTGTATGTGTGTGTGTGTGTGTGTGTGTGTGTGTGTGTGTGTGTGTGTGCTAGAAAGTGCCAATGCCAATGCCTAGTCTCCTCTGACCCTTCATACACTGCTTACTTCAAGCCTAGAAATGGAGATATTTTGTTTTACAGTTCTTAGGGATGAACTTTGTTCAGGGGACTCAGAGACCTAAAACGACTGTGTCTCCCTATCAGTAGAAATCAAGGTCCAGGGCAATATTCTAGTCCTCACTGTGCTGCAATATCACTATCTGTAATCTAGGAACTGGATCCTGTGAAACCCTGATGCCTCTCCTCTCTGAATTTTCTCTCCAGATGAAGTGTGCCCAACTTCCTGGATATTTTGTTGCTTTCTTGCTGCAATGGAAACTGAACATCAGAGGGAGCCTAGGCAGATAAGGCCGGAAGAAGGAAAGGCTGCTCAGAACCAGCTTGTGGGGAGACAAAGACAACTCAGAATGTAAGGTTCTGGCTCATTGTCCTGATCAGCTAGCGCTCTTCTTTTTTGTTGTGGATTATGATTTCTTTACCTGCTCAAGGACTGGAGAGAACCTTAGAGGGAGGGTCAGCTTCCCTAGGTTGTAAATGTTAGCACCTAATAATGGAATGGTGCTTTGTCATGGTAGGTCCAGGACTGGTACCACCTTGGGCCCTAAGAGATTGTGTTAAACATTTGGTCATGCACTATGCTTGTGTAACCCCAAAGAGATATACACACATTCAGATTCATCCTAAGTTTATACTTCCATTGCAAGAATTTCCAGCAGATGGCCATAAATAGTCTTGAGAAAGCAAGCTTGATTTTTCTTTTTTAAATTTGCATGAGGTTACTAGGTTGGCCAATAAGAGGCCTATGAGAATGGTTCATTCGCTGTACCTACAGGCTAAGGCCTACTTTTTTCATTGCTTCCAAGACTTCTCTATGGTCCCTACATGTCATTTCTTCCTTATATCCCGGCTAACTTCTAATACTTTCATTTAAAAATCCTGAGGATCGGGTATAATGTGAAAGGTGATATTAAGTATTATGAGAAGAGATCAACATAGCTACAAGAGGCTATAACATGCTCCCAGGCCCAGTTTTTCCTTGAGTTGATGAGATATTTCCCATCCTAGGTATGCATTGCTGTGTCTCTTACCCTCCACTCCAGAACAGGAAGGTAGGCTTTCACATGTGAAGTGAAGTCTAAACATTAGGCCCACGGAAATCTTAGAGGACATTTTTCTGGTGGTATGTTTGGTGCTAGGCTCTGTGTCCTTAGGACTTGCTGCTTATCCATTTGAGCTCTGTGGTTCTCAGGAAATAAAGCCAACATGACCACAGCAAGGGGAATGCCATTAGGACAGACACCCTGAGTACAGGGATATATACAGCTCTTGGTTCCTGTTGTGCTTTTGTGCTTAATGTCTTTGGTCTCATGGTTTGGAAAGATCCTTTAACTGGGAGGTGGAGAGTTGGATTCTGAGTTGTGGCATGGCGGTTATCCACCTGTGCTGCCATTGACGCAGGGAGACTAAATCTTGGCCCTCAACATTCTTGTCTGCAAGATGGTATTCTAACATTTTCCTTGTGCAGAATGGATTTTCTGAAGCTAAGTTAGGATAAAGCATGACAGAATATGAGGGTTGTGAACATAGCAGGTGCGAGATGGCATACCCATGCGAGGATCCTGTGCTCTTCTTTTCCTTCTCTCTGGCAGATATATGGTTTTGATTATCAGCAGTTTTGGACTGTCTTTACCAAGGATGAATGAACTTTATATATATGTTTGATCCTTACTTTGATTCTTTCTTTATTGCTACAACATTTAGTATTAAGCTTCTATTAAACACCATATTTATTCCAATGAAACATGGTCACTCAGCACACAGATACCCACTGGAGAATCTATTGGTCCATCTGGAACAAACCAACATTCGAACAAACCAAGTAAGAGGCTCAAAACCCTGATTTTAGCATAGTTATCATTATGACCTCAGCGCTGCTCCAGATAACTGCACCTTTCAAATGTTGCCATCCCGTTGTTAAATTGGTTCTCATAGGCCAGGGTATGAGACTAGAGTCTTTGGCTTTCCTTTTCTACCTTCCTTTCTATAAATTCCCAAGACATGAATCTATGAGTGGTCCATTTTTCCAGATCCTGAACCCAACCCTAATGAAGGTGGACGTCTCACCTGTGGCCCGGTGGCTCAGTGGGTAGATTGCCTCTGAAGGATGGAGCTCTACCCTATCAGCCTTTGATTTTTCTACTGGGTTATTTACCAAAGTCAAACTGACTCTGAGAGGAGAAAAATTCCTAAGAAGTTTGAATAGAGTGATAGATAGATGAAACAAATCAGTTTGAGTTTTCCTTACACTTTCAACACTTTGTTTATGAATAATTGTATAAAAGAGTCCCTGAAGCAACCATTATTTTGAGACTAATTTCAGGAGGCTTCTAGCAGGCAAATCATTCTTTTTTTAAAAAAAAATTAATCTGTCTGTGATATTTTTTTAGTCTTAAAAAGAAACAATTTAGGGGAAGACGGTGACTTTTATTCTTCAGACGTTGAGAAGGTACCTTCAGGAATAATTTCTGGTGGTGGCTGCAGTGGGCAGAGCAGGGAGCAACAGCATGGGAGGGAGATAGAAATGTAGGTTGGGAAAATTCAATTTGGTGTTTCCCAAGTATGCTACACAGTAGAACCACTTGGGAGTTTTTAAGAAGATCTGGTTCCCACAAACTTGCTTGTTAATGTGGAGCTAGCCTATTTGGTAAAGGGCCTGGGAATCTGTGCTTGTTTGTGTAGGACCTTCTATACCTAGGGAATGGTAATTACCAAGGGAAATTTGCAAGAAACTATTTTTTTAAACTGTCAACAGTGATTTTGAGATAGCCAAGTCCTTGTGCTTAGAAATTTCCAAAGATGACTGGCTATTTCTAGATGCTCTGTGAAGGTTTTGGGATCTCTTCTAAATAGAACACTCTCTCCGGGTATTCAAGTAGGGATTTATATGGATGAAACTTCATTTCATTCAACATGAAAGCTGCCTGAATGATTTCAGGAATTTTCCTGACTTTGCATCTATAGCTGGAGATACCATCCTTGTCTTCCTGACTATGTGCCTGATGTAAGTCCATGTTTAGGTTTGTGTGCAAGGTAGATGGAAGACACATGATTGGTTGGAATGAAAAGGAGGAGTAGGTGGTATTTAGATCTTCTTTACCCTATAGTAACCCCACATGTTCTGGACTCTCAACCCCAGGGATAAACTCTGGCAATCTTGTTTTTCAGATATTCCTTCTGAATTCAAGAACAGGATACATTTTTCTCCATGTTTCCTTGTAGCCATCCATCAAACTCATCTGACATTGCATCTTTTGTAGCTTTTTTCCCAGTCATGTCAAATATAGGGCTAGATGAGGAAAGGAACCAGAGAACAATCATTATTTACCTTTGTATATGAAAGCATGAGAGCAGAATTAGCCTCATGATGTTGGAGCTAGATTCTAGCCTAAGACCTTGAGTGTAGGAGAGGAACAGATGGTATCTGTGCCTCAGAAAGTCTCCACATCCAGTTTCCCTAGAAGGACAGCCTGTGTAACCCTGATGAGCCACATATCTATCCTAGGGAGACCATCAAGCTTTATCCGTATCAGGGAGCAGAGAATTTAATTTCATCCTCAGGTATGAAAACATTACTCTAAACTGAAAAAATACATCCTAACTCCAAATACCTATAGTCTCTTCCTTCTTAGTCGGAGATCTTGGACAAGTCACCATTTTTAGTCATCAGATTTTTCCATCTGTAATATTGGGGTCATAGTCCACCATCTGGATGTCAAAAGGATTATGTAAGATTATGTGCAGCACTATGTAAATGATAAATGTTACACAGATGTGGAAAGTTATTATTAAACTCTACTCTTGCAAAAACAACAGGAAGCTAGCATTTGAGTCCTCAGGTTTTCACAACATGGAATGGGTATTTACATTTCAGGGAAAAAGTATCTCTCTCTTTTTTTTCCCTCCCTTCATGACTAACATAATTATAAGATGGTTACTGTGTGGCTTGGCACTGGAGATAAGAAGAGACAGAGCAGAGAGATCCCTGCTTTGTACACATCATGGTCCAGGGAGGAAGAGAGAGTACTAACACAAGAAATCTCTCACATTGAGGTATGTAATTGGAGAGGGAAATGCCCAAGGTTTAGAGATTGGTCCAAGGAGTGAATGGATAAAGATATAGGTAGGAAGGTTTCTAGTAAGAACAACACAGGCACTGAATCTTGAAGGCAATTTTCAGGAAGGTATGGAGGTCTGGAATGCATCTCTTCTAGAAGAGAGTGAGAGGATCCTTGGCTGGGATTCAGGACCAACCTCTGTGGATGACACTTGTTATGATTTTAACCCTCGGAAGTGGGCAGAACTCATATCAAACAGCTTAAAAGTCCAAAGTGAGAAGTAGAATCTTCGAGTATCAAGACAGTGAGAAGTGTTGATTGCAACAAAATGTAATGCAGCACAGGTACATGGAAACTTCAACACTTTATATCAAATCCCAGCTGTTTAGCAACGGAGTGGAGAAGTGAGTGCCAAGAAAAGGTAGGTTCCAAAGAAGCCAATACTGCAAGCAATATGTTAATGGAGCCTTAAAGTCTAATTTCTCCTTAGAAATCTACCTCAGAAATATAGCACTGAGTGCACTTTACTTATGTGGATAGCCAAGGAAACACCTGCCAAAATTAGTTTTTTTGTGGTGATGACCAAGCATAGACTTGGTTAATTTTCCCACCTGAATCATAAGGTAGAGTCATGGTGCAGAGGCATTGTTTTGTAACTAAGGTAACACAACAATGCCTGTCCATAGGTGTTCAAAATTGGCAACGCTCTCATTATTAACATGTCGCTGTCCCGAATAAAGTAAGCACCTGCTTACTGCAGTCTCTACCTGTAGATGATGTGAGCTTCTTTGATAGGGGAACTGCCCCATCTGAGGGGAGAGGAAAGTGAAAGTTCCCATGCACCGCTGAGATTCCTTAGATATGTCTGCTTCTCTCTGTAATTATGTCAACTTTTTGCCTCATTTATTTTGAGGCTCTGTCATTTGACTGATACACATTTACGATTGCTATGCCTTCTTGATGAAATGATCCTTTACTTCATACAAGGAACTAGATTTTATTTAAAAAAATCTCTACTGATACTCTCAGTCTTAAAATCAGTATCTGATATTTATTATAGCTGTCCCATTCTCCTTAAGCTCAATGATTGTGTAGGAAATAGTTTGTTAGCCATTTTTTTCAACTCCTAATTGTCCTTTGCCTTTAAAGTGTACCTCTTATAGACATTAAATGACTTAGTTCTGGTTTTTGATTAATCATTCTGAAATTGCTTTGCCCTTTAATTGAAGTGTTTAGTTCATTTAAATTTTATGTAATTATTGATGTAGTTGGACTTATACCTAACATTTTATTCTTTGTTCTCTACCTGTTTCAATTATGTGCTTTTATTCATATTTCATGAATTATTTTGGGCTTATAGACGATTTCTATAAAAGTTGATTTTAGTTTGATTTTTCATTGGCTTTTCAGTTATGCTTTTTAATATTTCTTTTTAATCTTCATTTTGTTTCTTGTGTGGTTCTCCAACGGGCGATTTTGTTCCTTGGAGGAATTTGGAAAGGGCTGGAGACATGTTGATTGTCACAACTGGATAATGCTACTGCTGTCTAGTGAATAGAGGCCAGGGATTCTACTAAAGATCCAACAATGTACAACCTCCTGCCTTACCCACAAATGAGGATTGACTGGTCCCCCAGTCAATGCTACTGGGGTTGAAAAATGTTCTGAGACTTGCAAATACTTCATTACTTTTGGCAGGTAACTTAGAGTGGTTATTTATTGCACACAAGGAGTATTGCACACAAGATAAGAGTATCTTGAATTAGCCAGCAAAAAAGCCAGAAGCGGAGGTGTAACTTACGTGGTAGAATGCCTGAGTTCAAGTCCCAGCACTAACACAAAAATGAAAACAAAACAAAAGAGTCTTTCCATTTCCTTACAAATGTGGCAATGTCATTTTTTCTGATGCCAGCATAGAATTCCATTGCCACACTATTTCTCATGAAATGCCATCAGTCATCAAAGCACGTGTTCACCTGTGGCAGTGGCTCTTGGTTTTCTAGCTACTTTTAGTGATTATTTTAGTTCTTAGAAGTTTGCTCATAAGATGCAAGAGAATCACTTCCAAATGTTTATTCTATTTGAGGCTTACTGAACCTCTTCCCCTGGCTTTATTGATGTATACGTGATCTATAAAACTGCACATATTTAATATATACAGTTTGATGGGTTTGGACATATGCATAAACCTATGATACTATCACAACAATCAAGGCATACATATATTCATCATGTTCAAAAGTTTACTTTGGTCCTATTTCTTTTTTTTTTGTTCATGCTTTATCTGCCTACTTAAGAGGAGATCTGCCCTCTAGTTAGACCATGTTAGATCTCTAGAGATCTAGTTAGATCTCTAGAATTTGGGAATATTGTCTGAGTGTAACTTATTAGTTTTTAAATATATATTTAATGTACAAAGGGATTTGATTTTTTTTGCCAGTCCTGGCTTGAACTCAGGACCTGAGTACTGACCTTGAGATTGCTTAAGGCTAGAGCTCTACCACTTGAGCCACAACACCACTTCTGGCTTTTTCTATGTATGTGGTAACCAAAGAATCAAACCCAGGTCTTTGTGCATGCTAGGCAAGCACTATACCACTAGGCCAAACTCCTGGCCCCCAGAGACTTCATTTTTATATTTCTTTGTCTGTATAATTTACTGTAGTCATATTCGCTCATGCTACTACTCTTTCTTATCCCCCTTTTATAATTCTTAATTATTTTATTTTCATACATGAATGTAATATACTTCAATCCTATTCATTTCCCATCAACTTTTTCTTTCATCTTCTCCTCCTAATGTTTTCCCTTAATTTGAAAAAATATCTCCAATTTAATTCATTTTCCTGAAAATGACATTATTTCAGTTTTTATGGCTCAATTCTATACACATACACACTCATATATATACACATGCATATATGTATATGAAGTTACATACATTCACACATATGTATGTATGTGCATATACATGTGAATATCCATGGATATATATCTTTATCATGTATACTAGAGTAGTTGCCTCAATTCACGTCAATTTTTGTTTTTTTGAGTTCCAGTTGTTCTTTTTCCTTACTATCATTTGTTAGGGGATGGTTATGATTTTTCATTTTATCCATTCTAGTAAAAATTTAACAGTATCTGTTTGTGGTGTGAATTTACATTTCTTTAACAACTAATGATGTTGAACATCTTTGCATGTGTTCTGTGCTATTCATATATTATTTTGATGAATTGTTTATTCCACTTTTTGCCATTTTTCATCTGGTTGTTTCTTATTATTGAATTTTGATTGTTCATTGTGCATTCTGATGTGAGTTTTTTATTTATCACTCTGTATATTGCAGATATTTTTTCATAGCTTCTAGTTTGTCTTTATAACCTCTTAGTATCTATGAAAGGCTGATCAATTTCAGTTCATCTAGTTTCTTTCTTCAGTGGTTTCTTATTTTCTGTCATATCTAAGATCTTTCCTTAACCTATAAAGAAGTTTGCACTTACTTTTTTCTGAGCCTTAAAATTGTTTATATTTGTATGACCTATGTTCTGTGGGTGATACAATCCATATGATTACAGTCTATATAATTTGCATATTTAAATTGATTAATTAATGCCTTTTGTCTCTAATTGTTCTAGTGTCATTTCTTGGAAATATTTTCTTTTTCCCACTGAATTGCCTTCAGATTTTTGTCACAAATCAACTGAAATTCAATGCACATATATGTTTCTGCATTCTATATTGCATTCTCTATATATCTTTGTCTATCTTGTTGCTAATAATATAGTATTTTGTTTATGGGAGCCTTGTACTATAGTGGAGGACTGAAATGTCTTCAAAAGCCTCATGTATTAAAGGCTTGGCTCTTAGATTGCTGCTACTGAATGTGGTAGACATCTTAAATTGGAAAGTTTAAGGTTATTGGAGGTGTGTCTCTGGAGAGAAATTGTGGGATGTTGACTTTTTCTTCTATTTTTACTTCCTGGCCATCATGAGATAAACAGCTTGGCTGTCTACCACGTGTCCCCCGCTCTGCCATGCTGCTTTGTCACGAGTTCTGAGTCAGGGAGGCTGGTTGATCATGCACTGAAATCAAAACCAGAAGCCAAAAGAAACTTTTCTTCTTTTTAAGTTGATTACTCAGGTTCTTTATAAGAGTGATGGAAAACTGACAAATACACATCATCACTTAATGTCTGGTAGTCTTTTGACCTTTTTCCTGGCATGTAAAATTCTTATAATGAATTTTAGATATTTAGGTTGATACTTTCCTGTTTCCACCAAATTTTAGAATCAATTTGTCAGTTTAAGCCTGCTATAATATTGCTTGGTGTCACATTGGATTAGTAGAGCAGTTTTAAGAGAAATGACAACTTAATCGTATTATCTTCCTACCCATCAAATATAGTATCTATTCATTTGTTTTGTTCTTCAGTTTCTCTCATCTATTCTATTACTTTTAAAGTTCTTTTTTTATTTTATTTAATAAAAGGGTAACATGATATTTGCCAGATAGAAGGTGCATTAATTCACATACATTGATACCCTTCCACATGTCTTGGTCCCATTACCCTCCCCCCACCCCCTCTTGGTTTTCCCTATCCAATTTCAAGTAACCAAATACAAATGTATCCAATATATCAGATAACAAAGTGAGATATCGTGTCAATATGAGATAACAAAGGAACAGCAAAAGAGATGAGATAACATAGCACATTAAGGACAACAATCATTCATTATATGGCTTTTGTTTCAATATCCTAGAGGTCCATTCAATTAGCTTCATACTATATGGCCTTATGTATCAAGTTTTTGCTCTATTGCAAATCTCTGCTAGTAGAGCCCAAGGTTTCTACAGGTTATGGTGAATGAGGGAAACCATTGAGCCTAAGTTCCTTTGAGTCTGGCTTACTTCACTTAATATGATTTTTTCTAAGTCTTTCCATTTCCTAACAAATGGGGCGATGTCATTCTTTCTGACAGCAGCATAGAATTCCATTGTGTACAAATACCACATCTTGTTGATCCACTCATCAACTGAGGGACATCTAGGTTGGTTCCATATCTTTGCTATGGTAAATAGTGCTTCAATGAACATTGTTGTGCTAGTGGATTTGTTTCTGGATGATTGGGTAAATGCCAAGTAGTGGAATTGCTGGGTCATAGGGGAGCTCTATGTTTAGCCTTTTGAGGCACTGCCATACTGCTTTCCATAGTGGTTGAACGAGTTTGCACTCCCACCAACAGTGTAGTAGTGATCCCTCCTGGCCACATCCCCTCCAGCATCTGTTGTTATTAGTTTTCTTGATCCTGGCCATTCTAACTGGAGTGAGGTGGAATCTTAGAGTTGTTTTGATTTGCATTTCTTTTATGACCAGAGATGTTGAGCATTTCTTCATGTGTCTATAGGCCATTTTTGTTTCTTCTTCAGAGAAGACTCTCTTTAAGTCTTTGGTCCATTTTTTAATGGGATGGTTGTTACTTTGGAGATTAGTTTTGGATTGATTCAATTTTTTGAGTTGTTGATATATTTTAGATATGAGGCCTTTGTCTGTTGTATGGTTGGTGAAGATCTTCTCCTACTCTGTAGGCTTCCTAATTAGTTTACTAGCTATGTCCCTTGCCATACAAAAGCTCTGCAGTTTAATGCAGTCCCACTTATCCAGCCTTTTTTGTAGGGGATAGATTCTGTGGGGTGTTTAACACAGGTAACAAGGTTATCTGAATTTAGCTATGTCCCTTGCCATACAAAAGCTCTGCAGTTTAATGCAGTCCCACTTATCCAGCCTTTTTTGTGGGGGATAGATTCTGTGGGGTGTTTACACAGGTAACAAGGTTATCTGAATTTAGCAAATATAGACAGTCTCTAACTTATAATGTTTTGACTTATAAAATTTTTGCATTTAAATGGTAGTGCAAAAGCCATATACATTCATTGATCAAAAACTATACCTTAAATTATGAATGCTACCTTTTTTCAAGGCAGGTGATGTGCAGTAGCATATTATTTCATGATGCTGGCAATGGGATAGGCCATAGACCTCAATCAGCTGCATATGCGATCATGTGGGTGACCCATCAATACATCTCACTATATTGTGTTGCTAAGCTATGGAGCTGGGGTAGTTTAGGTGTATATAATGCATTTTCCAGCTTCTGATGTTGTCAGTGTATGATGAGTCTATAAGTTTATAACCCTACCAAAAATCAAGGGACATCCATATTTTATTTCATTTCATTTTAGTTTCCAGTTATACAATTTTATTTGATTCTTCTTTCCAGTTCATTTCTTTACAATGACATTCCTATATTTTAATTACTTGTTGAACATTTTTCTTTATATTCTTAAGCATAATTATAATACATGACTTTAAATAATTTTCTCCTTAAGGGCAGCATTAGGTATCTCTGGATCTGTCTCCAATTTGCAGCTTTTAAGTATGACTAGTTGTTTTAGATTGTTTCCAGGACATTCTAAATGATATGTTGTAGACATTCTGGATTATTCTTCTGTTTCTCAGGAAAGTTTTTAAAAATGTATATATGCTTGTACATATGCATTTTAAGCAGAAAGTTTGTTTAACTTACTGGACTTAGACTCTAAACTGTCTTTAATAGTGCAGAAAGCAGCAAAATTCACATTGGCTCAAATGAGTTCAAGTTATCCCTCACATGCATAATTAAGGAAGAAAGAGATTAGTGGGAACAGATTTCATATGTACAATACAGGGCTCCCAAGTCTGCTCTTAGTTTAGATTGTTCATCAGTGTTTTTACGTAGTAATATCAAACATGCTTCCTTCAGTTCATCGTTAAGTGGTCTCAATAGGAGATTCTTGGTCTTAATGCTTAAGAAGTAGATTGCTAGAGAGATGAGAATTGAACTCAGGAAAGAAAAGAAAACAATTCTAGAAACACAGGACAAACAAGAGTCCAACTCATTTGTGAATTTATATACCTAACAAACACTTTTCTGAGTCTTAAGGGTAGGATTCATCTCAAGGCACAAGATAACATAATGTTGACTTTAGATATGCATTCTGTAGTCATTCAAGCTAAGAGGTAAATTCGAGCAAGTTGGCCTCAGAAAGGAATTTTTTTAAAGCCCCAAACAAAACCAGGATTAGGTTTCTCAGTGACAGATAAAAATGGCCTATATATCCCAAGATGACTATTGAGCACTTGACATGTGATTAGTCTGACATGAAATTTGCTATGAGTATGAAAATATACCATAGAATTTAGACTTAGTATGGAAAGAATAAGATATTTCATTCATACTTTTTTGAAATGTCTTATTTTGGATATATTCAATTCAATAGATATTGCTACAAATATCTGCATTTTTAACCTTTAAATGTACCTATATTACCTATGTTTGTTACAATATTTTTCTGTAAGACAGTAAGGTTTTAGACCAAGCATTAGCAAATTTCTTTCAAAGGTCAGATAGCTAATATGCTAGAGTTTACTAGTCACATGATCTTTATTATGACTAATAAACATTATAGTGACATAGAAATGAATAACTGTGACCATGGCATAATAAAACTTGATTGACAGATGTCAGCTAATTTCCATATGTTACAAAATTTTATTCTTCTCTTGACCCTTCTCCTCCCAACTTAAGACTAAAAGAATTAAAACTGTATTTAGTTTGCAAGACATAAAAAATCCAGTGGGTGGGCTGGACTTGGACTGTGTGCCATTGTTTGTTGCACTATAAACTAGACAATTGCTTTGAAGGACACAAGGAACAATTTTCTTTGGCTAGCATCATGCTGAATAAGGCCTATGGAAATAAGAATCATTGTTGTAAGTTCGTTGGTAGATCTTACATTACAGTTACATATCAGCACTCTTTCCTAGTGGCTTTGCAGAATGGATGGAATCTATTTTTCCATCCCTTTGATACTGGCCTTGCCAGAGGGTGTATAGTGTCTCATGGATCAGTGGACTGCAGGCAGAAATGGAAGTGTATCAGTTACAGTCTGAAGCATCAGAGGATCTTGTGTTTCTCTTTACCTTTAGGAATTCTCTGTTATTACCATGAAACACATTCTTCTCTGGATCGCTGTTGCTATTGTAGCTTGAGTTCCAGGTTAAGCATATGCCAAACCCCAAACTTAAGGTGAAATATGTCAAGCACAGCATCATCTAAAGCTTGAAGTAGTCACCCAGCCAAGCCCAGTTGCAAATCAGCAAATTTGTAATGGGAGTTGTAAGTACTTACTAGTTTATGTCACAAAGGGTGACACTACACTGTGCTTACTGACCATTGTTAAGTTCTATTTTCATTGCATTCCACTTTGCATTCCATCTTTTTTCATATATTTTTTATTGTAATTAATAGAAGGGTTACATTATATTTGCCAGATAGAAGGTGCATTAATTCACATACATTGATACCCTTTCTCATGTCTTGGTCCCCATTTCCCTCCCCTCACCCCCACCCTTCATCTTGTTTTCCCCCCTTCCCTATCCAATTTCAAATAACCAAATACAAATATATCCAATATATCAGATAACAAGGTAAGATACTGTAACAATATGAGATAATCAAGTGATAGCAAAAGAGATGAGAGATAACATAGTACATTAGGACACCAATCACTCATTATATGGCTTTTGTTTCCATCTTGTCTTTATCAGTAGGTGCTGGAATCTTACCTCCCATCCAAAGTGGTACTGTGGCTGTTGCATGAGTATTTTACTTACTTATAGAACTTCTCAGTTTCAGATAGTGTTTATTTCATGCTGACAATGGGAGAAAGACAGCCAGTTAATCTAGACACAATTGAATTTAGAAATGACTCAAATCTAATTTTACTAATTTCTTTCATTCCCGAGCTACTCTTTCAGCTTCCTTTGGTTGTGTGTGTTTCAAATCATTTCCCACTGTTTATTTTTAATTTCTTCTTTATTTTAATTATTTAATAGGTGGCATCTGTGCAGCGCCTGTCATTCATCAAACAGTTTGTTTTCCACTTACAGAGTCACAAAAATATTTAATCTACTGCTTCATTGGTGCCACCATTATTCAGGCTGTAGACCATAAAGTCCTGCCTTCTCTTTCTAAGCATACTTGGAGGACAAGGTACTTGGATGTGGGTAGGGTCTAGGAAAATCTAGCACCCAAAATATACCTCCATGTGATGGATGACAGGAAACGAAGCTCCTTTGCTTACAACTATTGTGTGAACAGATATATTCTCTCTTAAATATCTCCTGGACAACCTACTCAATAACTGATACTATAGAGACTAATCCTCAGAAATATTTGTCTTTTCCCAAGCCAGGTCACCTTTCCTTTCTGAACTGGGTTTACTGGACAGGGAAGCCAAAATGTGTATCTGTATGTAGCATTCTACCTATTCATCACAGAGGGCTCTGACTCTTACGTTATTTCCATAATAACGCTATGTTATTTCCAAATAACTCCATGTTATTTCTGGACCATGGGATATGGATTCCACAGGAAGGGAGAGGGAGGATGAGGGAGCTGGAGAAGAGTTCTTAGAATAATTAGCAAAATAATAATGATACAAGTTATCAATATAACTCCAGTCATTCTCTGCATCTTTTATAATATTTACAGTTTGGTGTTTCTCTGTCAGGCTTCTGCTTTGGGAGGCTTCCACATTTTCTTATCTCTAAAATGTCTTGTCTTTTAGAGCTTCATTACTAGGCATTGAACAAATTTGAAAAAGGTCCAAGTTGAAGTCTATAATCTTATCCTTCTCTTATAGTTTTTGTGGATGCTAGTACTGAGGCTTGAACTCAGGGCCTTGTATGCTTGTTAACTTTCTTTGCTCATAGCTGATTCTCTACCATTTCTTCTATGCTTCTAGTTCTAGATTTCCGCTGGTTATTAACTTCAATCCTCAGATCTTTGCTTACTGAGTAGCTTGGATTACATGTATGAGCCACTTGCTCCCAGCTGCTCCTGTCATTTTTATGAAGGACCTGTTAACATCCTGTGTGTAGTCTACTGTGGATTCTGAAAGGATATTGCTGGATATTCATTTAATAGAAATAGGTACTGAACATTAGCCTTCTGAACTTGTCATTTGTATTTGGGATCAGTATGTGAGGTGAGGTAGCCAGCCTCTTAGTACCACTGAATACATATGGAAAAGCAGGAAGACTGAGTATTTGAAAAAGAGGATGGAACCAGGAAAAGGGTGGTACAGGCACATTTCATTGGGTTGCAATGGAAGGAAAACCACAGCAGGGGTAATATAGGAAGCTGTTTTGGGCTCTAGAAGGGTCCTTAGAACCAAACAGCAGGGTGTCCAGATATAGCAGAACAGTCTGCCCAAGAACAGATTGCAACTGAGCTGGGAAGTACATGGGAAGCAGCCGGAACCAGCAAGAGGGACTCTTGCCTGGGATCTCAGCCCCGGTTCTTGACCCCGCACAATCTGTTGTGTTTTCCCCAGCAGGCTCTCAACACTGCAAGACATACAGCAGGCTGTGGCTTTCCTGATGGGCCTTCCATAGCTTCCTGTCCCACTCAGAACAAAGGTTACACCCTCATCAGCGTCCTCACGCCTCCTTCTTCATAGCTTGGGCTTATCCTCAACCTCATTTTCTCCCTGTGTTCAGGACTGTTTTCAGCCTGCTCAGACCATGGCTTTGCTGACTTTAATGTATCAAGTGCACTCTTGCCTTAGCCTCCCCCTAGAAGTCTGTTTCAAATATGAAAATCACATATTCCTCTACTTCATTCAGACTTTTTCCCAACTGTCACCCAGTCGGACCCTTAGTCACTGTTTGTCTCTTGATAGGATGGTCACTTTTCTTCAAAGCAAATACCCTGTGTAGATAACTAATGGATCTCCCATGACAGAAAATATGGTCCTTGAGGGCAGGAACTTGGTTTGTGTCATTTTGCTGTTATAATTCAGTCTCAGAAACAATGGCTCACCTAGTGCACATTCTCTCAGTAGAGGACTGAATGATGAACAAACAAATATCTTTATGATCAGGTTGTAAGATACATTAGTTTTTCTTTGCTGTGACTAAATCCCTAAGATGAAGTGACTTACAGAAGGAAAGGTTTATTTTGGCTCACGTAGGCTTTGGTGATGTTGGGGCTATGCTAGGGTAAAATATCATGGTCACAGGAGAAAGAAAGTAAAGAGAGATAGAAAGGATCTGAATTTCAGTATTCTTTTCAAGAACATGCCAATAGTGACATTCTTCTGCCAAGTAGGATAAGGCTACAGACTTCAGCATTTGGGAATGGTTAGCAAGTTGAAATTTCCTTCAGCTGCTTGGTTATTTACGCTAGACATATAGACATACAAACAGACAGACAGATTTTAAAACTAGTGTACAGATCATCTATAGAGATAGACATCATGAATGGCTTGATGGAAAACTCATCTTTTTTTTTTGCCAGATAGAAGGTGCATTTATTCACATACATTGATACCCTTTCACATGTCTTGGTACCCATTACCCTCCCCCCACCCCCACCCCCCCATCTTGGTTTTCCCCCCTTCCCTATCCAATTTCAAATAACCAAATACAAATAAATTCAATATATCAGATAACAAAGTGAGATACTGTAACAATATGGGATACCCAAGGGACAGCAAAGGAGATGAGAGATAACATAGTACATTAAGGACAACAATCATTCATTATATGGCTTTTGTTTCAATATCCTGGAGGTCCTTTCAATTAGCTTCATACTATATGGCCTTATGTATCAAGGTTTTGCTCTATTGCAGATCTCTGCTAGTAGAGCCCAAGGTTTCTACTGATTATGACGAATGAGGGAAACCATTGAGCCTGAGTTCCTTTGAGTCTGGCTTACTTCACTTAATATGACTTTTCTAAGTCTTTCCATTTCTTAACAAATGGGTCGATGTCGTTTTTTCTGACAGCAGCATAGAATTCCATTGTGTACAAATACCACAACTTGTTAATCCACTCATCAACTGAGGGAAATCTAGGTTGGTTTCATATCTTTGCTATGGTGAATAATGCTGCAATGAACATTGTTGTGCTAGTGGATTTAGTATGCCCTAGATTCTGGATGGTTGGGTAAATGCCAAGTAGTGGAATTGCTGGGTCATAGGGGAGCTCTATGTTTAGCCTTTTGAGGCACTGCCACACTGCTTTCCATAGTGGTTGAACGAGTTTGCACTCCCACCAACAGTGTAGTAGTGATCCCTCCTGGCCACATCCCCTCCAGCATCTGTTATTATTCGTTTTCCTGATCCTGGCCATTCTAACTGGAGGGAGGTGGAATCTTAGAGTTGTTTTGATTTGCATTTCTTTTATGACCAGAGATGTTGAGCATTTCTTCATGCGTCTATAGGCCATTTTTGTTTCTTCTTCAGAGAAGACTCTCTTTAAGTCTTTGGCCCATCTTTTAATGGGATGGTTGTTACTTTGGAGATTACTTTTGGATTGATTCAATTTTTTGAGTTGTTGATATATTTTAGATATGAGGCCTTTGTCTGTTGTTTGGTTGATGAAGATCTTCTCCCACTCTGTAGGCTTCCTAATTAATTTACTAGCTATGTCCTTTGCCATACAAAAGCTCTGTAGTTTAGTGCAGTCCCACTTATTCAGCCTTTCTCTGATTTGTTGTGATTCTTGGTCCTTATTAAGAAAGTTTCGACCTGTGCCAAGGAGACCTAGTGTATCTCCTATTCCTTCTTGTAAAGTTTTCGGTGTGTCAGCTTTTACCTCCAGGTCTTTGATCCATTTGGAGTTAATTCTAGTGCAGTGTGACAAAGAAGGATCTAACTTTAGTTTTCTGCAGGTGCTTAACTAGTTCTGCCAGCACAACTTGTTGAAGAGTCTGTCTTTCTTCCATTCTATTTTTTTGGCTTCCTTGTCAAAATTAGGTGGCCATAGGTCTGTGGTTTAATACCTGGGTCCTCAGTTCTATTCCATTGGTCTTCAGGCCTGTTCTTGTGCCAGTACCAAGCTGTTTTGATAATTATAGCTCTGTAATAGAGTCTAAAGTTTGGAATTGAAATTTCTCCAGAGCTGTTCTTTCTGCTGAGAAGTGTTTTTGCTATACGGGGTCTTTTATTATTCCATATGAAATTTTGAATTGCCTCTTCTATTTCTTTAAAGAATGCCATTGGGATATTGATGGGTATTGCATTGAATTTGTAGATAGCCCTTGGCAAGACTGTCATTTTCACAATGTTGATTCTTCCAATCCAGGAGCATGGGAGGTAGGAAAACTCATCTTAATGACAATATTACATGCATCACACAGATAGACTTCAACCAACCCAATGAATTGGTTTTGACTTTCAGAGGTGTTAGAAAAGTAAGTTTGGGAGAAAAACTACATCTGTATGCTGCCAAGATTTCAAGGAAGACCTGAAACACAGGGCTTGTTTACAGCCTACCTACAGAGCATTTATCCATTGAAAGTCAGCATTAGATGAGCTTCAAGGTTATTTCATGAGTTTCTGCCATTTCTGGACCCTCATTTTCACCCGAAAGCATCATAGTTTGAACTTTCTATTGCTCCTGGTTCTTTTGATTGAATTATATTTCTTCTGTTCCATTTTGTTATATTTGTGGGAAATACATTCTCCAAGCAGCAAAATCAGCTGTTGTCATCACTTATAGTATTACCAGATGGTTTTGGTTATATTCTTCTGAAAGGATAGATTTGCTTCTAAGAAGTGTTGTTAGAGAAAGCCTTCCTGGAAAGGGGTGGAGATAAGACTGGCACCCAGGTAGGGATAAAAGGTTCTGAATTCCAGAACTGGCAATGGCTCCCCACCTATCTTTCTTTCTGGGGCCTCACTATGTGCAGGGAAGGGGCAAATCTACCTTCTCTCTGCCAGCACTGAGTTTCCTGAGGGATCTTTTCTTTTGTGAGTACTGTAACTAGAATTTCAGTGTCATACTTTTGGCGAGATACCACTGGTGAGCAATGCCTGCCAAAATTCAGATCTCAGAGCTAGAGCCCTTCCTCCCCTACCTTATATCCTTTAGTGTTATAAGAACCAGAGGGGAAAGCATACAAAAGCAGGAAATGGGTAGAAATGGGAAATGTACTTAAGTTTGCTTAGAGTGGCATAGAAAAGAATAAATGAAGAGAGACCTAGAGAAGGTAATGGGTAAATTTGGACCAAAGCAAATGTGTGAAATGTGAAATGTGTGTGTGTGTGTGTGTGTGTGTGTGTGTGTGTGTGTGTGTGTGTGTGTGTGTGTGTTCTGGTCCTGGGGCTTGAACTCAAGGCCTCATCACTGTCCCTTAGCTTTTTTGTTCAAGGCTGATACTCTATGTCTTCAACCATAGCTTCATTTCTGGCTTTTTAGTGGTTAATTGGTCATGAGTTTCATTGGACTTTTCTGCCAGGACTGGCTTCCATCCATGATCCTAAGCTCTCATCCTCTAAGTAGCTAGGATTATAGGTGTGAGCCACTGATGTTTGGGTCCTGAAGCAAATATTAACAGTAGGAGTTACTTTAAAGGATCATAGTAACCCAAAATACTCATTTCAGCATTTTCACATATCACATTGTTCAACTATATTTCAAATGGTACATATGTACTTATTCCACGACTTCTTAAAGAAGAAAGCAATTTAGGTGTCTTGGATGAAGGTGGGTGCTATTGAAAAGTGAATTTTTGAACCAAGTGAGGAGGACATTTTTTTCTGATACCAGTAGGGAGCCATATAGCCTCTGGATGATCAAGGTCAGTTAACTTAACCCAAGGTCTTGTGACAAGTTTGGTTTCCAAGGAGTGTGTGTGTGTGTGTGTGTGTGTGTGTGTGTGTGTGTGTGAAATTATTTTTAAGACCTATAGAGAAGAAGAGAATGAAGATTAGCTTTTGCTTCCTAAAAAGGCATAGATTTTTTAACCTTATTGAAGGAACTTGAATTACAAAAATCATGTCTTTTAAAAATAATGATCCTTTAT
Source organism: Megascapheus bottae (assembly GCF_031878675.1). Classification (NCBI taxonomy): domain Eukaryota; kingdom Metazoa; phylum Chordata; class Mammalia; order Rodentia; family Geomyidae; genus Megascapheus; species Megascapheus bottae. The sequence continues at coordinate 69,281,103 of NC_143515.1, forward strand.
ATCTTCTTTACCTTTTAAAGGTACACTGTGTAATCAGCTGGCTTGTTAGGCTGTTTAACAAGGTAAAGAATATTAAAATATTTGTCTTGGTTTCTGCATTTCCCCAGAGTTGTAAACATCACAGAATGGAGCCTGCCAATCATTTGCAGAGCTCTCTGGATGAAGGCGTTTGATGGAGGCAGCCGTCTGTAACTAAACAAGATGCCTGCAAAATCTGGACTCTTGTGCCTGATAGTTTGGGTTTTTTATTTTCAGAGTAGATCCCTGAGCTGAACCAGAGGCAGCCATATCTCCTGGGCACATGGTGGTCTTGGGAAGGTGCTGGGCTCTGTAGAAGCTTACAGGGGTCAGCCCTTCTCCTTGTGTGGCTATAGTGGATGAAAATTCACCTGGGGATTAGTATGGGGTGTGAGCTAAGACCTCTGTTTTCCTCATGTAATCATGTTATCAACTCTTGAGGTCTCTGGTGGACATACTGAATAGGACAATTCCAATGAAATGAGCTTCTTTTGCCTGCCCAGGTTCTGAATAAGTTGTGAAGTAAAGAGCAAGAATAAATGAATCACTGCTAACCGTGGTCATGGGTACAATTGTACTGATGATTAAGGATTAGACAAACTCATCTACTCACCCCAGATAGCACTGGACAGGGTAATCCTTGCATGGATGCAAAATACATATTCCATTCAGTGATTTGGGAAAATTCTCATTTTCCTTAGGCTGTCTAGTTTTCATGAATCTTAAGGTCAGAGTACCTTTGATTATTTTTTTCTTCCTCAGATTCACTAATGAAATGAAATGTGTGTGTATGTTGGGGTTGGTGATTGACTAATGCATCTCAACCATTGAGTTCCCTTTACTTGAAGAAAAGCTTCCTCTATATCTAAAATCACTGTGCTTTGGAAGGATTCTTTGATTGGAAAGCCCAGTTCTCAGCCATATCTGCTTCATGTATCCATCTTCTGTTCTGCAGTCTCCTTGATTCTTAATGCAGACAGTCTGCTCCATCTTTACCCTACTGTGTTAAACATTGGTGCTCATGCACCAAAGGCAAATAGATGGATACAGAGCAGGAAGGTGGCTCTTAGCTCCTCTAGCTGCTACGCCATTGGACTAATATTACCTCCCATTTTCAGGAAAGCATCCGTCTTCTAAGGGGCCTCCTGGAATTCTCTCTCCCACACTGTAATTCACACTGCATGCTATCACCAGACTAATGTTCTGAAAACACCGTTCTTACTGAGTCACTCAAACTCTCTGAGTCCCCATTCCCTCATTGAAAAATGGATATGTTTATGTTTTCTCGGCTTGCCTACCTCACTTTATTGTGGGAAGGATGAAAAAAAAAGAACCATGTTAGAACAGTATTCTCTAAACAGAAACATCTGGAAGCATATTTGTTCAGTTTAGGATCAGGACTGTCCTTCCCACTGTCAAATGAGACCAAGTGTCAAGGCCTCCATTTAAGTGGGCATGTTCCTGGCAGGTATCTCTCTCATTTTCCCACAATTCTAGTTCTTTCTCTCTTCCCTACCTGGCAACCTGTGAGGCCTTACTCTCTCCAAAAGAGGATTTCTAAGTCTCAGGGATCACCTTTCTGGCTGAGCCCTTAAGGTTCCAGAGTTAGAATGAATCATTCAATTGTGTCTGCACATAAGAACCCAGAGCTTTAAAATGATATTTTTGCCTGTACTCATTCAACTTCAATTGAATTGAATTAACTTAGGTTGGACCAAGGTGACTGACTGTTTTCTTAAAGCTCTAATGTACAGTCAAGGTAAAAAAAACTCTAGTTTTAGACCTTACATTCACCACTGCATTGTAACAGCTTCATGAATGCAATTTTACCTCTCAGCACTCTGAATTTTCCACAGAACAGAAAGTTCTTCACTGTCCCATTCTCCTTTCTTCTGTCAGGCATTCTGTATCTATAGAACACAACTGGTTTCTATATGTCATTCATTTTTTATTATCTGTAAGTACTCTACAAAAGATTGCCATTTAACAAAACAATTTCTGAATAAAATACATCTGATCATCAGTGTCACCCTTTCTCAATGTTTCTACCCACACAACCTAACTGACCCTTTCTCTCACTTTTCTTAATTTTGCAGGCTGTAAGTTGAATTCTTCTTGACTGTGTTCTCCCCATTCCCTTTGCCTCTTGAATTATATATCTTCTCTCCTTTATCCCACTCTACCCACTTCATGTATCCTTTTTATTGAGTTTATTGTGTTGAACCTTGACTCTGCCTTTTTAAGAAATTACACTATATGAGTTTTCTCTTGAATCTACCATATTTCAGTTACTTGTATACCACCCAGAATGTTCACTTTTAAGTTTAGATTGTACATTTTAAAAGTTGTATTTTTGTTATATTTAGTTGTACCAGAGTTACCATTCCACAGATCAGATTGTGAATATAATGAATCTTGATTATTGATGTCAGCCCTTTCATCATTATCCTCCATCCCTCCCAACCTAACTCCTCATGTCAATTTGCTTAAATTTGTAGCATATACATTGGATTTGTGTGTGTGTGTGTGTGTGTGTGTGTGTGTGTGTGTGTGTGTGTGTGTGTATGTCCTGAGGCTTGAACACATGGCTTGGGCACTGTTCCTCAGCTTCTTTTGCTTAAGACTAGCTCTTTACCTCTTGAGCCATAACCCCATCTCTGTGTGAGTTTCATGGACTTTTCTACCTGGGTTGGCTTTGAACTGTGATCCTCAGATATTAGCTTCCTGAGCAGCTGGGAATAGAATTGTGAGTCACCAGTTCCCAGCTATACATTGGATATTATGAATGCTTTCTTCTCCACTAGACATGTTGTAGTTTTACTAGATTTGCTTTGAAATACATTAATTTGTCTTTTTCTTCTCTCTTTCCCCAAGTATGAATGCAATAAGCATTTTTCTTTTAAAATTGTTAGTATAAAGGTGATGTATAGAGGGGTTACAGTGACATAAATCAGGTAATAGGACATTTCTTTTCTTTTGGATAATGTAACCCTTTCTCTCACACTCTTCAAATTTTTATCTCCCATTCCCCTACACAAGGTGTATGGTTCATTTTTAGCATAGTGTCCAGTGAGCACCACTGCTGCATTTGTTCATCATTCATCCCCCCTTTTCTGTGAGCCTTTAGTAATCTTAGCCATAGCAAGAATCCCATTGGTGCTTACAAGTGAAGTTCAAATACATTGCCTATAGACTAATGAAGTCAACAAGAAGTCGTTTAGCCTAAGTAGCCTATCAAACTTTTTCTGGGACAAGATTCATTCTGTAGCATCTAGAGTCAGGAAGTTATAGCAGTGAATATTTAGAACCAAGCACCCGAAACTGACCTAAGTTGGCCATGGTAAAGAATGAAGTTAGATTCTGGACGCCCAAGATAAATGACTTTTAAGTAGTGACACTGCATTTCACAATTCATTAACCAGTACTTACTGACCCTCCCTCATACTCTAAGACCACTGTTCTTCAACTTGCTACCGGGAAGCTTATTCAGGATTCTCTCCCATTCTTCTAGACGCTTGATGGTTTCCATCGTGGAAGAAAACTAGCAGCACTTAGAGCTCAACATTAGGATTCCTATTTTTGAAAGATGCATTCACAATTGCATTTATAATTACATTTATTTCTCAGACACCACTAGCAGATGCACATAAGGAGACATTATATATGTAAATGATCATATACTCCCTCCCTGTGCCCTTTCCCCATGGAGGTTGTTCGCCTTCTGGTAATTCAGCCTGACCTGCTGTGGGCAGTTACACCTAATTTGCAGTGTTAATGGAATGTTCCCATTTTCATTTTTGTTGTCCTTTCATATGAATTACATACATTTTGTACCAAGTCTGCTTCTTAGTGCTCTCTTGAATATTTGTTGCATTTACTTCCATTGCAGACATGTCTGGCCTTTCTGGGCTATTCTTAGTGAGTTTGCTTTGGACCATTTCTTCTTTGGGACCCATTTTCTGAGAGGTCTTTCTTTGGTATATATATACATATATGCACACACCTAGATATAAATACATAGTATACACAATATATTAGTTATAGTACATATATTACTACATAAATATATGATTCATATAAGTATGCATGTTATATATTATATTATATGTACATATACACGTACCACCTTGTGATTATATTGTGCTGCTGAACTTTTAGTGTCTTCTCACAGGTACAAAAACCGCAGGCTGTCCACTGTACTTCATATCCACCCTTACCTATCACTCTTTAAATCTCACTCCTAATCAGTCATTTGACGTAAACTCAATAGAAGGCTTGGCTTGACAGGCTCATTGTTAACAGTGACTAAGGCAGCTTAGAATGTCAATAGTGCCTGCCACAAATGTCTTGCCTTGTCTCCTACCTTGGCTACTCTGTATCTACTGAAGTCTTGATTTTTGAGGATTTGAGATTAGGACCCAACAGAGAAGATGACACTTCAGCGTGTGATAGAAATCATTGAGTCCAATCTATAGCCACTAGTGGAATTCAAATGTACTGTGGACACATAGACCAGAGTCTATCATGTAGAGTGGAGTGACTCAGTTAGACAAAAGTTTCTTGATGTAATGAAGATATTTCAGCCAGGGTCTCTGAGTTGCTTTGTGACTTGAAGAGTTTGGGACTGATGGAGCACTTGCATCAATATTCTTCATTTGTCCTGGCACAATAGTCATGTGCATGCTTATATATGGTCTGAAGTATATGCAGTCTATGCCACCTGGTACATCCCAGAAGCACCCAGGGTGGCATGAGAAGAATTTTTGCATCTGTGGGATGCATTTCAAAGCCCATTTATTTCACTAATTTCTTCTTCCTCTCTCATGGTCAGTTGGTACACCTGCAGAGTTTGCATCTCCTTGTTTTCTGGCACTGGAATTCTGGAGGACACCTGGTTTCTTTCTGCTTGGCACAGAGGGAGAGGCCTGAATCTGTGGGCTTAACAGCAAGCATCTGAATCTCTCAGCAACATTTCAGCAAATGTGCTGGGAAGACATATGCTGGAAGTTATTTTCCCACCATTGGGAACAGAGCCAGAAGTACTTTATTTCATTCATTCCTTTGTTCAATATGATTTAGGTTACGCATGTGTGTCTTTCCTTATTTGGAGAGCTATAGGAGGTAGGAAAGAAAGAACTTGACAAGATATCTCTTTCCTCAAATCTGGAAAGATTTCCCCCCGCCCCACACACACAGAGGACATGAGTAAAAAGAACTCAGTGCCAGATGCTCATTAGGCCGGGAAAGAGGGGCTGGCCGTCTGGAGAGCTGACCCTCCTGGATACTGGCATAATTGAGTTTTCAGCCCTATTTTCATTCATGGGCTGAACCTAACTGATCTAACTGTGCACAAAATCATCACAAAGAAGGAAAAGGAATACTGACGTTTATATGGAATGTCAGGATTTGAGAATGGTGAACTAGAGGTCTGTCTACATGGGTTTTGCATTATTTTTCTTGTTGTTGTTTTACACCATCCTGTTTGCTTGAATTCAAGGCCTGGCCACTATCCGTTTGTTCAACCACTTGAGCCACAGTGCCATTTTAAGCTTTGAGTTTGTGAGATATAAATCTCATTGATGTTTTTGTCCAGAGTGGCCTTGAACCAAGATCCTCATATCTCAGCCTTCTGTATAGCTTAGATTATAGGCAGAAACCACTGATGATCAGCTATTTCAGCTTTATATGGTGTTGGAGACTGAGCCTGGGGTTTGCACATACTAGGCAAGTGATCTACCACTGGATTTCCTATTCAGCCCTCAGCTATGTCTTTACCAGAGGAGATTTGAATCTAACCTACAGTTTTGGAGGCTCAGATCTCCCCCTGAAATCCTCCCCCCCATAAAAAAGATACCCTTGCTGCAAATAAACATGTCTCTGAAATGAAAGCCATAGCTTCATTTATCCAGTGCCAAGTGACCTCATCTCTCTCTCTGGCCTGTGGATGGATGTGGAAGAGGCTTCAAGTCCATAAAATAGTGCAAGGCAGGGACACTAATTGTCAGAAAGATGTAAGACAGGATTTATTTGTTGAACTGAGATTTTGCACAAGTATTTCTGTTTGATGTAGGGACAGAGGCCTAGACTGAATTCAGCTGAAATAAAGTTACACCAGGAGATCAGGCAAAAGGAAAAACAGGAAAGAGGAGGCCAACAGTTTTGGCTACCTTTTAATGGACCAGAAGAAGTGCTAGCTCTGGCAGCGTGACTATTGGACCTGGGTAGATACAGGATAATTAACATAATCTTGGAATTAGGAGGAGACCCAAGTGTTGTGGACAAAAAATGAAATGAGCACTCTTCCCCCACAACTGAAAAGTGGGTCGAGGGTAACCAGTTTGATTTTTTTATTCATGGAGATACTCTGGCTCCAGATTGGAGAAATTACCTCTATTTAGTGCACTTAATTGCTGAGATTGCTGTGAGTTTTTGTGCATTTTAAAGAATTTAGTAAAAGATGTGACAAGATTGACAGTAAAATGATTATCAGGTGAAAATAATCTTTACAGATTCATACACCCACTTCCATCTTGTAAATCCTGAATTTAGAGGCCTGAAAATAGCTGAGAGGCTATTGATTTTTTTTCCCATTTGTTCATGGGAAGACAATTATAGGAACAATAACAGTTAGAGGTATGCAATTCTACACTCCTACAATAGTTTAAGCACTCAGAATTTTACATCAACTTGAACAAAGATGGAGGGATTTGTGATTGTGGTCCTAAAGATCTTGTGACTTCTCAGACTTGTAGAACCATTCCTGGCATCCATCCATGCCCATCTAGACAAGTTAGAACAAGCTGCAGGAAGATGTCTTAGCCCTTGTGCTTCAGGGAGACTCTTGGAAGGTTTTCTGGCTACTGTTCATGACCATGGCTCAGGAGGGAGCTGGACCAGAGGTTATGGGGACCTCTTGACTGGCAAGTGAGCGGAAGTGTCATACAACTCTCCAATCCCCAAAACTTGGAGCTGCCAGAGAGTGGAGAAATGTCCAAGATGACTGCAAAAAGTGACTTGGATACTTGTGTCCCAGGTGTGATGCTTGGCTGATTTCTATCTGTGCATCTAAGGACCTCACTCTAGACAATATCTGTATTGTTTGTTAGCACAAATAAGTGATTCATTCATATCTTTATCCGTGGCATTTGCTAAGAGTATCATGGCGGATGTGTTTAGAGTAAGTGATATTCTTTCAGATTGGGATCTGCTGGGCTAGGGAGGGAGGCTGTCTGCCAGAGGTCATGTCCTGATGAGCTGTCCCTCTGTAATGTCTGGAAAAGTTCCTCTTCTTAGTGAGTATGTGAAAGTGTCTGAAAGTCTTTGGTTGATATAATGATGTGGGCAGGAGAGAGAGAGGGAGAGCGAGAGCGAGAGCGAGAGCGAGAGCGAGAGCGAGAGCGAGAGCGAGAGAGAGCGAGAGAGAGCGAGAGAGAGAGAGAGAGAGAGAGAGAGAGAGAGAGAGAGAGAGAGAGGATGCCAATGTAGAATCAGTGGTGACCTTATGCTGATTTCAAAATAACACAAAGAGAATCTCCAGTTGACTTCCCTAGGGAAAGAACTCCTGTAGGAATGGAGCCAACCCTGTTTCTTTATGTGCTAGGTGTTTCCTCCCATCATTGGGATTATAGAAAACCATTGCTACCGATGGTAATATGGCTCACGGAAGGGCTCATGGCCCTTGCAGTCTACCTCTGGATATGTCATTGTGTCTTCTGGGTTCAATCTCCTCTTCATCATTTGTAGACTGCGAACAATCTGCTGTTTTGTGAATTATTTTATGTGTTCTTTTCTATGTTTTCCTCCACGACTTCGTATTTGGGGTATTCCATTTGTTTTGGATAGGTTTTCACAAATGCTTCTTTGATCTAAGAATGGAAAGTGGGCAACACAATCACTGGAATCATAAGACATTTAGATCAGCCTGTATTTTTTTTAATTTTAATTTTCTAAGATTTTGATAAAGGTGATGTACAGAGAGGTCATAGTTACATAAGGTCAGGTAATAAGTATATTTCTTTTTGGACAATGTCACCCCTTCCCTCTCTCCCAATTATTCCTTCCTGTCTTCACCTACAAGGTTCATTTTTAACATTGTATTTAGTGAGTACCATTTCTGCATCCGCCCTTACCCTCCCAAAGGCAGATAATGAAACAACCAAGACAAAAATGAAATAAAACAACAACGAAAATAAGCCTGCATTTTCAAAACACTCATTTGCAATGATTCTTTTGAACATAGGTATGAATATCTGATGATTTTATTGTCTTCCAGCCTCATCATAGGCAGATTGAATTGTGTTATTGCAAATTATTTCCTTCAATCTCTTCTTTAACTTGTAGTTAGGAAATGATATTTCTATTAAAAAATTACATGGCAGACTATATTAGGCTTGGCTTCCACCTGGGGTTAGCAACAGGGAATTAGTAAGAACTATGTCATAAAGGGAACACTAGATCTGATGGGCCTCTGATGAGAGGCCACAGCTGTCTGGCTTATACCCTGCATGAGACGGCCTGGGCAACCAGGCTTCTGTGTCATGTTTGTTCCCAAGTCAGCCACCTGATTGGGCCAAGGTCAATTTACTAAATGCCAACTGGAAATTTGTCAGCTGGTCAGTTGATCTAAGATTCGGCTTCTTCCCGTGTTTTCTCTTCCATTCAGGGGTTCTGTATCCATTTCCCATGTCTTTCTCTAAAACATATTGCCACATTTGCTTTATCATTTTCTATCGTTTACTCTTGTTGCTCTGTTTACAATTGTCCCTCAGTATCTGCAGGGGATTGCTTCCAGAATGCCAAGCAAATGGCAAAATATGGAGATGTAAGTCTCACGTACAGATTGGTGCACTGTTAGCATATAACTTACATGCATCTGCCACCATATTTTAGTATATCTATAGATTGTGTCAGCTTATGTATTCTTTTACTGAATGAAATAGAAATACGATATTAATAGCTGTTATGCTATATGGTTTGGGGAATAATGACAAGGGAGTCTGTGTTCAGTCCAGGCATAACTAAAACACACACACACACACACACACACACACACACACACACACACACACACACACACATCTTTGACTTGGTTCGTTGAAAATTGCCAGCAGGTATCAAGAGTCAGCTACATACACATGTAACTCATTTCATTTTTCTTGGTGCTAAATGTACAGTGATGCCTCATAGTCTAAGGATAATTCCGTGTGTATTTTCTAGAAAGAAAGGCTCTCACTTAAAAAGGCAAACTGCATCTTTGTATCTCATCTTTGGCACTCAGGAAATTAAGACTGAATATCACACTCTCTCTTTCCCTCCCTCCCTCCCTCCCTTCCTCTCCTCCCTCCCTCTCCTCCCTTCCTCTCCTCCCTCCCTCTCCTCCCCACACTGACAGGACAGCTGTTCAAACATGGAAGGATGTATAGTTTTGTACTTCTGAGTGTTCTTTCTCCTATTTCCTTCAGTGCTGACCCTTGTAACTGAGATCTATTATTAGGCACATTGCCATGTTACTATCTCTTGGTTAGTAGTCTGGATTTTCTTTTTTTCGTAATCAAAACTTTATTTACATTGCAGTCTCACAAGTTTCCAAACAATACTTTAACTAATAAACAAATTTTTATGAAATCTGTTTTTTAACCAGTGAGAAAGTTGAAATATAGATGTATATATTACACATACATATATACATACATATATGTATATGTATATAACACACATATATATGAGTTCACAGTTCTACACATTTTAATTTTAGGATACAGTGCTTATGCAAAGGAAAAGGCAATTCTATAATTTTAGATGCTAAGAAAGGAGGACCAGGTTATGTTGCTCCTGGGTCTCCTTGGCTGTAGAAAGGATTCATTTGGTTTCTCAACCGGCTTCACAGTCTAACTGATGGCATGGTGACACTTGCTTAAGGCAGGGGCCATGGTCCCCAGGCATGGTGTTCAGAATCCTGTTTCTACTTGGACTTAGTAGTAATTCAGTGAAATTGTCCGGAGACTGTCCTTGGTTTGTGTTACAGCATGGGGAAGCATTACTTACAGACCACTTCTAGGTATAGTGTGATGGGTGAACAGGTGGCAGGAGGTGTGGTTTGGTTTTTAGATATAATTTCCTTTTTTGGCTGTGTTGCTCAAAGGGCTTTAATGTTGTGATTTTGTTACGGGGTAATTTTAATTTCTATGCAGTCATTTTAAATTTTGTTGGCTCTTTTCTTTCTTTCTCTCTTCTTTTTCATGGACAGATATGGTTTGTAAGTAAGGATCAGGTGAGGAAAACCTGTGATGTGATTTGCTAAAGTGAACCCCTTGAAAGACAAATTCCCACTCAGGGGATCTAAGCAAACCTGCATGCACTGGTTTGTGCTGAATGTTTCAGAGGATTTTTTTTTCTAACAGGGCTTTATGCTATGGCTGTCTGAGATACTCCATGATTAGAAGGCCTGAGATACTCCATGATTAGAAGGCCGTGATCATGTAAGTGAAATCATGTATACTCTACTCTTTTTTATTGTATTTTATTGTCAGGATAATATATAGAGGGATTACAGTTACATTTCACAGATAGTGGGTACTTTACTTCTTGAACCTTGATACCCCTTCTCATGTTTTGTCCCACTTTTCCCCCCTCCTCCCCCTCCCAGTCATCTTGTTTTCCCTCTTCCCTTCAAATAACCAAGTAAGTGTATATACACTGAATTTGTGTATACACAAATTTAGATATAGTAACCTCATGAGATTAACCAGAAGTGGGAAAAAAAGTAAGAAAAGAAATAACTTCCTATAGTACATTAAGAACAGCAATGAGAAAGATAAACATCTTGTTTCATTAACCTAGAGCTTGTTTCCTTTAGTCTCATCCTATATGACCTTATAATAAAAATGGCCTATAGACACACAAAGAAATGATCGACATCTCTGGCCATAAAAGAAATACAAATCAAAATAACTTTGTTTTTTATTGTAATTAATAAAAGGGTTACATGATATTTGCCATATAGAAGGTGCATTAGTTCACATAATAACTTTAAGATTCTACCTCACTCCAGTTAGCATGGCCATTATCAAGAAATCTAATAAAAACAGATGCTGGCAGGGTTGTGGCCAGCAGGGATCACTACTACACTGTTGGTGGGAGTGTAAACTCATTCAACCACAATGGAAAGCAGTATGGCCATTCCTCAAAAGACTGAACATAGAGCTCCCCTATGACCCAGCAATACTACTCCTTGCCATTTACCCAAATGTCCAGAAACAGAGCTCTCCTATGACCCAGCAATCCCACTCCTCGACATTTACCCAAATGTCCAGAAGCAAGGTTGTACTAAAGCTACTAGCACAACGATGTTCATTGTAACAATGTTTATGATAGTTAAGATATGGAACAACCTAGATGCCCCTCAGTAGATGAATGGATCAAGAAGAAGTGGTGTTTATACACAATGGAATTCAGTGCTGCCATCAGAAAGAATGACATCACCCCATTCATAAGGAAATGGAAGACTTGGAAAAATTCATAATGAGTGAAGTAAGCCAGACCCAAAGGAGCATGGGCTCAATTGTTTCCCTCTTTTGTAATACATAGTACACATTTACGTTTCTCCTAATTGAGGATCACAATAGTTCAAAAGATGTGTATATACTCATTAAATAGAAGTTTTCATTTGATTTTTATGGAAGGCTTTAAGATTAGAGTCAGCAAATTCTTCTTAGACCTCCCTATTTAACATTTACCATGCTTCATTCTTTGTGGAACTACTTGACAAAAGTTTGGCTTTGTGGTCAAATTCAATGGAGTGATTACATTTGCTTGCCCATCACCACTCCAGAAAATTAACATTGCATTTGGCATAGTGTGGGCAATGTTCTGCTAAGTACGTCATACTCATGGCATAAGGTGTTTTTTCCTGCACATGCATGCTCATTGCCTGTCATGAACCTCTGTAATCTAGGACTCTGACAAGCATTTACTTGCTTCTTGATAGAGAATAAATTAATTATTTTATTGTTGTTTTTCATTTTTGTGAAATTATTTTTAAAGAATTGTATGAAGGGATTTCAATTGTATTTGTCAGTTTGCGAGTTCAGTACATCTTGTTCATTGTCACCCCTTTTATGAAGAATGGATTTGAGAGTTCATTGTACAGGAGTGTGGTCCCATATATGGGGTCAGGCAGTTTGTGTCAGGAAAAGGGAAAGAGCACAGGGGAAGATGCCATTAATATGAGACAGAGGTAGTTATACCATGTGGTAAATATATTTTTTATAATTTTTTCTTGTGATTAATAGAAGGGTTACATTATATTCACCACATAGAAGGTGTATAACTTCACAAACATTGATACCCTTTCTCATGACATGGTCTCCATCTCCCTCCCACCCTCCCCCTGCTTATTTTGATTTCCCCCCTTCCCTATCCAATTTCAAATAACCAATTATGCACATATAAAATATATCAGATAACAAGGTGAAAAATTGTAACAATAAGAGATAACCAAGGGATGGCAAAAGAGATGAGTGATAACATAGTACATTAAGGACAACAGTCACTCATATATGGCTTTTGTTTCCTTATCCTGGAGGTCCTTACATTTAGTGTCGTACTATTTGGCCTAATGTCTCTAGATTTTGTTCTATTGTAAATCTCTGCTAGGAGAGCCCAAGGTTTCTACTGATTATGACAAATGAGGGAAACCATTGAGCCTTTGTTCCTTTGGGTCTGTCTTACTTCACTTAATATGATTTTTTCTAAGTCTTTCCATTTCCTTACAAATGGGGCAATGTCGTTCTTTCTGACAGCAGCATAGAATTCCATTGTGTATAAATACATGTGTTAAATATTTTTAAGTGAGTATTTTTTTAATGACTGAAATGAGTGGCTAAGAAATAGTGTGAGAGCTGGAGACAGCTGGAGATAGACAGCCAGTTCGTGAATAGAAAGAAGTAATGGATGAGGTTGGGGAAAGTGTAAATTTGATCCTGGCTTAGCTTGTACATAAGGGATGTGTGTTGATTAAGTGAGAAAGAGATGGAGTTGGAGGACAGCTAATAAAGAATTCTCACTCCTTACTGGTAAGTTTGAAATGCTCTTGAATGGTGTCAGGGAACCTTCTTGAAGATCCTGAAGGTAGGATGCAAACACTGAACATGGACAAAGGTCCCTTTATCTACTGCTAGGTGTGAATTGACACCTAATATGAGTGGATGTTGCAGGGACAAAGGATGGGTTCATTTTGGGAGAACTTTGTAGTTACAGAGCATAGAAAGAAGAATCAATTCCAGTTCAGTTGCTAGTACCTCTGTGACTGGCATCCGGGTATTTCTGAAGGGCATGCTCCACTTGAGACCTCATAAAAATTGGCTTCCTTTCCCTCTTAGAAGCTACACTGAGGTTGTCAGTATAGTTCTTAGCTGGAGGCTACCCAATCACCATCTAGTCATTAGGAGATAAAAACTATTGATCATTATTTGTCTGATGCTCGTTGAAAACAGCAGGCCTCCTGCTAATATCTTTATCCACTTCTAAGGCTGTCAGCCTATTGACTTTTTTTTTAACCAGTTGATTAGAATGTGAGGTGTAGGAGAAATTACTTTTAACCAAATAATGATGACTTTGATCATAAAATACCTGCAGAACGGTATAGAAAACATGCTATGAGTATCTGGTAAAGAGGCAAGAATACAGGTCTACCCTTTCTGTTTATCCCATGACTTCTGTTCAGAACATCAAACAACAATAATAAAATGAGAATATGGCTGGGCACTGGTGCCTCAAGCCTCTGTAATACTAGCTAGTCAAGAAACAGATCTGAGGATTATGGTTCCAAGCCAACCTGGGCAAGAAAGCCTGTGAGACTCTTATTTCTAATTAACCAGCAAAAAAACTGGTAGTGAAGCTGAAGTTCAAGTGGTAGAGCACTAGCCTTGCACCCAAAAGATAAAGGACATTGCCAGGATGCTGAGCTCAAGCTCTAGAACTGGCACAAAGAAAATAATAGAAAGGCCAGGTTTGCAATGAGCCAGGTGGTTTTCCTTGCTTTACTCATCTAGTTGTGGAGTTAGTGGCACCGGGACCCATCTTATGTACTAAGGCTGTGCTAACAACAAGAAAATGGATGGTCTGCACAAAGCCTGCTAAGCAGACTTGAGATCCATTTGGTCTCTTTTTTTATCTAGGAAGCTCCATATTGAACAAGTTGTTCCAGAGCAAACCTATGAGACCTTTCTGGAAGCCTGTTCTGCTTAGAAATACAGTATTGAGGTCCCTAGAAGAGACAGAGGCCAAAGTGAGTACACGGCTGTTGTTGTGGCTGTTAAATGATTTACTCTGTATCATCATAAACACATGAGAAAGATATCTCCATGGGAGACACGTCATCAAAATAATCACTGAGTAGTAATTGAGTTTTCTTGGGCCTGAGCTCCTGCAAGTAAGGAAGGATTCTGATATCAGAGTTCCAGGTCTCAGGGGGCTCACATTCTAATTAAGTGATGTAGACATTATCCCATAGGAATTTTGTAGAGTGTTCTCCTAGAAACAGTCACATTCAGAGAGATTATGAAAGCTCTCCTGCAACAGGTCTTTTTTGTTGTTGTTTGTTTTTGCATTGGAAGATGAGATTTTTAATCTTAGTTTATTTTGGGCAGATTTAGAATCATACTGTTGTTTTGAAGTGAACTTTGTGGACTTTATGTCAGACTTAAAGGGCTAATTCTTTCAAGAAAGTTTTTTGAAAGCCTAAGAGCATGAAAGCCTCCAGATCATGTGGCTTTTCCTTGTAGAAAATTATACCCTTCACACCGGAACCTCATGGCATGGCGGAAGTGAATTTGTGATGGTACAACCACATACATCACACCAAGGGTTGTTAAATGTGTATTTCAGGTCCACCCCATGTATATCTTATTGTGAGACTAAATGTAGGATGATGAAATCCTGTTATCAGCCAGCGGTCTAAGTTAGATGTCATCCCAGGTTCTTGTCTACAGCAAAGAATTGAGTGAAATGCACACATAATGAGAGAAACACTGGTTAATGGAAATCAAAGTAAAGAGAAAGTAAAACTGGAATGGGTAGAGCATGAGAACTCCAGAGCCCCAAAACAGTATTTGGGAAAACTGAAGGAGGATTATGGGCTAAGTGAGTATTTCCCTCTCATAGTAGGGATAGACACTTTTGACTGGTAAGTGATACTAAAGTTTTCCAACTGCATATGTCCATTTCTACAGTGTATTCTCTTATATTGGTGATCAGTCATGTATAAACGAGAGGTTTTATTAAGGGGTCTCTCCTCAAAGTTCACTTAAGGAAAAGCAAAGCACAGTCCTATACTGGCCCTTGTTTCTGCTAGGTACTTCAATACAAGTAAAGGAACATTTACCTTGCTGAGAAAGCAAGACACAGTATGCACTTGGCTTGCAGGATATTTACCAGTAATTTAGATGGTCATGAGGTAGGGGGAGAGGAAGGACCTTGGGGTGTTCCTCAGGGAGGGATGGATTGGTGGGCTGGTTTTCAAAGTCATTATGAGAACCTGCCTGTCTCAGTTCCATATTTCCCATTTGCCAAATAAACAACTTTATTTTTTGGAACTTTTTTATTGTAATTAATAGTAGGGTTACATTATATTCACCAGATAGAAGGTATATTTCTTAACAATCATTGCTACTCCTTCTCATGTTTTTGTCCCCATTTCCCTCCCCCATCTCCTCTCCTCAACTTTTTCCCCCCTTCCCTATCCTATTTCAAATAAACATATATTTAATATATCAGATAACAAGGTAAGATGAGAAATAACATAGTACATTAAGAACAACAGTCATACCTTATATGACTCTTGTTTTTGTATCTTGGAGATCCTTTCATTTAGCCTCATCCTATATGGCCTTTTGCATTTAGGTTTTGCCCTATTATAAACCTCTGCTAGGAGAGTCCAAGGTTTATACTAATTATGACAAATGAGGGAAACCATTGAGCCTATGTTCCTTTGAGTCTGGCCTTCTTCATTTAATAGGATTTTTTTCTAAGTCTTTCCATTTCCTTACAAATGGGGCGATGCCATTCTTTCTGATGGCAGCATAGAATTCCATTGTGTATAAATACCACATCTTGTTGATCCACTCATCAACTGAGGGGCATCTAGGTTGTGTCCATATCTTTACTATGGTAAATAGTGCTGCGATGAACATTGTTGTGTTACTGGATTTAGTAGAAACAACTTTATTTTAAAGGCAAAGACAATTGGGGAAGAAAAGGGACATTATATTGCTTAAAGAATCATGTAGTCTTAGATTCTGGAGAGTCTGCCAGAATAATCCCCTAACTTTAAGAAAGCCAGATGGTCTTCCCTTCACTGAACATGTTCTCACATGTATGAGAGTGAAAGGACTTACAGAAGGCTCCTATGTGCTCTCTCCAAGTGTACCAGGCTGCTCTTTTGTAATGATTGCCCTAGAACTTCTCAGTTCCCATACTGTTTCTAAGACAGTCTTCCCCTACAACTCCACTCTTCCTTTCTGTTTGTTCCCTGACTAGCTGGGGGCATGATTCCTAAAAGCTTTCTGTGTATTCTGCCTCTCTGGCTAAAGACAAAATATTTCCCACTGAAGTTTCTCAGGGCAGGCTTTAACACTACACAATTAGCAATTTCCTTGTTCATTTTCTGTCCCCTTGTGGTCTTGGCCCCTGATGGTGGAAGGATGGCTGCATCATAATACTCCCTCTACATCATTTGTCATATCCAGGCACAGTGACAACACTGTCTCCATTTCTAGGAGGCCAGGAACTAGAATGTCAGGCAGGGAAACTAAATAACTCTTACCCTTAGGACATAGTGCCTTCGTCAGACAGCTGCAGGCCACTGAGAACTGGTGTGAGGCCCTTAAGCTGTTGAAGCATGGAACATTTCTATGTGCCTGTGCAGGCTTTACCAGCCCATGTCCGGTTTTAGGAAATGGATTTTGACAAATGACCTGGAAGCTTAGCAGACAGTAGGATCTGTCTTCTTTCCCAGAGCTGAGAGCTACATCACTCTGGCATCGTTCAATGCAGTGCTACTAGTTGCAAGGAGTTCTCTGTAACCAAGAGAAATTGTAATTAACAGAGGAATGCATTTTATCCATATGATAATAATAATAATGATACTCACAACAAACACATTTATCAAACTTGGCATGAGTCATTCCTAAGCCTTTTAGACAGGTAGGTTGGACAACTTTAATCCTCAAATCCAAAATCCAGTGCCTTTTTCTGAGCCACTGGCATGATGCCTTGCATGGAAAATTCCATACTTGATTTTCTGTGGTGGGTTGTGGTCAACATGTCTAAAATTACCTTGAGCTGCTATGTGTATCATATACATGAAATAGAATAGTTTGAAGTTACCTCATTTTGAAGCACTCAGTAGGTGGGCTTGCAGCACCTTAAAATGAGATGGCATTTGGCACATTTTTTTTCACACTCTGGACATCCCTGAAATTCCAAGAATCAAGCAAAACAATCTTATTTAAAATCCCAGATAGAAACAAGAGCCATATAAGATGTGACCATTGTTCTTAATGTACTATATTATTCCTCATCTCTTTTGTTCTCCCTTAGTTATCTCATATTGTTACAGTATCTTACCTTGTTATCTGATATATTGTATATATGTTTATTTGAAATAGGATGGGGAAGGTGGGAAAACAAGATGAGGGGAGGGTGTGAGGGAGGGAAATGGGGACAAAAACATGAGAAGGCCTAGCAATAATTGTTAAGTAATGCACCTTCTATCTGGCGAATTTAATGTAACCCTTCTATTAATTACAATTTAAAAAATCCCAAAACATGGCTGCTAGTCACATATGGATAGTGTTGCATGATTTTATAATCACACATGGGTCAGTAAGGGTTATTGATACCACAGAGGACAAAATATTGTATTCCACCAAGGCCCAGGGCTGGTAATTCATGGTCCCTACCTAGTCAGATTCACACAATTTATGAATGAATGAAGGAATGGTTTCATGCAATGTGATGTTCAAGATGACCTGTACAATAATGATGGTGCTTTATTCTGCATTTGGGGACAAGGATAGAGTGCTAGGTGGCTCTCCCATCCAGTGTAGATGGAGTAAGAGGTATAACTGTGCATAGCAGCAACTACAGCTGCTTTCCACCCAACTATGTTGGCATTCTACTTGAGAGTTACCAAAGAGGTGACTGGCTGGCAGTCTGCCAGGGCATATGGCTCCAACTTTAACAGGGTCAGGCTCTGTTATTTTGCTTGCCTTGTGCTCTTGATCATTTTTCTCTTCTGCCTTTTATTTTTTCCCTCAGACCTTTTGGTACCCAATGATTTTTGATTAATTTATTTACCATCGTTGGGTGATTGATGCTGTTTGGTGCTGGTACTTTGTAACTTTCCAATTCTTCTACTTGTCAATGTGACAGCTCCTGGATGATAGATTAGACCCTGTCCCTTGTTCTTTTCATTCTCCCTGTGTGCCAAGGCTCTTGGTTTTCAGTGCATATAAATATTTCTAAATGCAAATTTAATGATTGAGAGCACCCAATGAAATCCAGAAAGATCTATGACACTTTCATACTTGTTTTATACTGAAATTTTATGTACCATGTTTTGTCTTTATTCGTTCTATTAAAGATTTTTGAAATCCTTTTTCCTTTGTGGAATCTCCTAAGCTATTTGCCTGTTCTGATACCTCTTTCTATGCATGGTCAACCTCTCTTACCTTCTTATCTTCTGTCTATCTTGTTCTGTGTGATGCATGAGTTTGAGATGGTGATGAGGAAGGGTACTTATATTTAAGTCTTTATTATTTGTCTCACAGTTTGAGTTGCACCTTTCTATTAAGTTCATAAATATTTATTAAAGATTTACTACATGCCAGAGAAAGCTCCAAGCACTATAAGGCAGGCAGTCATGTTTGTTTCTATTTTATAGACAAGAAAGCTGAGGCTCTGGGAGAATAATCAGTATATTTTAATGAGAGAGCCAAGATTTGAATCTAGACTTTCTAACTTTATGAATCTGTATTATTTGCTATGATACTATTCTGAAGAGGACCAAGGGCAGATAAATGAAAGAATTCTTAGAGCTTTGAACCTTGTCAGGAACCAGTATCGTTCATTTTGCATAACAATATACCCTAGGCAGGTTAACTAGTAAAAAGAAGAATTTTATTGAGATCTTGCATACAGTGATGGCATTCCTTTTTGGTGTTTGTTTGTTTTTTTCCAGTTGGTGATGGGGCCTGAATTCTGGTCCAGGGTGCTGTCTCTAAGCTCTTCAGCTCAAGGCTAGCACTCCACCACTTGTATAGTATTACTTCCAGGTTTCTGGTAGTTAATTGGAGATAAGAGTTTCACGGATTTTCATGCCCAGGCTGATTTTGAATTGTGATCCTCAGTTCTCAGCCTCCTGAGTCGTGAGGTTACAGGCGTGAGCCACCAGTACCTGGCAAGAGATAGGAGGAATGCATGCTTGTGTGTCTCTTCTGCTCTTCTCTTATAAAGCCACTAGAGTTTTTAGGATCTACCCTGATGATGTAATCTAATCCTAATAACCTCCAAAAGCTGCACCACTGAATATCATAATTAGAATAAGTTTCCTTCATGCCTCAGAGAAAGGATTAAGCTTCAACACATTCACCTTTGGGGACACACTCAAACCATATCCAAACCACAATACAGCCATAAAATTCCTCTACACAGGTAGTTATTAAGCTTAGGTAATTAGACGCTTGATTGATCAGATGCATAAAAATCACTTGGAATGTTTATTAAACTATAGATTCTCAAATCTTTATACAATTGCCAAAACAGCTCATGTTAACCTAGAACTCTATTTTAAAAAAAAACACTAGAATACTATTTTGTATGATCAGCTTTCCATAGCTATTGAGCCTTTGTCCATGAAACTATAACCTTTCTTTCTGTATATCAACTATATAAATACAATGAAAAGGAAAATCCCACTTTATTGTTATTTTGATTCTCATCTTAGTGAGTTGGTACAGCACTTTTCTTCACATTTTCATTAGGAGATGATATCTAGTATCCCTATAATACTTTCATTAGCGGACAGCCCTATATAATTCTGGAAAGTGTCTCCACACATTCATCTGCCATCAGCTCTTCTTAATGGATGTGATGTTTTAAAGCCCATCACTTCCTCTTGAAATCTGTGATATTCATGGTGTAAATGACAGACCCTGCTTACTGGGTGAGGTACATTGTATGCTATGCCCCAGATCTGCTGTGCTACTCAGGTACAACCATAACTCCTGGAGATCGCTATTACTAAAATCCTCACTTTGTAGATCAGGAAATTTTCTTCTGAAAGCAGAAATGATACATTTGCTCTGTGTATCCTATATTAGCTTTTGCAGCTATTGGCAGATATTTTCATGAGTTGGTGTGGGAACATGTGAACAAGCTTTCTTCTTGCCCTTGGTCTTGACTGGGTGAGTCTAGTGACTGGACAGATAGGGGAGAGGAACTTCTTCCTGGGTTCTGGAAACATATACATTTGAGACAGTTCAGGAGGATCTCTGGAGTTCCTTCATCTGTAATGTGGGAAAATTTCCCTGGCATTTGAGAGATTCCTCAGGGTCATAAGCAAAAGATAGTATATCACAGAAGATAAATTAACAGGATTTATAAGCAAGAACATGGAGGCAATCTATCTCTGTTATTGACATTTTTATGATCTTCAGCCTGTCCTTATTGTATACCTTGACTTTCCATCTGCCAAATGGGAATACAAATTTCATATTAGCTCTCATGGCTATGGAGAAGGAAGGTATAAGCTACTACCACCATGTAGTATAAACTCCCTAGCAAAGTAGCTGCATAAGTATAGATCTTTCTTATATTAAACAAGTGATACTAAACAAAACCAAAGAGTATTAAATTACAAATTTACAGCAGAGATAAATTATGGAGGTAGTTATTATTTAAATTGCAGAAATATTTCTCATTTTCAGCCCAGGGTTCTTTCACAAAGCAATCTATCTTATGCTTTTTTAGGAAAAAATAACTCAATTTACAAAAATTTGATTTGCATGCAAGTTTTTAGGAACATTTATCATGTAAAGTGAGACATCATCTGACTAAATTAGAGAATTTACCAATATGTTTTGGCTTAGGATGAGTATCATGTCCTCCAAGAAAGGAAATGTTCTCAAGTGACTCTCACTTCTCCTTTTCTCAGATGGAGACTGAGTCCAGTCTTGAAGGGTGTGGTCTGAGAATTAGTAATTATGGTGGGGATATTTGTGATGGTGCTCTGGATCCATCAATAAATAAATAATGTCCTCAGGAAAGTGAATTTCATGAGGATTAATTTTTCCCATCTGGATAATAAAACTGAGGAGGATGACAGTTTCTTTCCTATTCCAAGATTATTGCTAAAGGGTGATCTGAAGCCCAGTGCCAGTGGCTCAAGACTGTCATCCTAGCAACACAGAAAACTGAGATCTAATGATTGTGGCTCGAGGCCACCCTGGGAAGGAAAGTCTACAAGGCTCATATCTCCAATTAATTACCAAAAGAAGACAGAAGTAGAACTGTGGCTTAAGTGGTAGAGTGCTAGCCTTGAGCAAAAAAGCTCAGGGACAAAGCCCACACCCTGAATTCAAGCTCTTGGATTGGCAGGCATGCACGTGCTAGCACACACACACACACACAACAAGAGCTGACATACTGTTGATCAAAACATCTTTAAATGAACAATTTTCATTTTTCCCCCTGCCAGTTCTAAAAAATTCCAAAGTGATGCTCCGAGTTTCTCAAAATGAAAACAAAATAGTTCAGAAAACCTTTTTTTCCCTTCAGCTATTTGACCTGTCTTTACCATTTCTTGCATTTTAAAATTTGGTGGGGAAAAGATTAAAACAAGTCTCTGTGGAGCAAAAAGGGAAAGCCATGTAGGGTATAATACCGAATCAATTCCAGGAGATAGTAGTGTACCTTTTACACTTTGGCTTGTGTGATTGCACATAATAATTACTGCTGTGAAAGGAGTATATGAGAGCCATGGTGGGCAGTGAGCTCTCTGGTTCCTTGTCCTCTCCCTTAGTTCCCTGCACAGGCTGGTGCTGCTTTTAGATGAGAAACCTGAGTTCTACCATGAGTGGGTTGCCTCAGAATGTCTGTACCTCCTGCCCAAGCCGTGTGTTGTTGTTGTCGTCGTCGTCGTCATCATCATCATCATCATCATCATCATCATCATCATCATCATCATCATCATCGGTGGTGCCCAGGCTCCTAGAGCCTCATGTTTCTGGCAGAGGTGCTATTTCCTGCTCTAAGTGAAAGGAGAGTTGCTAAGGAACGCCATTAGCATGCCAATAGCATGACCATCTTGCAGAGTTTTGGCCATAGCAGTTTGACTGATCAGAAAATCATTTTTAGAAATATTTGTCAGTGTAAAAAAAATGAAGCTCCTGAACTCAAGTAGGGTCTGCATTATTTTCCCTTCCTCTCCCAATCTGCAGGGCGGGGCCTGTCGGGAGCCATCATGGTGTGTGTGTGGTGACTTTGATATATGATTGGATCTGTAGCTCCTGAAGCTGTCTGTGTTCCTGAGGCCTGGGGCAGCATCACCTTTCCTCAAATAGGTTGGCCCTCTTGGTTGGAGAGTCCAGGCTTTGGGACTCTTTAATTTGACCCCTCACCCTCCAGTAATGTATTCATTGCATGTCTCTAGGAAATTGAGGTAATCCATTATACGTCGTCTAACAATCTTTACAGCAGGGAAGATAGTATTTAATTCACCTTTGCAGTATACTTAGTAGCCTGTCAGATTCTCTTCCTTCGAAGGACAATCTGAAAACATTTTCATAAGTGCTCCTTAACTGGATGCTTTAAAATATACATGGGGTCAGATGGCAAACTGCTCAGCAATCAAATAAGGCTATTTGTCACTTTCTCGGCTACTTCCCTTTTTCTCCTTTTTCCCCCCTGTGCATCACTCCATCTAAATTCTTTTTTGGGGTTATAGTCTATGTGGCACCTAGAATTCAGGTTGTGACAGACAGATCCTTGTAATCCCTGAAAATTGAAACATTTCTCTTATTGGGAACAGGGTAGTTTCACATCCTGTGGCATCAACAGCAGACAGCCCTGGAGAATAAAGATGTGGGTGTTGAGCTCAGGAGCCTGGTTGCACAAATGACTGTGCAGAACGGAGCTCAGGTCAACTATTACATGCCTGCGCTTTCATTTCCAATGCAATTATGGACGTGATCACAGTTAGGGAAGCTGACCTGTGCATGTCAGGCTGATTTACTCATAATCATGCATCATCTTGTGAACCACAGGTGTGAGGCCTTCATGTCACTCCTGGGAAGCAGGGTAGATGTACCTGATAATTTTATTTTCTTGACTACTGTTCTAGAAAGATAGAAGGACTATGACATCTCATGGTGTGGGGAAGATGTTGCCAGAAGGGATCATGAAAACCATCTTAGGGATCAGAGGACAAATCAGAGATAAGCCCTCCTGCACACGGGGGGCTTTAGATGTCCTTCTTATCTGTGTGCAGAGAACTCAATATTCAGCCAATAGGATTCATTCTTTAGGGCCTGTGGACTTTGGAAGAATTTTCAGAAATGTCATCATGTCAGCTGGGGGATAAATAATCTCCCCCTTGTCTTATGCTAATCTCATTGGAGGGCTCTGTGTTTAAAAAAATATCATCACAGTCATTTTAAGAAGGAAACCTCCTTCATAAGGAGAGCCTGTAATCCCAATGAAACTATGGTTGTTCTTGTTTCTCTACCTCACAGGAGCCATGGCTTAGAGGAGCTAGGCCAAGATGGGTTTTTAATAAAAGTATGTGGTGCAGAAGTTGCTCTTATTTTGCCTCAAAGCAGTCATACATGCAGGACCAACCAAAGGTCAAGTTTGATTTCTCCCAGGAAACACAATATTTGCTGTTTTATGCTCTAAACTTGAGGGTTATATACCCCAGAGAAGCCATAAGCAATTGAGCTCTTCCGCCAAGCTAGCGGACTGTGGAATGAGTTTCCACTCTTCACAGAAAGATTCTGTGTGTGTGTGTGTGTGTGTGTGTGTGTGTGTGTGTGTGTGTGTGTGTGTGTGTGTGTGTATGTATGTGTGTGTATGCACATATGCATGCGCACATACATGCAACAAAACCTTTTTCCCACCCACATAAAATTGTATGTGAAACTTCAGAATATGAAATGTTTCTTAGTGGGGTAATTTCACTGAAGAGGGTTGGAAGCTGAGTAAAGATAATTATAACTTTTCCTTTTCTGTCCATCCCTTGTTGTCTCCTCTTCTTCCTAGGCCTTTCTTTAGAATTCTAGCACAGCAAACCATTGATTACACTTAACTTTTGAATTTTCCAGGTGAAGTAACTGAGTCTTGAAGACTCAGTTAGCCCAGCAAGGCACCATGCACATAAGAAATGGCCAATGAATACATCAAACATATGAATGTTTTTAACTGTGAGGTAGGAGAGTTCTACTAATAGAGCCAACACTATGCTGAGGCTGTTGATTTTTTAATCAGTGTAAAGAGGAAGCACTTCTGCCCTCCTCTCAACAGTCTAGGATTCAGTAGCCCCTTTTTTCCTTCTGGGCTCTCTGCTGTTTACAAAGTATGGCTGGGCCTGGATGAGTCCACAGGAAGGGACTCTCCTTCAGTGTCTAATGCAGGAAAAAACATGGCATCGATCTCTCTGCAATTATAAGCTCAATGTGTTTCCCTTGAATTTTTAGAAAAACCAAAGGTACTTTGCAAGTGCAATAGAGCTTCCAATTAGGCATTTAAGTTCCCCATTTCTATTTCCCTAATGACTTGACTTGCTCTCCTGCTTTATGAAATGAAAATAGCTTTATTGGGGCATGAGAATGCTGCTGATTGCATGCTTAATATGCTTTTGCAACAAGTTCCTGTCTGTTTCTAGAATATTTAATGCATATAATAATACATACATACCTATACTACTTCCTTCTCCTATATATTCAGCTTCATTTTTCCAACTCCAGACCTGGGCTGAGTGAGGGCAGTAAAAATCTGGTAGGAATGTCTGGAAGCCTGGAGTGTTAATCATCCAAAGCCAAGCTACCCTTGAAAGGAAGAGACTGGTGCTGGTGCCCTGTTAGTGAGAAAATGTATAGGGTAGTGGATTGTTAAAGTTCACTAGCATTTTTAGTAATGTGTCAGTGGTCACCAGTCTTCTCGTTGCTAAAGTCTTCCTCCTTCTACAAGCCTCACACAATCCAGAAGCATCCAAGGGCATATCAGCCAGTGCTCTGCATGACTGTGAACGCTTTCAGTTAACACTATGTTTTCATGGCTGTCCCCCATGCAATCAGTGCAAGAAGTCATGTAGTTTATTTCTTTGGTCCCTGTGGTGAATAGAAGGCTTCACACTAGACAGTTAGGCAATGGAAGTACATGTATATGTTGTATTCAACATTTATGATATATATATGATGTTGTATACAAGCATACAGCCAGCTGTGCTAGCCTGGGAATGTCCTCAAGTTTTCCAGTTCTGCTGCCTGAAGGATCATAAGCTTATTAAATACAGAGCCATCTCTGGAGAAGACTTTGACCAGGCTCCTGGCATCTGGGTGCTTTGAAGATAGGAGAGAAAGCTACCAGTACTCTGGACTGTGGCTGCCCTTAGCATTCTCCTTTAAGGCACCCTTGATTAGACCTGAGATTACAGAGGACCTCGACCTTTGTTGCAAAGCAGCTGTGACTGAAAAGCAGAAAAAGGAAAGGCAATCTTCCATGCTTTGACTCTTCATTTCCTGGGAACAGTCTGGATCTTCCTAAAGCACGTCACCTGCCCTGCAGGGCTGGCTGGCTTGCTGATGGGAAGGCCTGCTTTACAAGTCTGAAGGAGACCCTGAGGTCACAGTGTCCATTCCCCTGCCTTCAGGCAGGATTAGTGATAAGCTGCCCCTGCCAGAGGATAATCTCTTCTCCTTGTAAAAGCTTCCAGAGCAGTCCTGAATCTCTCTCGAGACCATTCATTGCAACTTTTAACAACTTTCACCATCAGGAAATTCTCCCCCATAGCTATCCTAAATCCCTTATGCTGGGGATTAAGCTCCTTTTCTTATTCTATCCTCAGTAGCCACTGCCAAGACTTAGCCTGCACTGCCTAAGAACTCTTCTGATACCTGGAGATTGTATAAAATCCTGCCTGCCTGTCTTTCCCAGATGAATAATCCCAGCTTCCTTTTCTCCAAGGCCCTCCTGCCCACCTGCTTACCACTTTTGAGGCTTCCCTCTCATTACCTTTGAGTGCTCTTTTCCCAGATAGGGTGTCCAGGCTGGGGTTAGTAATCTAGAAAGCTAGCAATTCACTTTTTGGTGCAGAGTCTTCTAGTATTCTCTGGTGCAGACATTTCTTCATTGTTCATGAATCTAGGTGGGACTTAGGTGTTGGTAACATTCATGCTTGATGAATGTGGTCATCTTTCAACCTTTCGTTGGATGGTTATGGAAAAACGCATCACCTCATCAGCCTTATCTGCATCATTTCATCTGTATCAGTACTGACCACAGGAAGAAAAGGAAAAGTAGTGATAATTCCAAATTCCTAGGAACCTTTTTCTCATCTTTTTTTTTTCTTTCATTTATATTAGTGCTGAGGCTTGCATTTAGGACCTTTCTCTTGTTTGGCTTTTGTTCTCTCAGGACTGGCACTCTGCCAGTTGAGCCATCGCTCAACTTAATTGGAGATAAGATTCTCATGGGTTTTTTGTCTACACTGGCTTCAAAACATGATCCTCAGCTCTCAGCCTTTTGAGTAGCTAGGATTATAGGCGTGAGGCCCCCGTGTCAAGGTGCAGGTGACGATTTTGACAAAGTAATATACAGTTATAGAGATATGATAGTCAAATCCCTCTAGGGAATTCATGTTAGGCAGAATGGCCTTTTTAGTGGAGTCGATTTCATTTCTTTCTTTTTCTATGCCCTTCATAAATGTTTTGTCTTTCTGTCCCATTTTCGTGGGTTCCAGAGTCTTCAGACTTTGCATCTATTGCTTGTAGCACGATGGTGAGTCTCTTCATCTCTGCCCTTCCTCCTTTGTCCTGCTTTGTCCCATGACTCTCTCAGCACAGACAAACTCCTATACCTTATTTGCAGAGGATCTCAATTCCGAATCACTGAACAGGTGCCAAGGGGCCCACAAAGGCCCCTGATGCAGATGAAATTATGCAAATAAGGCTGGTGAAGTGATACATTTTTCCATAACCATCCAAGGAAAGTCTGAAAGATGACCACATTCATCAAGCAAGAATGTGTTTGCTCTGGACTCTGTGTGGGGGAAGGGCGGAACTTCTTCAAAGAATATTTAGACATGGAATTTGACCAATACGGAGTGGATGTCAAAAACGGTCAAATGAATTAAACGCACATCCGATTCGGAGGACCCTGTCTGGGGCATCAGAGGAGGCTTTCTGGAGGTGAGTGGATTGGGGTGATGTGGGCCTTGAACTCAGGTGAGTGAGAGATGGGCCCTGAGCATAGGAGGAAAGAAATCCTTGGTTGGCTCTCATTTCCTATATTTCTTTGCCCACATCCCACTATTTCCAACTTTATCTCATTTCCTTTTCATTCTATTGAGGAGCAGTAGCCACAAAAACAAAGATATCTCCCAAGAATCTTCTTTGTGCTAGAGCTATTTCAATCCGGAGGCTTCCAGTGATGTACTGCAAATGCTGGTGATCATGATTAAATTCTGAACATGAGATTCTAATTCCCTTTGTCTCTTGTCTGGAATGGTAGGAAGCACCTGGATTGGCTTTGGTTCCCTGGTCATCTCTAACTGCAGCCCAGTCTTGTTGGTTTGTTTTACTCTTCTATGCAATAGCATCATTTTCTGTACATCCTTTGTATTTTTTTTGAGAAAGTATTGTAGATACTGGGTTGCAGAGACAACAAGGCAAAGTTGTATATCAATGGAGTATCGTAGGCAGAATCCCAAGGTGAACTCTTAAGGTTCTTGAACTAGGAATATGGCAAGATAGTGTTATTACCTGGCAACGTTGAATTGGTTGACTGATGGATGACTATACCTGTTCTGGGGCTTGAATCCAGGGTGCCTTGTTCTAGTTTGCCTTTTTTTGTTTCCCGGTTGGCACTCTTACCACTTGAACTATGCCTCTAGTTCCAGTATTTTGCTGATTAATTAGACATAAGAGACTCCTGGATTTGTCTGTCTGGGCTGGTTGTGACCTATGGTTCTTAGATCTCGGCCTCTGGATTATGCTGTTGTAACTGCCAGATCTACATGCCTGGCAGGAACATTGACTTTACCAGTGACTCTCCTGGGTGTGCCTGACATTACAAGGTGATCTTGTAAAGGGAGCGAGCTCTCCCAGAAGGGTGTATATTCACATTGAAAGAAGGATTCCATGTGAGGAGGACTTTGCGCTGGATTTGAATTTGGAGAGATCCTGTGATGACCAAGAGCTTCTTGGAGTTCATGGAAACCTCAATCCTATAAACACAGGAAACTAAAATTAACCTACTATGCTTATTGGTTGTCTCCTCCAAATAAAGGCATGTTGAGATGCAGTCTCCATGGTGGCTAAGCAAGCTGAAGTTTAGACCATCTCTCTTATTTGAAAGTGAGGCCTTTAGCAGGTGATTAGCTTCAATAAGGTCATGGTAGTAGAATCCCCATAATTGAATCCTGTGCCTTTGTAAGAAGTGAGAAGAGACCAGAAGAGCTACATGCATGCTTCCCATCTCTTGCCTTGTGATTCTTTCCTATATGTTGGGTCTCTGCCAGTAAAAGGGCTTTCTTGGATCTCTTGGACCTTGGAAAAGGACTCTGAGCCCAAATAGACCTCTTTTCTTGGTAAGTCTATTGTGTTACTAGCAACGGAGAACAAATGCAGACACTCTCACAACCACATGAACTAGAAGAGGATCCCAAGCTCTAGGTAAGAATGCCTTGACTTCAGCCTGGAGAATTCTGAGCAGAGAACTCTGGCAACTCTGCGTTGAGACTTCTGACCTCCAGAACTGTGAGCCAGTAAGTGGGTATCCTTTGCAGCTGCTAAGTTTAGAATAATTTGTTTGACAGTAAGAAAAATTTACCCATGGGAAATACAGATGAAAAGTAAATGTGAAAAATTCAATAGTGGTAGAAGTTGTGCAGAAAATTAAAACTCAGGATTGTAATGGAATGTGAATGCTATGGCTATGTTTGAAGGGGTAAGTCAGAGAAGGCCAGTGCTGGGGTGATGTTCAGGCTGATTGAGGACAATAAAGAGCAATCCAGTCAGAAAGAGCATCCAGGGGAAAGCTACCTCAATGTTATCCTACCCTAGAGGAATCTGAGCAGAAAGAAATTATACAGACTGTATTTGTGTATCTTACTTCCAGTTCATTCTATCTGTATTTTGAGTATGGGAGATTCTTGGTAATAGATGCTTGGCAATAGATGATAACAAAATTTGCTCCCAAACTAGTGTTGGTAAGACTGATTCTGGCCATTCATGTATCCCTTCAATTACTATATACATATTTTCTGAATGTCTACAGTATGTGCCACTCTGTATGAGAGGTATGGGATATATCACTCTATGGGCAAAATGGTTGCATCAAACCTGTCACTTTCATATGTTGACATCTTAACCTTACATGGGAACAGTATTAGGAAATGGAGATTCTAGAAGCTAATTAGGTCATGAAAGTAAAGTTGGGATTAATGCATGGAAGAAGAAGAAGAAGAAGAAGAAGAAGAAGAAGAAGAAGAAGAAGAAGAAGAAGAAGAAGAAGAAGAAGAAGGAGGAGGAGGAGGAGGAGGAGGAGGAGGAGGAGGAGGAGGAGGAGGAGGAGGAGGAGGAGGAGGAGGAGGAGGGGGGGGAGGAGGGGGAGGAGAAGGAGAAGAAGAAAGGGCTTACTTCTTCTCTCTGTTCTGTCCATATGAGGCCACAGAGCCAAAAGCCATCTGCAAACCTGGAAATGACCCTTGTCAGATACTGACTCTTCTAATACCTTGACCTTGAACTTTTCAGTTCTAGAACCAAGACGGATTTCTATTGCCAAAGCTGCCAGGTCTATGGGAACTTATATAGTAGCCCTAGGTAATTGAGAAACAATATCAGTTAGTGTACTTTTTCTTTTAGGAACTTATATTTTTAAAGAGGAGACAGCGGTGTTTTTTTTTTAAAGTAAAGCCCAGTGAACAAAAGAGAAACAATCACGAATAGAGGTAAAGTCTGTAACACAGTAAATAAGAAAACTAAGTGCTTGAGCCTGGAGACTCCCAAAAGAACTCACTCCAAGTTTTGAAGGTATAATTTAATGAACAAACAAATGTACAAATCAATAATCTCCCTGCTGCTGGCTTTGCTGGATTCTGCTGTTTCTCTTCCCTTCCCTTCCTGGAGAAGGTACTCAGGGGAGGGGTTTCCAGAGAGAATCACAAGCGGAAGGCTATGTACAAAGCCATTTGGCTGGCCTGGGGGTTGGAAGGGCCATGTGGTATGACAGAGGCCATTCCCAAGTCAGAAAGTGAGATGATGGAAGCCTCAGTGAAGAATCAGGAAGGAAGACAGACCTCTAGGAACTTTGGGGAATACAGAATACCTTACTGGCTGAGGTAGAAGGCAATTGAAGATCAAAGGTCATGCTGTTTTCAATGATCCCACTGATTGGGGTCACTGGATATCAAAAGACTTTCTTCCTAGGAAGCAAGTTAGGATAAAGAGAAAAGGGGCAGCAGGGAGTTTTTACTTTTAGGGAGTTTCTTACTCCTTTAACATGCTTAGGGCCGATTGTTGGGCTGGAGCTAGCATCTAGACAGCAGACATCAGAAATGTGAGGAAGAAAAGAAAAAAGAAAACAGAGGGCCTAATGTTGAAAAACCCAATTGTAAAGATGAGGAAGAGAGAGGACCTAGCAGATGACATGAGGATGATGGAGGAGCAGTGTGCCTTTGCTTCTGGAGGCAGTGGTGGGTGGTGGTATTTAGGGGAAGTGCCGGGCAGGCAGGCAGCTGTCGCTTTGTGAAGATGGTGTGGAGAAGAGATGCAATCTGATACTCTTTGCCCTGACTGGAGGTAGAAGGTGTGACTTTGGGAGTCTTCCTTTTTGCTGATACTGGGGTTTGAACTCAAGGTCTTGGAATGATTTCTTAGCTTTTTTACTCCACGATGGTGCTCTACCACTTTGAGCCATGCCTCCAGTTTGGGCTTTGCTTGTTGGTTAATTGGAGATGAGTCTCATGAAGTCTTTAAGGTTGGCTTAAAACTAACATCTGCAGATATGTGCTGTTGAGTAACTAGGGTTACACCATCACCATGAGCTACCCATGTTGAAATCCCTGCCTCCCCCTTTTTAAAAAGAAGTAAAACTTTAGCATACTGAAACAGTCCAGGAAGGAGCTTATGCCGCAGGACGGGCGAAAGGTATGGAGCACAGAGAAAGTGATGGATTGGGGATTGGTGCATGAGAAGAAGATTGCCTCTTTGATCTTTACAGAAGAAGGATGGACAGAGAAGCAAGTGAGGTGTGTGCATGTGCGTGTGTGCACGTGCGTGTGCGCATGCGTGTGTGTTATACAAGTGGCTCTGGAATTCACATTTTCTACTTTCTACCTTTTATGAGAAGTTGAAGGTATGTTCATTTCTTGGGAAGGATGAAGGAGGTGGTGGGAAAAAGGAGGAAGATGGGTGTAGAAATGGCCATAGAGAAGAAGGAGCAAGTGGCCAGGAGACTTTCTGGCAGCACAGAATGGTCTCTGCACACTAACAGACTACAAACAAATATTCTGAGCCATACCAGCAGCCGGGTTGGATCTTTTGCTAGAAATTCTTCTAGATTTAAAGCCAGGAAGGCTGAGGTCAGGGCTTTTGTCTTTGAAGACCTTCTTTCTCCCTGCCTTTCCAGTGGTCACTAGGGAGCACTTTATCTGAAGAGTTGGGTAGGGTGGGCTGGCATGTACACCATGAGCTTGTAAATTAAGCACAGGCAAACCTTTATTTCCCCACCTCTGTGTTCTGTGTCTTACCACCTGCCTCTTCCTGTTCCCACAATCTACCCCATAAATAATTAATGACTGCAACAGCAGGGTCTGTTCCTATAACTGAAGACACCTTTTGGCAGCTTGGAAATGCTCTTGTCTTTTTTGGCTTCATGAAACTAAGCTGCTCACCTCATGTCTAAAGTGAGGCTCCAGAAAGTTCCCTCCTGAGAACTTGTGTGTTGTGACAGGCCAGTCCTGTGGACACCATTATTGTTAAACCTGAGGAGTGTGTGGAAGGAAAAGTCTGATGATAAGCATTCCAGGGCAAGAGGTAGATTCTAGGCTGCGAGCAATTGAAAAGGATGCAATGGGACCAGATTCAACTCAGATACAACACTGTATGCGATGTGTGTATGTTCTCTGAGGCTAGCCTCTTGATAGACAGAGACTGATAAATGGATTGTGGGGGGGAAAAAAGAAAGGAAAAAAGGTATTGGAGAAAGCTAAGTGTGGAAGTGATTTCAGATAACCACCAACATCTCCTGGTCTCCCAGAGAACTCTGGAGTAGGACTTGACGCCAGTACTGGACTCTCCATTCCCAGCTTTCCGAGGGAAGGCACTGCTGGTAATTTACACTGATATCAGTCTCCTAAGACAGAACTAGCAGTTTCCATTATTCTATGTGATTACTTTATTTTTAATTCTATGCTGCAATCATTCATGTACTTATTCATTCAACAATACTGTAAGTGACTTGTCCTTTTACTCATACATTTCTCACTATTTCAGGATGTATCTTCAGTAAATTCGGAATTAATCACTAAGGGCCAAAACATTTTATACCTTCTGCAGGGCCATGAAAGCATCCCTTTTGGCTTTGAGCATCTGCTGGCCGTTGTTCTCAGTGTGTTCTTGGCATCCATCTAGATAAGTTTGTAAGTCTAATTGAGGTGGCTAGTAATGAAGAGAACGGAACAGCATGGCTTCCTGAGGAAGAGCGGGAAAGGAAAGAAAGGTTTTTGAGGGAAGGAGATCAAGGATCCTGGCCAGCCATCCCATACCCTGTAGGCTCTGGGAATGGTCTCAACTTAGGGTGGGAAAATACTAAGTATGGAAAAAATAGCCTTCTGCATAGGTGTTTATTACCTGTCTAACACAAATGATGTTGAATTTGGAGTCTGGATTGGGACATCAGGGCCCAAGACGACCCTGGGTGCTCACGCTTTTAGATACTACCATACATGCAGAGAGGCTAGTTTTAGGATTTAGAAATCATTTATTTTCTATCATTGAGATCTATGAGCTCATCCATGTAACTTGTATGGTGTAAAATAATCAACATGTTGTCATTCATTTCTTGGATCTTCATCTATGAAACAGGGCTGAAAGTCTGTCTCAACAATTCCTAATGCCAATGACAGGGCAAATAATCAATGGCCAAGAGGACATATTTGTTGGTAGATCAGAAGGTTCTTTATTATTCAATTATCAATGTCTTCTGTAGGGAAGGAGGATGACATGCAGCTCTGATTTGGGAGGAACTGACACAAGATTGAGAGGAGGAACTACAATGGTGTCCAACTCAGGCTTATTAAACTTGGACAGCTGGAAAATGTTTCAAAACCTAAAAGATAAAATGCTATATTTTTAGTGAAACACTCACAAACACAGACCAGGTAATCCTGGCCCATAAGCAGTTTAAGTGAGACGACTTAGGAGTTTCAGTTCAGGATATACTGCATTTATTTATAAGTCCAATAAATATTTATGGGATCTCAGACACTGACTCCAAAGTGAGGACCCCAGCAGTGAATAGTATGTATGACATCATCTTCATACAGGATGATTACAGGACATTACAGTTCTTGTATTATTATGTGATGAGATCCATAAATCCACAATAAGCAATCCGAGCACATCAGCTAAGTGTTATGAAGCAGCAAGCATGAGAGATAGTAGAAATAAGATGCTATTTTAGATGCGGGGGAGTAATCAAAATGAACTTTTTGACATGGCTGCTAAAAGAACTGAAATCCTAGATTCTATGGATAGTTAGTTCCACCAATTGGTGACTTTAATTGGTCACTATTTTATGGCTTTTTATTTTTTAGATTTTATTGTAAAGATGATGTACAGAGAAGTTACAGTTATATAAATTAGGAAATGAGTACAATTCTTGTTGAACATTCTTAACCCCCTCCATATTTTTATTCTTGCTTTTCTACCCCACTGCTCCCTTCCCCCTCAGGCTGTAAAGTTCATTTCCAATATAGTATCTTGTGAGTATTGCTGATGTACTGGTTCATTTGTCCATTGTCTCACCATTTCTATGATCCTTCCCTTCCCCAAATCAGATAAAATTATATATTAGACAAAGGGTATAGAAATTAAAAACAGTGACAATAGGGCATAAACCAAAGGGGGGAAAACAAAAGAAAAAAGAAGTAACTATAAGTACTACACTAATAAAACAAAACAAAAAACCCCAAACAATAAAATATCTTGTTTCCCTATCTTGGAGTTCATTTTGATTCACACCATTTTATATGGTTATATGCTAGAACTACCCTAGACATATACTAATTATTACAAATGAGGGAAATCATGGAGCTCATGATTATTGGGTCTGGCTTACTTCTCTTAATGTGATTTTTTTTTTACAATTCTTTCTGTTTTCTTACAAATGAGGCAATGACATTCTTTTTGATGGAAGCATAAAATTCCATTGTGTGTGTATGCATGTGTGTGTATCACATTTTCTTGATCCATTCATCTACTGAGGGGCATCTGGGATGATTCTGTATCTTATCTATGGTAGGCAATGCTACAATGAACATGATTGTCCTGGTAAGTTTAATATGGCCTTGTTTGTGGTCATTTGGGTAAATGCTCAGGAATGGGTTTGGTGGATCATAGGGGAGCTCTATGCTTAGCTTTTTGGGGAACTTCCATACTGCTTTCCAGAGCAGTTGAACAAGTATACATTCCCACCAACAGTACAGTAGTGTTCCCTTTGGCCACATCCCTGCCAGCATCTGCTACTATTTGTTTTCTTGATAATGGATGGTCTAAATGGTTGACTTGGAGTGACCTAACTGGCCATTCTGCTTTGTAGCAAACCAATGGGTCACTCTGATTTAGAGACTTCTATCTATATAGGTTCACCAACCTCTTCCGGCTGTATGATCAGCCCTGTGAACCGGCCATTCCTTTCAGGAAATCACTAAGTCAAATTGGTTGGCCTTGGTTCTCACATCAGTAATTCTGCATCTGTCTCTTGTGAGTCATTTTTCCCATGATGGGATCTCCTGTCTTAGGACATCGCCACCAGCTATGTATGCCAACACTCCAGGCGCTGTCACTTACTAGATTCCTTATGCTCCAAGGAGGGGCCAGTCCACAGTATCTGCTGGCCACCTTGACATGTGCAAGCAGACCTGTCCTGCTCTCTTCTTTATTCTGATAGTCTCTGCTGGCACTGGCTGTCAAGTAAGACTCAAAGGGGACTTTTCCTTTTTATTTTTTAACTTACAAAAAGCTTTCTTTTTTTATTAAAAGATTTAACAATGATTTTTAAAACATATTTCAAATACCATATTTAATGTATTTCAAATACCATGTTTAATGAACAAGTATTCAAGAAGGGAATTTCTATATACAATCATTGGCACATAAATTTTAGAACATAATTAAAATTAAGCTATGTATGTCATAGATACATCTATGTAAGACATCATGCCAATAGAGTATATATCCCATTATAGATTTTTATGTCTATGTACTTAAATTTATATCTCCAAGACTGTGTCAATAACCTTGGGTACCCAAATATTGAGTCATCGCTCTTATACTGTTTAGATCTAATATTCACATATCAAGGAGACCATGTGCCTTTTGTTCCTTTCATCTTGACTTATCTCACATACTGAGCTTTCTTGAAAAGCCAGGTGGTTTGAAGAAAGCTACATTCAGAAACACTCTGTTGTTGTTGTTATTATTATTATTTTATTTTATTTTTATTTTTTTCATATATTTTTATTGTAATTAAAAGAAGGGTTACATTATATTTGTCAGATAGGAGGTGCATTAATTCACGTACATTGATACCCTTTCTCATGTCTTGGTCCCCATTTCCCTCCCCCCCACCTCTTATCTTGTTTTCCCTCCCTTCCCTATCCAATTTCAAATAACCAAATACAAATATATCCAATATATCAGATAACAAAGTGAGATACTGTAACAATATGAGATAACCAAGGGACAGCAAAAGAGATGAGAGATAAGATAGTACATTAAGGACAACAATCACTCATTATATAGCTTTTGTTTCTATATCCTAGAAGTCCTTTCATTTAGCATCATTCCATATGGCCTTATGTATCTAGGTTTTGCTCTATTGCAAATCTCTGCTAGGAGAGCCCAAGGTTTCTAGTGATTATGACAAATGAGGGAAATCATTGAGCCTAAGTTCCTTTGAGTCTGGCTTACTTTACTTAATATGATTTTTTCTAAGTCTTTCCGTTTCCTAACAAATGAGGCGATGTCATTCTTTCTGACAGCAGCATAGAATTCCATTGTGTACAAATACCACATCTTGTTGATCCAGTCATCAACTGAGGGGCATCTGGGTTGGTTCCATATCTTTGCTATGGTAAATACTGCTGCAATGAACATTGTTATGCTAGTGAATTTAGTATGTCCTTGTTTCTGGACAATTGGGTAAATGCCAAGTAGTGGAATTGCTGGATCGTTATTATTATTTTATTTTATTTTTCTTATACTAAATAACAGTAGCTCACAGTTGGAATGTATGGGGAGGAAGTAAGAGAATCAAAAAGAGAAGCCAGATGTGGTGGCTCACGCCTGTAATCCTAGCTACTCAGGTGGCTAAGATTTGAGGATCAAGGTTCAAAGCCAGCCCGGGCACAAAAGGATCTGAGACTCTTATCTCCAGTTAACCTCTAGAAAATGGGAAGTGGGGCTTGGCTCAAGGGTAGGGTGGTAGACTTGAGCTGAAGAGCTCAGGGACAGCACCCAGGCTGAGCTCAAGCCCCATGACCCACAAAGAGAGAGAGAGATTGAGAGAGATAGAAGGGAGAGAGAGAGAGAGAGAGAGAGAGAGAGAGAGAGAGAGAGAGAGAGAGAGAGAGAGAGAGAGAGAGAGAGAGAGAGAGAGAATATATAATGGTCATAAATCTCTACTCTGAGATTTATCCCAGCACCAGTACCTCACCTGGTAGAGGAGCCAATCTTGCACATCCTTACTGCTTAATAACTACAATTTCTATGGTACATCTCCTTTTTCAAGAATGCACAGTGGCTGACTAGAGTATTGACTAGGGTTTAACAACTCCATAGAAATCAGAAAAAAAGTAGAAAAGAACAAAAAAAAAGGTCATGATTCTGTTGCTCCAACGTATTGCTGTGTTGTCTTCATTTGAAACCATCTTTAAGGAGCTCTAGAAAGCAAGGTGTTACTGCAAGTGGAGAAACAGCCAGCCAAGAAAGGAAAGGCCACACTCAAAGTAATAGCCAAGTTCTATGGCCTTTTTAACTTATTCTCCCACTCCAGTAGAGAAGGTGGCAGCCTGGTTCTGAGATCTGCCCCTTCACCATCACCACTTCACCACTGCCACCTTGAGTTAGAGGGAGCAGATCACATCTATTCTTTTTGTTGGTTTTCTTGTTTTTGTTTTGCGCCATTTTGATGCTTGAACTCAGGTCCTGAGCTCTTTTGCTCAAGGCTAAACCTCTTTCCCTGTCAAAGGCAACATTTTCTATTTCATTAATGTTTATCTTTCTTAAGTTTTCATAGTATGTGGGATAAATGCTAATTTTTGTAGATGGGTAAAAAGTTTCTCCTAAACTTTGTGCAATTTTATTAATAATGTAGCAAATGAGACAACATATTCTGAGGGCTTAGTCAGTCCCATGGAGGCAAGTCTAGGCCTCTGAGCACCCGTGCTGTTCCTCCTGCTGACTCTGTCTCTCTCACAGGCAGGGAGCTGCAGCACTGAAGAGCAGAGGGCAGGGGAATTATGCATGAGCAGAGAGAGGAGACGCTGACCTTCTGTGTTTAAAGGTTAAAATGATTTCTTGGGAAATGGAGCAAACTCACTAATCAGAGGCTGTTCTGAATTTTTCTGCAAAAATTAGGCCCTATGGCTCTCTTCACATGCTCTGTTTGTAGGGATATAGTATATATATGTATCCACAATAGCCAAGTCAAGTTCAATCTCAACCTATCGAATTCCTACTATGTTCTGAGTCCTAGTGTGAGTTAGATGGAGAAAGTACAAAGAAATAAATCAAAACCTTTGATTACTGATAACTCCAATTATAGGAGTACACTATTAGCCAGGTCTCAGATTCATGCTGCTTTAAAAAAAAAAAAAGATAGTGATTCTTCATTCAGAGACTTAATGGAAGGACATGTCATGAAGTCTACTTCTTTTCCACAGCCTTGGTGTTGAAATAAAGCTTAGGATGTAAGGCCGTGGGAATCCTGAGCTCATAGCTGTTAGTCAATTGAAAACAGTCAGGCAAAATGGCTAAGGACTAAAAGTCCTCACTCATTCACTCATTCCGCAAACACACATTAAGTAAATTCTATGTATCTAGCACTATAGTGACCACTTGGAGATGAATATAAGATTCTTCTGTCCTCTAAAATATAAGCCCAAGAAAGAAACTTTTCTGTTTTGTTTTCTGCTATGTTGCTGGTCCTAAGGTAGTGTCTGACATTTTGTAGAAACAAGGTATTTGATGAATGAATGAATAAACTTGTGATAGAGTGGGCAGAAAAGAGGAAGCAATGGATGTCATTCATATATGACAGTTGTTAGAGTGTGTATGTGTGTGTATCTGTTGTGTGTAAGGGCACAGTGGGGGCACAAAAAAGAGATTTGTTATTCCTGTTGGGTGAGAAATGGGATATGAGAATACACCTCATTATGTCAGGATGTTTGATTTCAGAAAAATGAAATTAACTATGCTAGATTAAGTAGAAAATGAATTCATTAAGAAATGAAAGAGGATGCATGGTTCAAAGTGTTAAAGAGCTATCCTTGAGCAAAATAGCTCAGGAACAGCTCCAGGCCCTGAGTTCAAGCTCCACAACTGATAAAACAGAGCAATAAACAAACAAACAAAACCAGGGAAGTCAGAATTTCTGGGATGCAGCAAAGGAATCCAGGATATTGGACATGGTGATGCATTCCAATAATCCCACCAATTAAGGGGCAAAATCAAGCAGATCGTTAATTGAAGGGTAGTTTGTGCTACATAGCAAGAACTTGTAGAGATAGAGAAAGAAAAGAGGGAGACAGAGATAGAGACAGAGTCAGAGACAGAGAAGAGCTGTTCAGGAATAAGTGAGAGACAGAAAATTCAACAGACAGCCACTGGAAGGGAGTATTCATAGGGGAAAGCATAATCATGAACAGCGGGACAGAGGAAAGATGCAGTTTTGTGGGTGTTTAGGGACAGATTTAGTTTTCCTTCAGAGACCAGAGAAGGAGGTGGATATGTCTGCCTATCTATCTATCTATCTATCTATCTATCTATCTATCTATCTATCTATCTATCTGTAATCTATCTATCTACCTATCTATCTGTTATCTATCTGTCTGTCTATATACTATTTATCTATCAAACCATATACATTTTTAGTTCTGACTATGAGAAGTTTACGAGTTCATGCCCAAGACAGTCACATTTTTCCTATTTAGTCCTTCATCTACCTCCCAGACTCCTATATATGGACTCGCCAACCCTCTGCCCTATCCCTCTTCATCTAGCTGGGGTTCAGCAACCTTTTCTTAAAGGCCAGATGGTAAATATTTTTGGTCTGTGGGCTGTGAGGTCTGTGTCTCAACTATACAGTTCTTCTGTTGTAGAATAAAAGCAGCCATAGCTAAACCCATAAATGAAAGGGAAGGGCTGTATTCCAATAACC
Organism: Megascapheus bottae; assembly: GCF_031878675.1. NCBI lineage: Eukaryota > Metazoa > Chordata > Mammalia > Rodentia > Geomyidae > Megascapheus > Megascapheus bottae. The sequence goes on from NC_143515.1 coordinate 69,321,060, forward strand.
TTTATTTATTAAAACTAGCCAGGCTACAGTTTGCTGACCCCTGGTGTAGCTGGTTTTCACTCCTCCTGACCTTCTGGGACTTGCTCTTATTGCACTTTGCACCATTCCTTCAGAAAACTCATCTGAACTCCAATTATCTATTTGTTTAATTATGTGTTACATGGCTCCTGTGTTAGTGTGAACGTGGGGGCCATGCTTGCCTGGTCTGGTAGATTTCCTGAGCCAGTACAGGTAGGAACAAGCGCATATCTTACTCATGGTGTACTAGGCACTGTTCTGCCTTTTGCTTATCAGCCTATTCATACTGTTCAGCTATTCCAGCCGGCAGGCACTGCTATTATGCCCATTTTGCACATAGGAAAGCTGCGTCACTGAGAGGCTGAATTTGCTAGAAATAGACTACTGGAAACTGGAGGGGCTGAAATCTGGACTTAGTCTGATTCTATCCAGGGAACTCTTTCCAATACCATTCTGTCTCTTGGAAAGTTGCTGGTGAAAAGTGAAGTGAATGGATGAGCAGTCGTGGTCTTCTCCTGGTGTACCAAGTGCATGATGGGGACCCGACAATGTGCAGTGGGGGGAGCAGAGGAGCAGCTGAATGCAGGAGGTGGCTTTGCCCAGTCGTCCATCCTGGTGAGGATGGAGGACTGGAAAGGGAAGAATCCCCAATAGTAGGACACTTTCCTCTGCACATACACAGCAGCCGTGGTAATGGAGGGGAAGGCTGAGGTCCAGACAAATGCAGGTTGGGGTTGTCAAGAAGTCATCTGAGATTAAATCAGCATCCTAAATTGCATTTGGAGCCTGGACTCAACAGGGCTGGGAGCGTGGCTGAAGTGATAGAGCACCAACCACACAACTGCAAGGCCTCAAGTTCAAGCCCCAGTTCTGACAGAATAAAATAAAAAATATATAACATAAAATGAGGAAAATAAAAAAGGACAAGGAAAAGCCAGCTATACATAGAATCAGCCAATTTTTTTTTGATGCTACCTAATAAACTCAGGAACAAAGGCTGTAGTGGTCTGGTTGACTGGAAGCATAAAGACTAAGAATTGGACCTAACCCTTGCTTCCTTCCTTTCTTTAAGCGTCTCATTTCTGTGCCAACGTGGAAAGGCTGAAGTCTTGCCATTCTTGACATAGTGCCTTGTTTTGAGTCTACAGATCTAAATTTGTTTTATATGCCTGGATAAATAACATGAAATAGCTTTTACAGTTCTCTGTAACTCCAGTGGTGAATAGAAATTTGCTAGTGAAGGATTTGGTTGAGCTCAAGGGAAGACTTTGTAACATGCGGAGTTGTGCAGCAGGATTGTGAGATGCAGGTTACAAGTATTTGTCAGTATATGCTGGAGCCACCTTAGAAGGGGAGTCTTGACAGTGTCTGAGTGCAGAGTAAACTAACCCCGGGACTCTTGCTGTGAGGAGGTTTTTGAAAGCTGGTGATATTCCTAGTGTTTAGAAATTCATCAACTAAGATGAGTTTGAGACCTTTAGTCTCAGGTGAAAAACCCTCCAGGAAGTGTGTGGCCTGCCTTGTCATATATTCCAAGACTTTACATCCACACAGAGTGAAGGGAAAGACAGGAAGTTAGGAAAGCAGGGCAGAGAACTGTGGAGACACCACCGTGAGCAGGAACCCCCTCCTCTTCCCTTCTATTCATGCACTCAGATTGTTTGGCCTTTCCATTTTGCCATAGGCAGCAAATAGTAATTGAATATGTGATATGTGGTATTTGTAGAAGGCATTAATAAAACGTAAGAATCAATCTAAGACTTTTATTTGTATACACTGTTGTTTTCTAAATTCGTTTCACAAACTGTGATGGAAAACTTACATTGTATTAAAGCACAAAGGCTAATCAAACATAGTTCATTCATTAAATAATCCATAACTTATTTGAAAAGGCAGGATCAATACACAGTCAAATGTATGTCAAATATGAGAGTGTGTTATGAATGTGTGTTGGGATATAAATTCTCAAGCTCTATATGCTCACAGATGCTGATCCCCCATGGAGCAGCTACCCCAATTTCTCCCCCAAGGGAGAAATTGAGCAAGGCATATGAACTGAGAGAGAGCAAGGCTCATAGACTGGACAAGAAAGAATGCATTTTGTAGGGAGAGTTTGAGAAGCACCTGAATCTTTTGAATGATGATGAAAAGTAAGCTTCCTCTTCCACACTGAAAATCGAAAAGAAGAAGACAACAGGCTTTAATACATGTTTCTCCCAAGCATACATTTGGAAATCATTTGATGTCCTTTGAAACATAATTTGTGACATCCATGATATAGGAAAAAGTAATGGATTCACAAGGCAAATAATACTAACTGAGAGATCTTAGGAGAGACAGTAAACAATGCTGCTTCTTACTTCAGGTTTCTGTAAGTATGATGAGGTGAAGTGTAGAGGAAGGGAAAACAAAGTGTATCTGGAGAAGAATCCAATCATAATACAGACAGGCATGTGGTCCCTCTCTGTCTGTCTGTCTGTCTGTCTGTCTGTCTGTCTGTCTGTCTGTCTGTCTGTCTGTCTGTCTCTCTCTCTCTCTCTCTCTCTCTCTCTGTGTGTGTGTGTGTGTGTGTCTGTGTGTGTAGTGCATAATGCATGATAGTAGAAGTTACAGGACAAGCTAGGAATAATCAGAACTCAGAGGGCTTCCCTGCCAGTATCTCTCAAGCCAAGTATCTATTAAAAACCTCCCGGAGAGATTTATTTTTGATGTGTCCGACTTCAGAGTGATGTATTAAAAAAAATAATTTATACCTTAGAGTGAACTAATTCAACTAGATTATTTTTCTTCTCAACACACATTGAGACCATTGAATAAATGGAAATGTTTGTGAGAGTTCATTGATCTTACAGCATGGGTTAATTAATAAAGGGACCTCTGTATTCTGTTTTTTTCTAGATGAGGTGAAGAAGTCCTGATGATATACTTTGAATAGTTTACTGACCTGTGTATGTGTGGTGCTATATACTATGCAGATAAACAGGTGTGTTGTAATATGGTTCTCACATCAGAAGAATTTCTCTAGACCTAGAGAATCCTGGTTCCTGTCAGTATATTGTCTCTTAGTAACTTAATAATCATCCCTAGGGCCCTGATCTTTTCCTCTGGGTCATACAGGGCTGAATTTTTACCAAGCTTAGAAGGAAAAGGCGAAAAGTGTTTATGTAGACTATTGAAGCAGACACAGAAAGTCATTTTTTATGGGTTGATAGGGTGAGTTCTAAAGAACTTGGTAGTGTACAACATCTAGAGAATGGATGAGAAATGGGAGAGGGGTGAGTGGAAGTGATTGGAAGGCTAGACGACATCTAACATCTGGAACGGTTGCGTTTTGATGGTATATCTTATCAAGTGACATGAGCTTACTTGTCAAGCTCATAAAAACAGCCAAGCAAGAGCAGGTGCTAATTGTCACATGCATAACATATCTTCACTGGGCAAATCTATTTTATGTCAAGAAAAGAAAAGTAAGGTGGAAACCAAAGTCTTTGGGATTCAAATATAAGGGTGTGTATATTGATAATATTTTTCATTTGTTTAGTGATACTGTGGTATGAATTCTTTTTGTTTTTCTGCCTATAAACATGGAAAAGAGAATTCCCCATTTCAATTACCATCGAACTATCTAGAGTATGCTAATCTCCTTTTCTGCCTTGGTAATGAAATATAACATACAATAGGATATTCATTTGCTTGAACTTTAAAGGCCTCATATTGTGATAATATAATCACATACATACATTTTGGGGTGGCATAATAATATAACATCATATGAATGTTACCTTCCTGAGACATCTGTGAATTCTATGGGAAACAGTATACGTGTTTCTTATACCTGAGCTTCCAGTGACACCTCACCCATTGGTTGAACATTACTGATGATCAATAAAGACTATGAATGAACCTGGAATGACCAAGGGGCACCATTGTTAGGCTCTGATGATCAACTTCCTGATGATCAAGGGATCATTGATGCAGGCCTAATAAGAGATAACTGTCAATGGAAGAGGGTGGAGCTCCTACCTAAAAACTGTAATGCATTAGAAATAGAGTTTTGATGCCAGTGGCTCACCCTGTAACACTGGCTACTCTGGAGGCTGAGATTGGAAGATCATTGTTTGAAGCCATCCAGCGCAGGGAAGTCTGTGAGACTCTCATTTCCAATTAACTACCAAAAAATCTGGAAGAGGAGCTATGGCTCAAGTGGTAGAGTGAAAAGGTAAGCTACAGCACCACAGGATTAGCACACATAAAAAAGTGGTTTTGTTGGTTTTTTTTTTTGTCAAAGCATGAGGAGATTGTTCTCATTAGCTGTATGCTTTTCTCCCAAATGGGATGGTTGTCTCTGAAGAGAAAGGAGCTCTTGAGGGTTCCTTTGTTCAGCAGATGCTTATTGGTAATTTCTGGAGATCAGTGATCGTGCTGTTAGGATGCACCCAGTTGGCTCATTAATTTTGGGCAGAGGTTCAACTGCTTCAACTCTTTCACTGCCTGGTGAGCATGCATGCTGACAATGGTTGGATTTCACAGCTAATTTTAGGCTTGGGAATCTGTAAGGAGGAAGGGGGAAATGATTGCTTTTGTAGAAAATATTTTATTAATTAATAACTGTTTTATTTAATTAATGTAAGCTTGGTACTTTGGCTAAGCATTCTTTTCTATTGTTGAAGAGAGGCATGATTAGTGCAATCCATGTGCAGAAGTGTACTAGTTTTTATAACCTAGCCATGTCATAGACCATATGGCACAGGCCCTTTGGATACATTCCCACATGTTCATGCACTTGCACTGACATACATGCACTCACAACAGGTGCATATTCATCCTCTAGGGTGAGTATGGCTGATTATTTTGGGGGGGCAAAATATTGAGGCCTGGCCTTCATTAATCTGCTTTTCTCTCCTTGAACGGTTTGAGCTGTTCTGTTTAGTTTTGTTTAGTGTTTTTATTTGAAATGCTATGTTTGGACTCTGAAATCATGCCTAGCAGGTAGAAGGTCATGTAATGTGTGTATATCCTTATGGAATCCATAGACAGCCATAGATGTAGAGACCTAGGGAACCAGAAGTGGTGTTGTGGCTCAGGTGGTAGAGTTCTAGCCTTGAGAAAGCTCAAGGACAGGGCTCAGGCCCTGAGCTCAAGGCCCAGGACTGGCAAAAACAACAACAACAACAACAACAAAAACACCTTACGATGCAAAAATCATACATAAAGAAATGTAATGAAAAATTTTAGCAAGGTGTTCTTAGCAAATTTATATTTGCTTCGGTCTCATCTTAAATTCTTGTATGGCTGCTGCAACATTGCTTCTTTAAGTATTTGTTGAGACTTTCTTTACCTCCATTTGATTTAAGGAGTATAAATTAGAAATTTTAATCATATTAAAGGAAAATTTGTTCAGATAAAAGGAAAGGAAGTATCATTGAAATGTATTTAAAGACTAAGCTAAGCTGTTATTTGGCATTAGCATTTGGAAACAGCCTTTTCAATCATTTTAAAAAATAATCATCTGACCTCCAAAGTATTTCACATATTTTATGGTTCATAAGAGTATATTATATGGCAAGAAGATCATGTAGTGACTAGAATTTACAGGAAGGGAAACTAAAATAAAGGGCAGAAATGTTAGACGTTTCCACAATACAGAAAATGTAAAGAGATTAAATCCTGTTTTTAAGAGGTCAAGGAATTAGCATAATTATCATACAAAGCAACCAGTGATTAAATACTTTGTCTTATGGGTTTGTATTAATTCTCAGAAAACCCAAATGTGCTTAACAAATTATAAATATTACATAATATTGCCTTGTGGCTGATAAAGTGTTAATGGTATTGCTTTTGGGAGCCTTATTAACCCTTTAATCATGGAGAATGAAGAGGAGTAGGGTTTACTAGACATTAGTGGTGTTGTAAAAATCATCTTTCTTCCCACAGTGCACAGATGTCTGGTCTTTCTTTGGGATAATGGAGCCTAATGTTATTAAATGTAGGACCAATAAATCTGCTCTTCTATTTTCCTGATACAAATACAATATACCTACCACTGCTCAATATCTCTCATATGTGAAGTAATAAAACTGACTCAATATGAAATCACGCATTTTACATGTAAATTGGATTGTCATGGGCCATTACACTCTTTACATAAACAATGTGTTTTTGTTTAAAAGGAAAAAAAGCAGCTCAGTTTGACATTCTGGAAGTTTATAATATGTAAAGACAGATGAATATGAACTACGGGCTGTCAGGAGCAGTGTGTGGTGCACTAAGAAAGGCACGAAGGAGAAAGGAGCCTGACCTTGCCCATACAACTTTTCTCCCATAGGTTCTTTAAACAAGATGACTGCCAACAGGTGAATGTTTATTGATGTCAGATGTAATTAAAAACCTTAAATCCAGTATCAGTCTGGGCAGCATTCACAGTGCACCATGCCCAGGGGCTGAAGCAGAGAACCCTAACCCAGGTACCAGATTATTTGCCTTTCAAAGAAGGCAACAATTGCCACACCAAAAGATGATGACATTTTGAAGCCAAGCCCTGACCATGCCATAATGTTGTGATGATATATATATGTGTTAGTAGTCTTCACACTAGTAGGTCGGTATCTCATTCCTTGGCTTATTTATCTCCATTATATACACAAAAAAATTCAGCAAAGCAGAATTCAGTAGACAAACCTTACCCAAGTGTACTGCAATATTTGCATCTTGGCCTCCTCTGTCACACTGATCCTTGTGCTCTACCACAGCTGTCAGAGTAATGGCTTTTTCCCCCTTTTTATCTGGGTTGGCTTTATTCCCAGATTCCAAATGAAAGAGACAGCATTTTACTTGACCACCCCATTCCAACCGTTAAATACTGTGCCTTCAGGCTCCGATGCTCTAATGGTCGATTAAAGTTGATAACAGTCTGTCCAATTTCCATTTTTTAACATTCAGCCTGCTGAAATTGTAATATTGTGAAATTCTGAAGTCTTCAGGACCTGCCCGAGAATTTGTCTGGATGTCAACACACAATAAACAAGAGAAAAAATAGTATTGTCAATAGGCCTTCACATTTGCAGAGCTTGGGTTAGTGATGTGGCCCAGCCAAGTTTGTGTACAGCAGAAATAGGACAGATCAAATATTTCTCAAGTAGGATATAGAGCAGAGCATAGAGTGTAGTTTGCAGCTACAAAAGGCAAATATTCTCAAAAACTCTTTAAACTACCAAACAATTTATAAGTTTCCTTTCCTACCTGCCTTACCAAGAACTCAGTCTTTCTTGGTCTTGTTAAGAGCATTGCTTCACTTGTTCAACAGATATGTAAGTCATGGCACCTAGACTTTGTAAGTAAGCGTAGAGGCACAGGGGTAAAAGTTTAATTAAAATATTTTCAGAGATCTACTTACTCACTGGATTAGAATAAAATAGTTTGAAAGGATCATTTTCCCCCCAAGCCAACAGTGAGTTTCTTGAGCCCTTAGTGAAAATAGAAGTCAAAGGATCCAGAGATGAAATTTGTAGACCAGTGGAATTCTGAGGTAAGCAATTTGAATCGAGTCTGCTAAGTGAAGGAGAAATAATAACTTCACTGTGGGCCACACTCCCTGCCTTGCTGTCAGCTAGCCTCTATTCACTTTCCTTCCAAGTCCCAGTCAGCTTGTCTTTCTTAGATATGCTTGGATTCTTTCTCTGAACATGAATGATCTCCCAGAGTTCTCATCTTTGGTAGGCTAGTTTCATTTTTTTTCAATCAATTGCTCAGCTCTAGGATGCCTTTTTTCACACTGGGGAAGCAATTGCCCATTTTGTGAGTCTTCTCTGCTAAAGTAAGTACAGATGAGTCCTTCAGACTCTGCCAAATTTATCACTGCTGATAGCTATGACATTTCTGGAAACATGGCCACAGCCTCCTTTTCTGAGCTGGGCTGATGAAGACTGGAGAAGTGGAAGAGCCAGATATTTGCTTCTCCATGTTGTTAGCATACCACAGAGGCTATGATTCACTTCCTTAGATAAATAATCTTTATAGAGCTTTCTCTGTTTAAAAAGCAGACCAGGTTTACTTTATCTGAATCCAACAACTTGAGCTATAGCTCTTGCTCACTTCATTGAGTTACAGGAATCTTTTTGTCAAGGGACAAGCTCTATCAATACCTTCCTCCACGTGCTAAGAGAAAGAAGGTATGGAAAGCCAGCACCAAAAATTTCTGTGACTACCAAACTTGGCTTATGGTTTTGGAATATGGTAGCAAAAGTCAGTATCATATAAGAAGTGATAAATTCATCTTGATAGTTCTTTTCTTCAGATTATTGAAGATGCTGGTGTTTCGCTGTTGGAATGTTTCAGAACTCCCCAAATTCCATGCTTTAGACAATATGTGTAAATTCAAGGGAAGAGAAATGGTCCATCTTCTAAGACTTCTTTGTTTGCTAGATTTAGTTGATATTTGCCTGGCACAAGCTTCAGATTACTTTCTGGCTCCAAAATTCACTTTTAATTATTTGTTTGCTCCAGTCTCACAGATTTTTTTTCTACTTGTCCATAAACTCATAAAATATCTTGACACTTTAGATGATAATAATAGTATTGGAAAAACAGTAACCAACACTTCCATAGCTCTTTGTCATGTGGCACAAATTAGTCCTTATGGAACGCTGAGGTAAACACAGTTTTCTTCTCATTAGAAATAGAGGCACAGATTTGTTCCTCATAAAGAAATAGAGGTGCAGATTAGTTATCTAACTTGTCTATGTAGGTAGTAATTGTTGTAGGTTAGAGCTGAACTCAAGAAGTTTGACATACTGATCTTATGCTAAATTTATCCTTTAGTGAACTTCTGAATGCTCTTTGTTTGCAATGGGGCATGCCTCTGGTCCTGGTATTGTAATTGCTGAGGGATTTTTGGGTATTGTGTGGCATTTCTCCAGTTGTTCTTGGGTGTACTTAAATTGTTTTCTCATTATCCCTCCATGTTCCTTGCAGGTGATACCTTTTAGGTGTGAGCTTTGTAATCTGTTATTTAAACAACATAGACAGACAGACAGACAACCTCACACCAAACCAACTAACCAGTCAAACAAAACCAAGTTAAACCAAAAGAAAACACCCCAAATCTAGATTCATCCCTAAAGTATTTTCTATAGTTCTTTAAAACAATGCTTAATAATGCAAAGTGAGTTGGAAAGACGGAAATTACAGTATGAGTTTGGCAAAAAAAAACCCAAAATAATTAAAATACTGAATAGAAGAAAACAAAAATAGAATCTGTTATGCAATGTCTTCTGAATTTGATAGTTTATAGAAAAGGGCTTGAAAAGCCTTCATACTCTCTAGTGGGATGTGACATTGTTATAATAATTGTATTTGTTTTTATCACCTTGAGATTCTGGTTTCTGCAAAAGTTGAACACAGAAATAAATTGATGGATAGGCTAGAGACCCTACATCTGAGAGAATGCTGCTGAAAGACTCCTAGAAGGATAAGTTATCTTCCTGGGATCCTGTTTATCCAGTGAGTATTCTGAGCAACAGGAGAAGGTTCAGTCTGGTTCCTGAAGGAGCAATCAGAAGTTAGGGAAAAAGACACAGCTGTGCTTTAGCCAGAGACAGGAAGGTTCAACTCCCCAGTAAAGAGTATGCATCATCAGTTCAAATTTCAGGGAAGAGGCACAGGCCACCAGAACACAAAACATTTCCAACCTGGCCAAAAGGTTTGAGAGAATCAAAACTACTCTTGCAAATCTAGCAGAGAAACAGACAAATCTGGAGAGAAAATGGGCCACATAACAAGTGTGAAAGGGGATTGAAGCTAGTAATGACTCATAAATGGCTGAGTTGCCATTACTATTTAAAAATCCTCTTAGAAACAGAGGCAGAGAAAAAAAGAAACATGGGCAGGAGTGACACAGGAATGACCTTGAAGAATAATTAAACTAAAACCAAGGAAGGGGCTATTTTGCAGCTCCGAACACAGAGAAATCAGTATTAGATGGCAGGATTCCGAAGGTATTAAGGGAGCTTGGGCTCTCTAAGCTAATTAGTTCACACACTTACAGTTATTTGGGGGAAAAACTAATAGGGATCTAAGGATGCTAGGAAAAGAAGGGAGTGTAAAAGGTGGTTTCATCTTGAACTAAGACAGCAGCCATGTGCAAATGCAGTTCAACACAGCTGATGTCAACATGGGATGGGGAATGTGAAAGAGCCACCCCCACATATAGAGGGTAGTGGCATCCTTGGTGAGAACCACAACTGATTTTCCCCCTCATATATAGGAATTAGCTGTATTCTTTAAAGATAGCATAAATCTTTGAACTTTAATTACATGTTGGCACCAGGGTTCACATCTCTCATTTGAAAGGCAGGGTGGCTTGGCTGGATGGTGCCTTGCCACACAGATTGAGAATACCTGGAAGATCATAGCAAGAGTTGAGGCCAAAGGCTGTGTATCCAAATCATGGTTGAGTACTGGGAAGTAAATAAATCATCCAGGTGAACAGAACCTCAATCAGAGAATTTCAGAAGATTGAAAATGTGAGGTCCCATGAGAGTAGGCACTTGCAAATTGAAATTTGACACATAGTAAAATTCAAGACTGTCTTAGTAGTTCTACTTGGTATGGAAAGAGTCTTTCGATTCATGAAGTTCTTATTCCCTTATCTATTAGGGATTCCAATAGTCTAGGTGTTATGTTTATCATGGATTTTGGACAGTGAGCAATGTAAGCAAGCAGGCCAGCTGGTGGTTTAGTTAGAACTGTGAGGGAAATATGGTTATGCTGGGATATTCAAGATCACAGATATTCTTCTTTCTCTCTCTCAACCCGTGTCTCGGTTTTTGAGACTGAAAGTGCTATTTTCCTCTGCTATTTCAGAACCATGTACTTTAATTCCATAAGCTATAAGCCTGACTTCAATTTGTTAGAGTCTTTCCTGTGATGGTGCCGAAAACATAAAATGTTCACAGAAGTCAAAAGGAATCCATTATCAACTACTGTTATAACTTGACTAAGAAATCCTCATGGAGCCTACATGCCAGGAGAAAAGTCTGTGAAGTTCCATCTCTTAAAAAAAAAACCAGCAAAATGCTGGCCTGGAAGTGTGACTCAAATGGTAGAGAGCCAGTAACAGAGCAAATAATCCCAGCAAGCCAAGCAAGTGTAAAGCCTTGACTTCAAACCCTAGTATTGCTCCCTACCAAAGAAAAAGAAGAGAAAAATGAAAGAAATAGTCATGAATAATAGTACTTAATATCTTAAGAGTTTTAGTGATCTGGATGCAGTGGCAACATGGCTAAAAGCCCAGCTATTTAGGAAGCAGAGATTCAGAGGATTGCAGCTGGAGGCCAAGCACAAACAGTTAAGAAGAAGGTTTGTTGCTGCATGTCTGTAATTCCAGATAAATGGGAGTTTTAGGAAGAAGGATCACATCACAAATCATGAGATCATATCTGAAAAACAACCACAAGCAAAAATTTCCGGGGGTCATGGAGCAACTGAAAGCATACTTGCTTAGAAAGGACTGGCTTGTATGGTATGAAAAACAAGCTAGGAGAGCACATAGAATGCCCTGGCCTCTGATCCTGTTAAAAGTATTCTCTCTGTGTGACATCACTCCTTGAAGCCATTGAGGTATCTTCGTTTTGCAGATGAGAATATTGAAGGACTTTGCATATTGAAGAATAGACAAAGAACTTCCGGTTTCAAATCTGGCACACAAAATGGTTGGATGTCATTTCTCTCATCATTACAGCAAGAAGAAAGTAGAACCCACTGAAAAAAATCAGCAGCTCTTGTTGGACCTATCAGATGGTGAAGTTGTTAAAGCAACCAACCACTATGAATTCTAGAGAGACAGATGAACATTAAGGTCCCAGATGAAATCTCTTTACTTGCATAAGAAGTCACTTCCATGCTAATTTTGATGAGGTCCAGTCTTAGGATGTCTTATAATTTGTAGATTTTACTTCTATGCATTCCAAAAGATCATCACAGAAAGTGTTTTTCTGATTTCTCTAGCAGCAGGAGGTCAGAAGTCATCATTAGGAAGAAAATCTTAACTTTCATTTTAAAAAATATGGTGGTTTCTTTCCAAGGGTAAACTTTACCAGTGACTCCACCTGAATGGAGAGCAATGGTCTGATTATAATCCACTGAAGACTTTCTAGCTCACATAGAAGGGGAAGGGAATCACTAAAAACAGTTTAAAAAAACAGTTGTGAAAGTCACAACAGGGGACACAGACCTCCCAAAAAATATATTTAATCATAAGATTGTGGAATACTACCTTTCCTTCCTCAGTTATTTTTAACAACGGGGCTCTAGTATAATAACATTGGATTACATCCAAAAGAACAAAATACAACAAGATGTAGGAGTAGATAGGAAAAATTTAAGACCACTAGAGAGGCACTGGAGGAATTTTCTGGTATCCACATTAAATTCAGTCCAACTTCTAGCCAGATTAACATTAATGTCCCTGAAACAAAGGGACATTTTACCACAGTTCCTATTGTCCTATATATCATTTCTGTATTTCCACAAAATATCACAAGCTCTGCTGAAAAACTAGAGAACAGTAAATATCAGAACCATACAGCATTGGAGAACATACAAAGATAGATAGCTGATGTAACGGAGAGATGGAAACTCTCTAAGAAAATATTAAAAGAAAATACTGTAAATAAAAAACACTGCAACAGAAATGAAGAACACCTTTGATGGGCTCATAAATTGACTGGATCCAACCAAGGTAAGAATCAGTGAGCTTGAAAATATGTCAATAGATATTTCCTGAACTGAAATTTACAGAGGAAAAAGAATGAAAACTCATAGGGCATCCTTTCATAAAGGTGAATATGGACCTAATTGGAATATCAAGAAGAAAAGCAAGAATAGAGTTGGATAAATACTTGAAGTAATAGTGACTGAGAAATTTTCTAAATTAACAAGTACTCAAACATATTTGTGAAATACAGAAAATATTGATATGGGTAATTACAGAAAGTAAATTTGCACATAGGTATGTATTCAAACTACATAAATGCAAAGACAGGAGAAAAATCTTCTAAGAAGTCAAAAAAAGAGAAAAGAAACTCCTTTACCTATACAAGGAAGTCAATAAGACTTATGGTAGACTTCTTTTCAGAAATGAAGATGATTTTCAAATACTGAAGAAATAAAATATCAGCCTATATGTAATTTTATATACAGAAGTGTCCTTCAAAATTGAAGGAAAAATAAAAAATGAAAAACATAAAAACTGAAGGAATTTGTCATCAGTATATCTTTTCCTCCTCTTCCCTGTAATGAAAGAATTGTTTAATGATTTTAAAAAAAAGTTATAAAGGGTAGAAAACCCTAAAATTCATAATTGATCTTAAATATAAGTCAGTGTTAAATAATAATAGCAGAGACAATAAAGTTGAGGCCCTGAGGATTGAATCTGGGGCCCTGTACACACTAGGTATGTGCTATATCACTTGTACTATGCCCTCAATTTTTTCATTTTGCTTTTGAGACAAAATCTTGCTATCTACTTTTGCCTGGGTTGGTCTCAAACTCAGGATCTCCCCACATCCCCACCTCTGCTTCTGTAGTAGCTGGGATTATAGGTATGTGCCACCATGCCTGCTATATTAGTAAATTTTTATTGTATGATTATGCTTATTAATAAGTGAATAACAACAGTGGCCTGAGATGGAAGAAGAATTTGAGATACTCTGTTATTAATTGTTTTATCTAGCCAAGTTTTGGTGGCTCAAGTCTGTAATTCTAGCTATTCAGAAGGCTGAGATCCAAGAATCATGGTTCCAAGCCATTCTGGGGAGGAAAGCGCATGAGACTCTTACCTCCAATTTATCAGTAAAAAGCCAGAAGGAGCAGTGTGGCTCAAGTGATAGAGCACTAGCCTTGAGTGAATAATTGAAGCAAGAGCTCAAGGCCATGAGTTCACATCAGTACTGCCCCACAAAAACACTCCCCTACAAAAAAAATATATTCACCAAAGGTGAAGCACTGCACTATTATTTAGAATAAGTTTACTTAGAATGCCTTGAATGTTAAGACAAAATCAATGATTTTTTTTTCTCAGGCATGGGACTTGAATTCAGGGCTGGGGCACTATCCTTGGACATTCTCAAGGCTTGTGCTCTACCACTTGAGCCACAGCACCACTTCTGGCTTTTGGTGTATATGTAGTACCAAGGAATCAAACCTAGGGTTTCATGCATGCTAGGCAAGCACTCTACCACTGGGCCATGCTTTTGGCCCCGATACAAAATCGTGTGTGTGTGTGTGTGTGTGTGTGTGTGTGTGTGTGTGTTTGTGTGTGTTGCCGGTTCTGGGCTTGAACTCAGAACCTGGGCACTGTCTCTGGGCTTTCTCAAGGATAGCATTCTATCACTTGGGCCACAGTACCACTTCTGGCTTTTTCTATGTATGTGGTACCCAGGAATTAAACCCAGGTCTTCGTGGATTCTAAGCAGGCATTCTACCACTAGGCCAAACTCCTGGATCCAAGTAATATTTTTTAAAGTGTAAAATAATAGAATCTCATTTGAAAAAAATAATTTATTTGCCAGGAAAGGAGAGGAGATTAAGTAATGTAACAAGCTCATATAAAATCAAAATTAGGAAAAAGCTCAAAAGGGAGAAAAAGGAAAAACAGAAGAATTTTAACAAACAGAAATACTTACAAATATGGTAGATATTAGTATAACTGCATCAATAATCACTTTTGAATAATTAAATGACAATGATCTAGTAATTAAATCCACTCTTCAGAATGGATTTAAAAAAAAACCAAGTCCTGAATGAATGTGTGTTATTACAAAAAAAAAAACATTTTAGATGTAATGACTCAGCTATATTCATAGTAAAATGGTGCAGAATGATATACCATGCTAATAGTAATCGAAAGACAGCAGGAATATAGTGATTTCATAGCAGACTCCAAAAACAAGGAACATTGTTAGGAATAAAGAGGAATTTTATGTAATAATAAAGGAGTCAATTCTTCAAATGCACATAAGACTTAAATATGTATACAACTAACAAAACAATATCAACATTATTTGTCACCATGCATCAATATCAACTTAAAGTGGATTAAAGGCCTTAATGTCAGACCTAAAAGTTTGAAACCACTGCAAGATGGAGTAGGAGAAATATTAGGACTTAAATGCATAGGCAGGAACTTTCTGAAGAGAGTTCCAGAGGCACAGCAGATAGGAGAGAGACTTAAGAAATGGGATTACATCAAAATAAACATTTTCCACAATGAAGTAGATAGTTTTTAAACTAAAAAATCATTGAACTGGCAGAAGGCCTTTACCAATAATATATGTGACTGAGGCTTAATATCCAAAATAGACAAAGAGCTCAAAAAATTAACACCTCCCTATTTGAAATAGGATAGGGAAGGGGAAAACAAGATGAGAGTCAGGGGTGGGAGGGAGGGAAATGGGGACGAAGACATGAGAAAGGGTAACAATGTTTGTGAAGTAATGCACCTTCTATCTGGTGAATATAATGTAACCCTTCTAATAATAACAATAAAAATATATGAAAAAGTAAAAAAATTAACACCTCTCAAAGTCAACAATCAGTAAAGGGGCAAAAGAGCTAACGACAGACTTCTCAGAGGATGAAATAAGAATGGCAAATGAGGCCTCCGGGGGCTTACCACAGGCTGTGTTCTTACACTGACTGTATAGAAAGAGGAGGCAGAATAAACTTACCCCATTTACACCTCAGCCCCGGCCCTGTGCCCGGTCTGTATTGCGAATGGGGAGACATGGAAGAAGAAAAAAAAAAAAAAGAATGGCAAATGAACACATGAGGAAATGCTCAACATCCCAGGCTATAAAGGAAAAGCAAATCAAAACAGCTTTAAGATCCTATCTCACCCTTGTTAGATTAGCCACCATTGTGAATGTGAACAATGACATATGCTGGTGGGGAAGTGGTGGCAAAGGAACCTCAGTCACTTTGGATGGAAATGTAAACTAGTCCAATTTCTCTGTGCAGCAATCCCCATTAAACACACACACACACACACACACACACACACACACACACACACACACACACACACACACGCCCCTCAACATACAACCTTCCTGTGAATGTGTGACCCAGCCATACAACTCCTAGGCATCTATCTATAATGAACACCACAATTCAGGATACCATAGTGACACTTGCACATCTGTGGTCATTGTTGCACTCTTCACAATACAAGTTATGGTAACAGCTCAGATACCTTTCAATAGATGAGTGGATTGAAAATGTGGTACATATTCACAATGTAATTTTACCATTAAAACAAATAAGATTGGGCCAGGAGTTTGGCTTAGTGGTAGAATGCTTGCCTAGCATGCATGAAGACCTGGGTTCAATTCCTCAGTACCATATATGTAGAAAAAAGCCAGAAGGGGTGCTGAGGCTCAAGTGGTAGAGCTCTAGCCTTGAGAAAGTACAAGGACAGTGCTCAGGCCCTGAGCTCAAACCCAGGACTGGAAAAAACCACCAAAACTGAATAAGATTGTGTCATATAAATGGACATGATAACTTAAACAGCACTCTAGACACTCTTACACCAACAGTCACACTAAAGGAGTGGTTTCCTTAGGGGAGAAACCCAAAGGACTAACACCTCTGAAGACTGAAAACATTATTTATGGAAACAAATTCTAGAAACTGAAAGCATGGGTTTATTGTTATTGGTGGTGGTGGTGGCATTTTGCTCCTCCCACATTTTTTTAGTGAGAGCCAAAGGGGAGCTACAGAAAGGGAGTGAGAACAAGTGCAATCCCACCGTTTCAGTATACATGATGTAGAAAGTGACCTACACCACTTATGGGCAAGGATAGCCAACGGAAATTGTGGACCAGTGAATGGAAGGATGACATTACCTAAAAGAGATGTGTACCCAGTATCTGACTTATGAAATGGTAACCCCTCTGTACAACATTTTAATAATAACAATAAAATTATATTTTTTAAAAAAGTATGTCAACGTACATGAAGTGTAACTGAGGGAACTTTAAGGAGAAATGGACAAATCCATCACCTCAATTGGAGACGCTAATGCCGCCCTTTCAGTAATTGAAAGATCAAGCAGGCTGAAAATTAGTAAGGATATAATTGACCTGAATAGCACTATCAATCAACTCACCAAATTGACATTTATAGAAGACTCCATTCAGTAACAAAAGGATATGTTTTTTCTTTTTCTAAATTTACACAAAACATTTGCTAATCAGACTATTATTTCAAGCTCTGAATCCCACTTTCACAAATTTAAAATCATACCAAATATGTTTCCAGATCATGATGAAATTATTCTAGAAATCAATAACAGAAAGTGTAGCTGGAAAAATACTAAAATATTTGGAAATTAAACTAAACACTTCAGAAGAACCCACAACTAAAAGAAGGAGTCTCATGAGAACTTAAAATCTATTTTGAACTAAAGGTAAATGAAAATACACCTTACCAAAAATGTGTTAGATGCAGTGAAAGCAGTGCCTAGAGGGAAATTTCTAGCACTAAATTGAAGAAAAATCTTAAATCATTAATCTGGTTGCAACTTCAGGAAACTAGCCAAGGAAGAGTAATTGAAGCCTAAAGCAAGCAGAAGAAAATAGTATAGCTGAAATCAATGATATCGAAGACAGAAAAATAATAAAGAAAATAATAAAACCAAAAACTAGCCCTCTGAAAAAGTCAGTAAATTAATTGAAATATATTCAAGGTAATGAAGGAGGGGGGAGGGTGAAACGTGGAATAAAGAGAGAAATCAAAGAAGGTCATCACTATTGATTCTACAAGCATGAAATATATAAGAAAGTAATAGCAACTACAAATAGAAGCACAACTTTCATTTAAGGAGTCAATTCTTTAAAACAAACAAAGGACCAAGTTAACACAAAGCTGAACAGGTAATAGCAATAGTTTTATATTTACTACAGAAGTAATTTAATACTGCTCATTATTGGATGGTTTATTCTACCAAGCATTTGAATATAAATTTTGATTACTAATTTTTGTTTTTGGTCAGTTGTAGGGCTTAGACTCTGGACCTGGGCACTGTCCCTGAGCTCTTCTGCTCAAGTCTACCACCCTACGCCTTGAGCCACAGCCCCCACTTCCAATTAATTGGAGATAAGAGTTTCATGGTCTTTAGTGCTCAGGCTGGCTTTGAACCATGATCCTCAGATCTCATCCTTCTGAGCAGCTAGGGTTAGAGGTGTGAGTCACAGTGCCCAGCTTTGTTTACTAATTTTGTGTACCAATTTCCCACAGTCTTGTACAGAAAAAGAGAAACAGAGAAAAACTTTCTTTACTCATTCTGAGGCCAGATTTACCCAAACACCAAATACTAAACACATACAATGGCATTATAAAAATGAAAAATAATTACAGGTAAATACTCAACAAAGAAGCAAAAATTTTCAACAAAATATTGACAAATTGAACCCTATATTTTTTGGGAGCAGGATGTGAGAAATGCTTATAGCTGAAGCTTTTAAGGAGCTGGTGTGAATTGGTCATAAACCAGAGACTTCTACTTTACATTGTTGTGTCATTTGACAATTATTACCTATTGATTTAATAGTCAGCTAATAAGTACTAATTTTATATTTTGTATGTAAAATCTGTGGTTTCCATTGTCCTCTATTCATTATGAACAAATAATCCAGGGGTAGAATTAAGTATCGTCCAGGGTGGTCTTGAACTCCTGATTCTCCTTCCTCATTCTTCATTTTTTAACCCCTGCTCCCACCCTGGCTGGCTCAAGGGTAGAATTAGGATTGATGAAAATTGACCTGTTTGGTATTCCTAGCAAACATCGAATGTGAGAAGACGCACATTTAGTAGACAGCTAAGAAAGATCTCCTGTGATCTGCCCCCAGGACTGTGTAGGAGCAAGCAAAAAGGGTTGTTCTTACGCTAGAGTTGTTCTCCGTGAGACATTGCTGTTCTGGAAGTTTGGTAGTAACATTATAACAACGGATGTTAGAGCCTTCTCTTTCATCTTGCCATAAGAACATAGGGTAGGTTGTCAGTCAGAGCCTGTGTAATTTCCCAGGCTGTGCTTAGGGATTGGGACATTATTACACATCAGTAAAATGATCTCTCTGCCCTCTCATTCAGAGTCTCTTAGTCTCCTTCATTCAACAACCTCAGTATGAAGTGAGATGCAACGTATACTCGAAGCATAAGCATAATCTTGCAGTCAATATGTAACCCCAGTTAAAACCAAATGTGCCTTTGTTTTCCATGTTTGGATTAACTTTTTAGAGCCATGACAGACATTTAACATTTTAGAAGGCAAATTGTGTGCTGCTTTAAAAACATAACACCTCAGTCTAATAGGCAGGAATATAATATTCAAGAAGGAATCCTGTGGAAAACCCAGGGTCAAGGCAGTTGACACAGAGGGAGAATTTTTCCTGGGGCTTCTTTGTGTTCTGTGGTTGAAACAAGTGTCACAGCAGAGCAGGACTGTGGGGTCCATGTGAGGCAGGGTGCTGGGAACAGAGGGAGGCTGAATGAAGCTAGGCATTGGCCAATGACTCAGAGGAGAGAAGACACAGGAAATTGAAGAGTGATTGCTCTCCTGAGGTCATGAAACTCAGGAAGGGACACGGAGCATTTGAACAATTGTAAAAGCATTGACGCAGCAAAAATCAAATAATGAGTGGTGCAGGATGCAGAGTGGAATGTGGTTAGAACCTTCCATGCTGCACAAGGATCTCCTGTGAATGGAAGGCTTTTCTCAATTCTCTACCCAGAGGCTTCATGTAGCAATATTATGTCTTTAGATGCTCTGCTTTTCTGGTCTAACCAAAGGTAGCCATTTTTTTTTTGCTTGGAATTTGCTCCAAACCAGATGATCTCTGGCTAAATGCCATTTCCCATAATGTGGCTCCCCACGGTCTCGTAGGTGTACACAAGCATCAGTAGAATCTTGTGGGATTTGGGTGGTTCTGGTGTTTAATAGGCTTGAAAATGCCACATCCATCATCCTAGACACTGCCGACTTTCGTCTTTCTACTCTTTTCATTTTGGTGAAGATAATATAATTGTTAGTCTTGGTTTTGATCCTTTCTCAAGTGTTATGTTTCCAATGCCAGGAAAGAATGCATTGGACTGTCCTGAAATCCCATGATCCGCAGCTGGTTGTCCATCAAGTCTGTGGATGCGTGCAAGGGCAGGCTCAGTGAGTCAGATGCCTTCCACTACCGATGGATCACCTGGAAACCTTATTAGGAACTTTCCAGTGACAGGCTCAAATATATTTACTTGACATGACTAGGATTGTCAGACTTTAGCTTGCTCATCTCAGGGAGAGGGAAGGTGGTACTCAGTGCCACCAGCTGCCTCTGTTTGTCTGGCCTGGGGAGCTCATGACAGAGGAGGTGTTGGGCTGTGACTGGGGTATTTGTGTAATGTGCAGTACAGAGTGAAGAGACACTCCCTTCCCCTAAAATACTAGGTGAAGGCTTTGGCCTCTTCACAGTAAATGAAGCCCCTTCTCTTAGACTAGGAAGGAACTGAGGTGAAGTTTAAGGGATGCTGACTTAGCTAGCTTGCCTTGTGCTGCATCAGTTAGAATGTATCAGAACAGTGAAAACACGTACTCCCTGGTTGGTAATTGAGGTGTTGTTTCCTCACTTTACTTTAGGAAGCCCTCATTAATGTAGAGGTCATTGCAAAGGGCTTAGCTGGGGCGTCGCCTCTTCATCTTCAAGGAGGATGTGCTGGGTGTGGGGTGAGGGCAGATTCAGTCATTGCTGAGGATGTGTGAGCACTGAGAACTGTCAACTGACCACTCTCTTCTCTCTCCTTTAAGGCTGCAAGAGTTCACCAAACTCATCCACTGTTCAAGACCACTCCAAAACACACGTCATGTCTGCTTCCCAGTTTCGTGTTGACTTATGTCATAAAAGGCTCCTTTATCACCATGGTGTCCATCTTTTTCAAATGAGACAGGTATCCTGTTATAGTCAAACTAGTTTTTCAAGTTATAAGGTTACAGTGGGAATATATTATGCTCTGTGAATAAAAGCAAAATTATATTCTGCTGCACATACAATGGGATAGTATTTCTATTCCTTCACTAAGATCTGCACCCTTGCACTAATACAATTTGATTAAGATAAGTTCTGCTATCTGCCAGCCTTTTTCTTGGTTTCTCTATGGAACTTCCTTTTGATCTGTATAAAACCGGGATTTTTATGAAGTCAGTGGTCCCATCATCTCAAAGCTGCTGTGAGGACAAAAGAAGTGTGTGTGTGTGTGTGTGTGTGTGTGTGTGGTACATGCATGGATATGTGAAAATATATATACATATGGATGCACATGTTTTAGGGTCTTATTCACAGTATTAGTGGCTTTGATCCTTCACTATTGGCCTCCTAAATTCTGTCTTCATCCCCCCAAATCTCTCCTGCTCCTATTTCTGTTTCAGATGTATTATGCCATCTCTGCCAAGCCTCCCACTGCCTTGCTCATTTACTACACCTGTGAGTATGGCATACTGGATGGTTTACCCAATAGATATTTAGGTCCTCATAATTTCAGAGGCCATGTCTGAAATTAAGGTACCAACAGGATAGATTTCTTTTGAAGCCTATCTGTTTTGAGGATAGTCTTACTACCTTGCAACTGGATATGGTTTTCTTTTCTGTGTGTCAGTGTCTTAATTTCTTCTTGTAAGGGTATCAGTCATATTGTACTAGAGATCACTCATAATGACCTCATTGTTTACTTAGTCATTAACATCCTACCTTCAATACCACATACTGAGGCACCATAAACCAGGTCTTAACAGGAGAATTTAGAAATTTTGGAGTGACAAAACAGCCCATAACACTTTATCACTTTTTCCTCATTTCACACAATTCCAAGAGACCCTTCCTGCATTGTTTCAGTTTTCTTTATTTTTTCCCCATCATAGAGCTTACTATGTCTTTAACTTCTCATTTACCTGTTCATGTTACACATTAGAATCTAGTAAAATGAATAGATCTCTGATAGCTTTTTCGTGAATCTCCATTCCTTATGCAGATAGATTCTCCATTAATTTTTGAATATTTGTTGTGTGACTGAGTTCTTTTTATTTTAGACAATAAAATAATTTTTGTCATCAGAATGCATTTTAATAGGATTGAGTACTTGTCACCGCCTATGCTATGTGAAATAAAACAAAATATATATTCTATGTTTTATGTCTTAGATAATTGATATATTCCATTTTATGTACAAATTATATGAGCTCTGTGAAATACCTACTATTGCTGAAATCCTTGCTTTTTAGTAGAAGAAACTGACACATAGAAATGCCAAGCTATTTACAAAAGAGAAAAGAACATGTGATACTTGCAAAGGTGGAATTTGAACTCAGAAATTAGGACTTCTGATCATTCATATTTAAGTGCAATACTAAGACATTCTTTTGGTAGAGCCACAGTTTGCTTTACACTTATACCAGTGTAGCTCAGTTCTGCCAACGTGTTTATCTAGTCTGTATCCTAAACAAGAGTTTCTTAACAGTTGTCTCAGATGCTGAAGTGGAGACCAAGTGAGAAGTGGGGACTGTGGATAGAGTCACGTTAGAGGAAATCAATGTAGAGCAGATACCTGTAGGGTATTCACTTCACACAGAAGACCCCAAAGGCTCATACTACCTTCCAAATGACCAACCTGTAAGTCTTTACATTCTTCACCATCTTCTTTATAGCATCACATGGGATTTTCAAACGACTGATGTAAGCTAAGTAGGCACTATTACTTGTATTTTATTGGTAAGCTCCAAAAAGTATTTAAGTACTTTGTCTAACATGGATAGCCTAAGGGGTCCTGCAATTAAATTTTAAAACTCTGCCTTTTTATTTCTTTAATATGGAAAGGGATAAAGTGAGACTTCTATGTCAGGGAAAAGCTATGATCAGGAAAGAAATAGAAGCGGTGTGACTTGCTGTAAGCAAAACCAAAGTAGACTAGATAAAAATAGTGAAGAGCAAGGAAGGAGCTGAGGGCAGAAACCATCATAGTTGAAGCATCACATGGAACATATAGGATGCTTCACACATCTGGATGTTTCAGATGGGATTAGTTATGATATCCATGGCTGTGGTCCACAGCCTGTCCTCAGCAGTTGTACAGTGAGGTCTTCTCTGTTTTTATTCACTTCTTTCAGTGAGGCTTGTATTTTCTTTCCTTAAGTTGAATAGCACCAGATTACTAGCTACTGTTTCTGAGCTCTTATTTGTTTCACTTCTATCTGCCTGAAAACATTCTTCTCATTGGTCTTCTGTCAAGAAAGATTGGGCACTCTGTAGCAAACATGTTTGCACCATCACTGAGAATATTTGCTTTTACCTCCTTTTCCATCTATCTGGGCTCCTTTTGTGATGATGAAAACAGGTTTAGTAATTTAAAACCTGTAGCTCTGGGATGTGCCATCTTAATTTTCATCCGGACTTTATTTCATGAAGTTCTCCCATGAGGTAGAATTAAAAACTGGACATGTCTTAGAAATATGTCTAGAATTTGAAATCAGATATTTTTATCCTTGTACGTTTCCTTCCTTCGTAGTACTTTTAATCTCTTTTCTGACTTTGCAAATGTCATCCTGTGGTGGTTGCTTTGTGACGTAGTCAGCCATATATCTTGTAATGAAGAAGTGTTAGGTATGGGTAGAATGGACAGTTTTATTTGTTTTATGCCAGAGACAGGCAAATAACAGACTATTTGTCTAACTTCTAACGATCCTTATGGATTCACCTTTTTTTCCTTATTGGAATTGACACAAATTGATGAACTGAGTTATTTAGGATGAAGATTGCTAGATCACTTGAGGAAGAAGTGCTGTCTTGGTTTATTTCATGCATCAACCAGATGAGTCATAGAGTAAAATGAGTACTCGATCTGGATGTTTGTCTCTGCCTTAGCAGAATATCCAGCTGTGGCCAGAAATCTAGAAATTTAATTTGAACACCAGAAGTCCTTACATTTTTTGACAAAGTAGCTCATCCAATGCTGATATAAAAGAACCTTGAGTGCTGTCTACAGCTTGAACCTTCGCCTGTAGAAGGACATACCTGGAGACCATTCCCTCGTATCTAGGCTGAGTCAGCATTTTTAATTTTGGATAAACATGGTTGCTCTCATCATAACATAACTGAAGAACAGTCCTTCCTCTCAGGCTTTTTAGTTGCTTTATCAACCTGCAATGCTCCTTGCCATTTTTATACTCCTGACTTCATAAATGCCTACCTGTTGTTTAAGCTCAATTAAAGTACTACTTGCTCTCAGAATCCTTCCTTGATGATGTATGTCAAGAGCCCTTCATTAAGTTCAAAGAGTACTTGTCACTCTCCGTGGTCTAGTATATATTGTCAACTTTATCCCCCATGCTTAATCTTTGCCACTGGATTGTAAGATCTTCAAGGCCAATGGCTCTGCCCTTTTCAATCTTTGCAGGACTGGCAGCTTTCAAGCACAGAGATTTGTTTATGGTGGATATAAAATAAATGTGTGCTATTGGTTGATTTATGAACCTAACCTCTAATACAAGACATATTGGCTTTGTGCTTGAGTGTCACCACCCCCATCTTCACCCCTTTCTCTAAGTTATCCTCTTGGCCTGGCCCAGCTGAAGCTGTGGAAAGTAAATAAATCACCCAACTCCTAGGTCAGAGAGCCGGGAGACAAATGAACACAGCAGATCGTTGCCACTATAATGATGCAGTCGCGGTGCAGTTTGCCAGTTTCTGGACAACAACAGATTGCTTTCCTTCTCTTAACTTTAATTCCATTTCTCATGAGCTTGAAAGTGTACTTTGCTATTTTCCAATTCCACATTCCCCCCACCCTGCCACCCTAGTTCATGCCAGTGTTTTCTTAACTAACATTTCTATGGCTTGAAAATCAATTCTATACCAGATATAAAGACATACTCTGTTGCCAGCCTTTGTTCTCAGCACCAGCTTCCACACCCATCACTGGCCCAGAGCTATGGCTTCAAATCTTAAGTTGAAGAATGTCCTTTCACTGATTCTCTATAGATGGACTGATGGGCTTCACCCAATGCTCAAGACCCTTTATCATGGACATTCCAGTTATTTGTCAGTTTTTTCTCTTTTTTTCTGTGCTGAGGGGTTACAATTACATGAGTCGGGTAATGAGTATATTTCCTTCATGTCAGGTTGGTATTTGGTATTTTAATTCAGCACCATGGACAGTGAAAGGTAAACTAGAGAATGGTGGTCAAAAGCTGTGTCTGAGGAGATATGTAGGACACAAAAGAATCATTCAGTTTCCTAGGAATGCCTTATTTAGAAGCGTGCATTGTGGCTTGAGAAACATCATAATGGACATTTTTTCTGCCCTAAGCCATCACTGAACCAAAAGGATATTCACTAAAAAGCATGCACTTTGGCATAGTAATATCAATAGTAACAATTTTCAAGATACAATGTACTCACTACCTTATGGATGTATCTATAATCCCACCATACATTACCTTAATAATAAAAAGATATGCATTTTAGCTTTAAAATTATTTACTAAATGTGTGTGTGGTTTAGTTTTCAGCTTCTGGTTTTACAACTGATGCAGCAGGCACTGTGATACTATCTAAAGTAGTTTTCATATGGGTTTCATCAAGTGGTGCTATAGAACTGAAAATACATCAGGACAAATCAACTGTCTTATGGCCTGGAAATATTAAAAGAATGTAGAGAGATGATTAAGAAGAAAAGGTATAAAGCCCCAACACAGAGTGATTGAATTGGGAGAGGGACTTTGACAAGGACTTGAGTCAATACCGGGTATCTCTTAAGCATCCAATTTTATCAAAGGCAATGTTGAGTTGTCTTTTGTTGATATGTGCCATCCCAGATATCAAGTCTTTTTGTAGAAGAATGACATTGTTCCTTTAGTCAATCAATATTTGAGCATTTTCTAAGTATCAGGTTTTGGCTGAGCCTTAGGGAGACAGAAGCAAAGGAGACAGATAAAAAGCCACCTGCTCTCCAGAAGTTACATCCTGCTAATTGCTCCCAGTGGAATTTAGTCAAATACTGGGTCTCAGGAATGGGAGATAGATCAGTCTTACTCCTAGTGAGAGATTTACAGAGCCAGACCACATGGTGCCAACCAAGATAAAACAGAGGGCAGAATGAGAGCTCTCACTTCCAGATTTCTGGAAGTCTGGCCTTCCTGTTGTTTCTTGTTTTATGTATAAATACAAATGTATTCATATAAATGCAAAGGGAGACAGAAGAAAGAGAAAGCCAAAAGCCAAATAGATTCCAGAAAAGCTCAAAGGCAAAAATGTGGGGCAACTAACCAACTTTTAGAGAGAATAAATATTCTTCTAATTAGGGATTATAGAGTAGGTTGAAATTGGCTGAAAGTTAGATTGCGATAACATAGAGATACCCAATGAAACCACCTATAATGTTAAGGATTGAGCAAATTTGCCTTAGCCTTGGAGGCCCATGGCCTGTGGCTTTCTCTAGTGCTTATGTCTTCCTTTCTGTTTCTCTTTAGCATTGTTAGGGAAATAGCCCTTGATATCTTTCTGTGATCCCCTCACTCCTATCTGTTACCCAAAGCTTCCAGATGATAATCCTGTGTCCATACCCTGAACCTGCCTGGAACACACCACCTTGTTGTACCACACACAGCACAGACCATTCTTTTTCTACCAGAGATCAGGCAGCAGACTGCAGCTCTGGGGGCCTCAGTGGGCAAGCTATGCAGAGCTGGGTCTGCTGGCTCTTTTGTTTGCATACACCAAATTTGAGATGGGCTATCATTAACCAAATGGAGAGCAGCTGTGCTTACTGAGAAAGTGTGCTTCGTCAGATTTGTGGACATGTCAGGGTTTTTCTTCCTTTCTTTTTTTTTAGCCAGAATGTCTGGCTCAGGAGGCCTCATGAACATGTAAAGCAACCTCAGTAAATGTTCTAGAAGATTTCTCTTTCTCTGGAATAATGCTTCCAAATGATAAAGTCATATCTTGATGAAAGGATTGGGATGCACAGGGCTTCCCCTTTCAAAGAGGCACATTCCACTGCAAGATCTTACATGAAGTGTTTTCTACCTACCTTCATTATTATGAACTAGGGCCAGCAACTTGTTCTAGAAATAAAACTGAGAGTGGAAAAGGGATTAGAGGATGAAGGTACAAGTCCAGAGTGAGGGTCTCCTCCCCTGGAGAATACCAGGAATAAGTTCTCTGGACATTCTGTGTCAAAGATTCAGCATTTACCTGCATATAGTATTAGTTATTTTGTATAGATATCACAATTTATGCATTTATGGATATTGGAATTATTTTCAGGAGCTAACAGTTATAATGTTCTTTAAATATTCTTTTATAGATTTTATATATACATATGTACTTTGTTTTCTTGCTCTGTCTGCATTTCTCTCCCTCTCCCTCTCCCTCTCTCCCTCTCTCCCTCTCTCCCTCTCTCCCTCTCTCCCTCTCTCCCTCTCTCCCTCTCTCCCTCTCTCCCTCTCTCCCTCTCTCCCTCTCTCCCTCTCTCCCTCTCTCCCTCTCTCCCTCTCTCCCTCTCTCTCTCTCTCTCTCTCTCTCTCTCTCTCTCTCTCTCTCTCTCTCTCTCTCTCTCTCTCTCTCTCTCTCTCATGCTGGTTCTGGGCTTGAACTCAGGTTCTAGGCACTGCTCTTGAGTTAGGATTGCAGGCATGACCCACCAATACCTAGTTTTCTTTTCTGTTTGTGCTGGTCAGTAGTGGGGCTTGAACTCTGGGGTTTCTACCATTTTGAGCCACATCTCCCCTCCTGGCTTTTTGATGACTAAATAGATACAAGAGTCTCTTGAGTTTATATTCTCAGGCTGACTTTGAATCATGATCCTCAGGTCTTAGCCTTCTGAGTAGCTAGGAATACAAATGTTGGAAACTGGTACTTGGCTATACATTTTGGGGAGGTTAAGTATCTAGGAATGAAATTTCTGATTTGTAATGGTTGTAATTTTTCGGTTTGCATAGATCTTCCACATTTACAAAGAAATATCCTTTCGCATACCTCCTTACCATGCATAGAGTTGAAGCTCCTCCATATTCTTTTTAAGATTTAGTATTTTCTCTTTCCCCTTCCTGCAGTAGGATTACATTATGACTGTACTTTGCATTTCCCAGATGACCTTGTCATGCACCAATTGGTCACATGGCCACTCACTTTTGTGAGGTTGCTTTTCAGGTCTCTTTTTTATTTTTTATAAGGGATGTGTCTTTTCTTATAGTTTGGCAGTCTATACATCTAAGTAAAAATCATTTGTTAGGTATGTTGACTGTAAAATTTCTTCCCAGTATATGTGTTGCCTGTTCCCTTTTTTGCTATAAAAAGAAGTTTTTAATTTTAATGCAGTGGCTCTTACTAATCTTTCTTCCTTGAGGTTAATACTTTTAATAACTTATTCAGAAAATTTTGCCTACTCCAAGGTCATGAAAATATTCTGTTTTCTTCTAGGAGCGTTATTGTTTTATCATTTCAATTTAGATATGCAATCTATCTGGAATTCTTTTTTGCATTCAGTCCAAGGTACTGTACAGACACAACTTATTGAAAAGACTAACATTTCTCTCATGGAATGTGCTGACTTGACACTTCCATCCTAAGCCATGTGACTGTATAATGTGAGATCACTTCAGATTTTGTTTTGTTCCATTGGATTTGTTTGTGAAACCCTTGTGCCAATAGTATGCTCGCTCTAAATTTCTGTAGCTTGTGATTGGTGTTGCTATCTGATGTAGGGGATATAGCCTTCTCTTGGTTGGTACTTGCTTGGTCTCTTCTTTTTTTTTCTTTTTATTTATTTTTTATTGTTGGATGATGTATAGAGGAGTTACAGTTACATTCATCAAATAGTGGGCACATTACTTCTTGAACATTGTTACACCTTCCCATCCTTTTCTCATCCTGGTTTCTTTTTCTGGTTTTCTCACTTTCCTCACCCTGGTTTCTCCTTTTCAATCCATTTACTTTTAGTCTTTAATTTTCAATTTTTTATCATCTCAACCTGATAGATTGCCAAAACCTCGATTGTTTCCTTTGCTGCTTATCAGTGGTTCCCTGCATGTCAGTGTGCCTCCAGAACTGGCTATTTCTCCTCGTGAAAACATAGCCAGCTCACCTCCACATCCCTTTGCTCAGGGATTTTAGCCCCTCAAGCCCTAAATTGATTTTTATTTTTTCTTTCCTAACTTTTCCAGCTGTTCACAAGGAGCATTGGTCAGCCCATAAACTATTTTATCCCAACATCCAAGCTGGAAGCAGGGGTCTTAGAACCCTTCTTTTCCACTAGCAAATGTAATTGTGACCATTGTATTAGAAAATCTAGCAGTGTAGTTTGCCATACTATCAAAAAGAAGAGGAGAACATTAATACTCTAGCAAGTGCAAGGAAGAATCATTTTATAAAACTCAAGCTTACTTTGAAATGACAGCCCTCAGAAAACTAAGAAGCAAATTTCATCTATCTGAAAAAAAGCCTTTTTTAGAACTTATTTTTAACTGAAACAAAAATATTGTCCATATGGGACAATATGGGATATTTTGATGTAAGTATGTATATGGGATATTTTGATGTAAGTATGTATACCTTGCGCAAAGCTTAAATCAAGTTAAACATATGTATCTCCTCAAATGTTTATCGTTTTTTAATGGTGAATGCATTCAAATTCCTTTCTTCTTTTTTGAAATATGCAATGCACTGTCATTCTCCACCATCACTCTACTGAGCAACTGCAACCACAACTCCTGCCTAACTGTGCCTTGGTACTCATTGATCAGTCTTTCCCCACCCTCTCCTCCCAAACCCCATCTCTCTAGCTTCTAGCATTCTACACATTCTACTTTTAATTTCTATGAGATCAATTTCTTTGCATTCCACCTGTGCATGAGATCATATGATACTAATCTTTCCTGTGTCTGGCTTATTTCACTTACCATAATGATCTCGATGGAAGTCTTACTCTAAAAACCTACAGTACACATTCAATATTTGTCTCCCTCTGTACTTGTTCTGTTTAAGATCAGGAATATGACCAAGATGCTTGCTGTCGACATTACCATTTATTCAGTCAGGAGGTCGGTGCTGATGAAGTAATGCATCCCTACAAAGTTACATATGCTCATGCATGTACACACACACACACATACACACACACACACACACACACACACACACACACTGCTATAAAAATACTACCATTTCTTAGAAACACTAAGAATCAAGACATTTTATGACCATTTGTGAGTCTATCTCCCACGGGTGTCCAGTTTTTTGACTGTGAGACAACTCCATCCACTCTGCCCCTGAGGCCTTACCAGCGGCAGGTTTCCCCTTTGCCCACAGCCTTCTGCCTCACTACACAAGACAAGGCCAAGGATGAGATCTTGAAAAAGAATTAAGGAGTTTTTTTTTTTTTTTAATAAACTACCCTCTAGAGTTGGACTGCAGTACAGCACACAAACCATGGACGCTCCACCTAAATGTCCCTTCTTGGAGGATATCCATGCCATACCCCACTCAGCCCTCTCTCAGTGGGAAATGGTCTGGAGTGGTATCAGCCCTCTCCCTGAGTGCTGCTAGGGTTTCTATCCAAGAGGGGCCAATGCGGGAAAGGGAAGGGAATGGTTACGATAGGGATAAAAGGTGATGGGCATAACACGTGGCAGATGACATGTCCTGTCATGGTGGTTCTGGTTACCATAATGCCTTGGGCTCCTGTTCAAATACTTCTTCCCATAATGCTATGAGTTCTCCCTCAAATGCTTTCTTTTCCCATAATGCCCTATATGCTTAGTCAATCCATGAAAAGAGTGGGGGATGGCCACAAGCAATCAAGCAGTCAGCAAAGCCCAGGGGAGAAGATATGGGAGGAGCCCCAAATTATAATAGCCATCCTCCAGGAGGACACCAAAGGCTCCGGTCTGAATGAGGAGTGTCATTACTATGACACAAATGGGAATAATGAGAATATGGTTTATTGAAGAAAATATAAGAAGTGTAGGTGTTTTTGTCTTTTGTTGTTGTTTGGTGCCAGTCTTGGGGCTTGAACTCAGTGCCTGGGCATTCTCACTGAGTTGTCTGTGCTCTACCACGTTGAGGCACAGCTCCCTTCTATCTTTTTGTTTTAGTTAATTGGAGATAAGAATCTTACAGGGGCTTTCTTGTCCTTGCAGTTTTTGGACTGTGAGCCACTCCTCGGTGGGGAGCCTTGGTGAGAGCAGGATTAGATTGGAATCTGTTTACATGAGTAACAGTAACTTAGAAACCCACCTGAATTTCCACTTTAGGGACACATCTCCAGACCACTACTTCTGATTCTCTTCTCTGAGTATAATCAAGATGGTCCATAGTGAACTTCTTTTGGTTACTTTTTCCTTGGCTGTTGGCTGGGTGCTAAGCTGGAGGGAAGTAAACATCAGAAGACTCAGTGCCACCAGGAAGTTCTAGTGCTTATTTTAAGGAGGCTCGATGTTAGGCTCTCCATGGGAGTAGGTTCTAGTCACAGGCTAAGAACAAGAAAACTTCCACTGAGATATAATCTGATCACAATCCAGTAGCCTATTTCCCAGCATCAGGTGCCATCACATGATGAAGGAATTTTACAGTGACCATATCTTACACGTGAGCAGCTGGAGCTCTGAGAGAAAAGAAACTACAAAGCAGGTGAGACTTGATTGTCTTTATGGTTTTATTGTATGTACATACACATTATGTGTGTGTATATGTATTATATATTTATGTTCTGATTCTGGGAGCTTGAAGTTTGTGCTGAAGCACTGTCTCTGAGTTTGTTTGCTCAAGCTAGTGCTATACTACTTGAGATACAGTTCTACTTCTGGCTTTTTGGGGAACTTAGTTGGGGTTGGCTTCTAACTGCGATTCTCAAATCTCAGCCCCCTGAGTAGCTAGGATTACAGGTGTGAGCCACTGGTGCTGAGCT
Organism: Megascapheus bottae; assembly: GCF_031878675.1. NCBI lineage: Eukaryota > Metazoa > Chordata > Mammalia > Rodentia > Geomyidae > Megascapheus > Megascapheus bottae. The sequence continues at coordinate 69,353,069 of NC_143515.1, forward strand.
GATTGTTTTATTTTTACTCGTGAATAAATATTTAGTAATGCCTCACCCAGCTCTCTGCTAAGATATATTTTTAACCTTTAAAAAAAGATTTGTCTTTTTGAATTCTAGTTGTCACACCCTTAAAAAAATAAATAGTGGGGGAATTTGGGCTGCTTGCTTAGATTATGTCTGGGATTCACCTTTTTTTTGGAGTAATGATACTTTTCTAAGATGGCTTGTCCTATGTCCTGTTCCATGGGCCAGCCAATGAAAGTGACTGCAAGTGGTTGGAGGGTAGTTAGTACTGAAAATGAGGTTGATTTGGTATGAAATTGAGAGTTGTGCGTATTCATCTTTCTGGCTTCAGCTTAGCTTGAAGAAGGGCATTGTTCCTTGTCCTAGAGGTCACTGAGGAATGTGTTTGCCTTCTCAGTGGCACATACTCACCATCAGGTAGAAACTTGGGGTTACTAAAACCATCGTCATCTCCTGTTCCCTCATAGCCTAGGTTTATGGGTTAAAACGTGAAAGTTGGTTGGAATCCAAGATGAAGGCAGCAGCACTAAATTAGTGTGGGCCGCGTCTTGTGGCACTGGCATAGTGATTGGTGGCACGGTGATAAGCCATGTTCTTTCCTGCTTTTCTGAACTCCTCTTGGTCAACATCATGGAAAGCATGTTACCAGGAGGCAATGTCCTATTCAGAGTGTGTGACTGTGCCACTGTGTGGCACTACTGAACGTGATCCCTTTGCGTGGGTGGGTCTCACTTTCCCAGATGATATGTAATGAAGGCTGGGATACCCTGTCTTCTTATGGTCTCATGCCTGATTCTAGTTTCTCCAAATGACCCATTGATAAATCAACCACAGAGCAGATAATATATGACAAAAGGATTTAAAAAAAAAATGGCCAAAGGAAGCAACTGTATTCCCGTATGGGGGTCCCTCACTTGTCTTATCCAAAAATACGTTTTCTAAGTTATTTCATTCTGGATTTGGAGTCCATTAGGTATGGAACTGGTGATTTTCCTTTCTTTAATAGTTCTTATAAGAGTCATTTATCGGGTTCAATTCCTTGGTACCACATACATAAGAAAAAAGCCGGAAGTGGTGCTGTGGCTAAAGTGGTAAAGGTCTAGCCTTGAGAAAGCCCAAGGACAGTGCATAGGCCCTAACCTCAGGACTGGGGGAAAAAAGAGTAATTTCTTATCCTCAATGAGACAATGAGAGAGAGTTTTTAAAAATGGAGTCATTAACAAAAGCCATATAATGAGTGATTGTTTTCCTTAATATACTGTGTTATCTCATCTCTTTTGCTGTCCCTTGGTTATCCCATATTGTTAACAGTATTCTACCTTGTTATCTGATATATTGTATATATGCTTATTTGGTTATTTGAAATCGGATAGAGAAGGGGGGAAAACAAGATGAGGGGTCGGGGTTGGGGGAGGGAAATGGGGACCAAGACATGAGATAGGGTATCAATGTATGTGAAGTAATGCACCTTCTATCTGGTGAATATAATGTAACCCTTCTATTAATTACAGTAAAAATATATTTAAAATTGAGTCTTTTCACTGTGGCTCTTCCAAAGGCTGCCAGCTCACAGTGTTCAGGGTAGCATTAGAACAGGGTGTCACATGACCGAGCTGGTAGTTGTCAGTGATGATCCTGAGTATAAGTGAGTGAAAACTGGGCAGGGTCTTGCAAGGCAATGCAGTTTGCGTGCCTGTGCACATATACATTTCTCTGTTTGAAATCCCAATTAATTTGTACATCAGTTGATTTTAGAAAGTGTATCTTGGTTGCAAGGACATGCAGTTTATAGAAAGTGACACTCTTAAGGCAGGAGATTTAGAGCAAGAACAGGAAGATATTGAGGCTCTAGGTATGGGTTGGGACCTGGGAAAATTGAGGAGTTAGCTAAGGTTAGAGAGGAAAAACATTGAACAAGATGGTTAAGCCTTTTCTGTGATTTAATAGAATAAGCTTTGCTCCACAAGACTGGTGAAGAGGCTCCTTCATCTGAGGCTTATAATTTCAGGAATCATGTGGAGTGGCAAAGAAAGGTACTACCCTATGGCCCCAAGCCCCAACCTCAGTTTATATATGGCCATGGGTCAATGGAGAAACAGATTCTTATATTTTTCCAGTCAATTAGAGCATTTTCTCTAGGAGATTCAAAATGGCTGTGATCATTGTCTTTCTGTTACTCAGCTTTTGCCCAAGCATAACCCAGGTAAGAATGACCCAGAGGAAATGGCCTTTGAGGAAAACAATCAGATCACAGCCAAAGTACATACAGACTGGATGAGCTGCCAAAAATGCTTGGGATGTCAACTTGGCTTGCAGTTTGGGAGCTGTTGTGGAAGGATTGTTTTTGAAATAAAGATTTTTACAATAAATTAGGAGTAGGTCCTCTTGTGAAGGCTAGAAATAAAAACCAAGATGAACAAGCCATGAAAACCAGGCTGTATTAGTGAGAAAGAACACCAAGAGAATCTTGAAATATTTTTGTGCTTTTTTTTTAGGTCTATTTACTTTTGCCTTTCAGACTTAAGCTATGTCATTGAAAAGGTATCATTCAATTATGGAGCAATATGAGCATGCACAAAGATTTTTGCTAAAGTCTTTATATTTATTGCCTGGTTCAGGTGGTGATTAACCCAAATGAGCCCTGCCCCCCTCCACCTGGAATCTTCTTTTCCTCCCATATTATTTTGAAGCAAATCTCATAAATCACCTCATTTCACCTGTAAATATTTCATTGTGTTTCTTTAGAAGACACAAACATGCTCCTTTAATAAATAACGCTTTTTCTTATCCATCCAAGCCTGTGGGGGTGGGGGGGATTGATCCTTTGACATGTGAGGTCATATTTATGAGGATATTTCTTTCCCTTGGGATCCAGACCTTCAGTCTCTTGACTCATCAACCTAGAAATTTAAATGACAAGTAGAATAGACAGTGATTCCATGCACACTCGCTTCTGTGTCATGAGGACCACTCTCATAAGCTAGTGCAGGATAGCCAGCCATCCGGGTTGTATTAACTGGATCATTTAGCTCCAAGCAGACTTAAGTTACTAACTGCAGAGGAGAAGAGAAATGAGGAGGTTTAGTACAGTCAAGGGAAAAGAGATGAGCTTTCAGTTGAGACAAACTTCCATTGTCTGTAATAGGGCAGGATGGGCCTAATTAGAAGTGGAACAACAATAATACAATCAGCACAACCAGGCTGACGTACTTCCTTGCTTTCAGGGTTATCCATAGGTTGGCCAGAGTTAGGTTGGAAATTTGTTTTGCAATTAGAGGGCATCCTGGGTACTGGAGGACTTCCACCTTCCCTCTTTGTCTTTGCAAGGTCATCCATAAGATGGAAAGAGGCAGACCTTTGCAAGTCTTCAGGTAGTTTTTCCAGGTTATGGCAAGGTGAATAACAATGCTTTCTTATGCTCTTAGCAACCTGTGGTGCCATCTTCATTTCCACTTCGAAAGCTGTGTGCTGCTTCTGAGGAGATGAGGAGAGCAGGAGTGATAGGGTTGAAGATGCAAATGAGGAGCAAGCCATGGGCATTGCCTTAGTAGATTTAATTGTTTCAGAAGTGAGCGTCCCTCAGAGGAGTTCCAAGCATGAACCACACTCTCATGGGAACACCAACCAGTCAGCCTTATTCCAGGCTGACCTCTTTCAAATGGGAGACAGATGCCTGAAAAACATTGGTGCCCCAGACTGCTAATTAAGGGATTCATGCCTCAACTGGATGCCTCCATGGCTCTGGTGTTCTGTGAAGTAGGCTTTCATCATTTCAGCTCTTATATATGAATAAGAACTTCCACTACATCCCAGACTTCTTGAGACTATTCCATAGCACCCAGGGAAGAGAAATCCCATGGATGGATATTGTCACAAGGAATTTGGTGGCATCTCAGATGTAAGGCTGGTTGACTTTTGGGATGTCCAGATCTCATTTGTAAAAATGACCAGTTGTAGCAGTACATGTGGTTGTAGGTGCCAGATTCACTCATTTAATCTTTATCATCACTACAGGTTTAGGTGGTTCTGTTATTGTTGCTATTGTTTTAAAAGCCATTAGGTTTGCCTGTCAAATATGACAGTGGTCTGCTTCTTTCAGTAGCACAATAGCTATGGAAAAATTAGTAACTTCTATTGGGCTGTTAATTTGGCTGGTGTAGTATTAGTTTTTTTTTTCCTTTTTACCTTCTTGGTGGTATTGGGTTTTTGAACTTGGGCAGTCACACTTGCTAGGAAGATATTTACCACTTGAACCAGGTTCTACTTTTTTGCTTTAGTTACTTTTGTTTTAGGTAAGATTCTGACCAATGCTGAACTTGGACTGTGATACTATTACCTATAACCTCTAAATAGCTGGAACTATGGGTTCATAAACTTACCCCACTTACGATTAAGAGGGTGTCTTGCTAATTTCTTGCTAATTTTTTTAAACCTGGAGCTGCTTTTCACCTCTGCCACTTGTGTAGCTGATAGAAGAGATGTGTGGGCCTCCAATGAGGCTTGTGTAACTTTAAGAGATTATCACTTCTCTCTCCTCTCTTCCTATGAAAGATTTTTTTTAAGAATCTCCCTGGTAATTAGTTATAATAACATCGGTACTAAATTCATTCTTATTTTGACTTCCTGGACTCAACCCAATTTTTTCTGAGTGGGTGCTGCATCTTTTTCTGACTTTCTTTTTCCCAGGGACACAGAATGTTCACAAGACACAACATTTTCCTTTAAAAAGACTTTTCCTAAAATTCAAGTGTTATTAATGGATTCTCAGTCCCTCCTGGAAGTCACTGACCCAAATAGCAGACATAATTTTTTTTTAACCCACAGCCATGTAAAGGCCTTTGAGTTTGTACTGGATTGTCTCTTCTGGTCTTCCTGTTGTTCTTAGATACGTTGAATATATTTAGAATGCCACATGGTAGTATTTGACACTGTTATATTTTATCTTTCCTTGCCAACTAGACAATGTATTGAAAGATATTGAAACTCATTTATGAAATCCTCAACTATTTCATAGTAAATAATTTTTTTAACCAGAAAAGGAGACTTCAATGATTTGTTTATTCAAAAAAATCTGTTGAGTATCTTCTTTGGCAAGCTCTCTGATAGGGTGTGTGGAGAATATAAAGATACAAACCTCAGGGCCTGGACTTTGGCCTAGGGGTTAAAGTGCTTGCCTAGCATGCATGACGACCCGGGTTCGATTCCTTGGTACCACATACATAGAAAAAAGCCAGAAGTGGTGCTGAGGCTCAAGTGGTAGAGCTCTAGCCTTGAGAAAGTCCAAGGACAGTGCTCAGGCCCTGAGCTCAAGCCCAGGACTGGCAAAAAAAAAAAAAAAGATACAAACCTCACATTTCTACTCACAAGGAGTTTATAATTAGGAAGTAAAAAAGAAACAGAAAAAAATATGGGAAGACAAAGGGAACTATGGATTTTGCCTATATTAAAAAAAAAACAGGCACAGCTTCCTGATTGGGTTTCCTTTGCATGTATCACATCTCGCACTGCATGGCCAACCTCTTCCTGCTCTGCCTCGACCTGCACCTGCTGATCTCACATCAGATTTGGCTGGACCAGAAGCTACCAGATAGAGGGGCAAGGGCCACAGGCCACCTGTCCTGATGTTGTGTCATATTTCACCTTCTATGGCAGAGATTCTTTCCTATGCCTTTGAATGTCTCTTCTTGAGGACTCCAAAGTTTTTCTAGGGGAGTCAGAGGATTGGCAAATTCAATGTAGAGTTCATTTCTCCTCCCTTGTCCTCTTTCTCCTTGGATTCTAGTGGCAAGGCTGGATGAACCAGGGCCTCTGACACCTGTGGGTGCTGGAGAGATGACTGAGCACTTTCTGAATCTCATAGCTGTCCTGAACTTAACTGGGATCATTTGAGGACATGACACTAATGGGCCATTGTACTCAGGTCTTCACTGACTTGTCTCATTTTTGTGCTTGGCCGAGTGAGCTGAGCCATGCTGGAGGAATAAGTGGAGGGGAACTGGACCCAGTCCTCCTACCTTAAAACCACTCTAGCCTTTGACTTCCCTCTGCTTTTCTTCCTCTCCCCTAAAACTGATGTCTATATTACAGGTCAAGCTCTATTAAATTATTGTACCCTAACTTTTCTCCTGCATGCTGTGACTTTTGCCAAGATTCCTTAGCACCCTGCTTTAATTCTTCCGTAGAATGTGAGTTCGGTATATGTGTTGCAAAATAAAAACCTCACTGATCCTTTCCCTTACCAGACTTCACCTATGGATTTGTTTAGAGGATGTGACACAATTCCTTACCATTGCTTACAAGTCCTGACCTTCTTGCTCCCCCCTCCTGCAGCCTCCCCCTTTCAGAAAAGTTGGCAAGATCTTGAACACAACCACCTTGCACCTTGCATTCTTTGCAGGTGTGGGAAACCAGATTCTTTTTTCCTCCTTTCTGCATCTGGAAACAGCTGACTCTGGGATCAAACACTATCTCTTGATTGGAGACTTCCGGCCAAGGTCACCCTCCTGCGGGCTTTAGTGCCATCTTGAATGACCACATTTCATTTATAATTACTTAAATCTGCCTTATGATGATCTGTCAGGCTGAGAGGGAAGGGATTACTGTCTCATCTATCATAGACACTTTGGCACCTAGCTGAATGCTCTGAAAGTGTTCCTTAATGGTTAGAGTAGAAAGGGGCTTAGATCTTAAAGAATCTCTCTGAGTTTAATTCTTCTTAAATTCATCTATTTATGCATGCATGCATTTGCTTCTTGTACAAACATTTACTGAGTACCTACTATGTGAGGAGTCCATTTCTCTTTCTCCCTAGGCCTCAGAGCCTTGATTAAACAGATGTGAAGGAGGAGCAGCTGCCAGGCTTTTCTCCAGGAAGCTCTGCTCTGCAGGCCATTGGTTAACAATTCTAGAGCTTTAGTTTCCTCTCATCAGCTTTTTTTCCCTTAATGGCCAAACCTATGGTGGCAGTGACAATGGATTCTGCATTAGTATTAAAAATTTATTCAATAAATAATGGATTAGAACCTCTGTTTAATAATTATTAATGCACTGCAATTTCAGTTGCCCAAATCTCAAGATGTTTTAAGCACAACTAATTGAAAACACAATTAAGAGCAACTTGCTGAAATAAATCTGAAAGGCAGAACACCCTTGAAAACCTTAGCTGAACAGAGACAACAAATTCAGAAGTAGCCCCCACTCCACAGAACTCCAGGATGAAGGGTTGATCCTGGGCTCCAGTAGAGAAGGATTGGTGGCATGTGGTGGCAGAGTTGGGGAAGTATCGCAGAAAAGATGGCAGCTTTTCTGTAACTGCTGACACTTCACTCAGGTGACCAGTTCTTTATGCACAGGACAGGGGCATTCAGCTAATCAGTATGCAATGCTCAGATGTTTCCATCACAAGGGCTCTTGGAGAGTTCTCTGTACTGACTCTTGGCTCTGAAGCTACCATGGGTCAGGGACTCCTTTGACATGCCTCGCTTCAAATACAATGTATGGAGGCCTCCCCAGGTTGGTCCTGGGCTGGATGAGGCTCTAGGATCCTAGATGGTCATGGAAAGAAAATCCTAGGCTCAGAGCTGGACTTTATATGGGCAAGGTGGAATGATTTTTTCATCTTATTCTTTTTTTCCAGTAGAAACCCATTTTTATTCAGTTTTAATCACAGTTTTAGTCACATATTATTTCCCACTAGTAAATTTCTTTTTTTCATATATTTTTATTGTAATTAATAAAAGGGCTACATGATATTTGCCAGATAGATGGTGCATTAATTCCCATACATTGATACCCTTTCACATGTCTTGGTCCCCATTTCCCTCCCCCCCCCACCCCTCATCTTGTTTTCCCCCATTACCTATCCAATTTCAAATAACCAAGTACAAATATATCCGATATATCAGGTTACAAAGTGAGATACTTTAACAATATGAGATAACCAAGGGACAGCAAAAGAAATGAGAACATAGTACCTTAAGAACAACAATCATTCATCTTATTCTTTTGTCATTTTTTTAAAACTTTTTTTAAATGCCAGGAAGATTCTCTCCTTCACATTTGCTTTTAGACTTGGACACTTTTTTTTGTGAGTGTTTAATGAGATGTTGTAGAGAAATTAATTAATCAACAGCAGTGGATGGCACCCAGTACATATAGTTTCCCTCTCAGCTTGATCTAGTTCTTCGGTGCAGTTAATAATACACATGCTGCTACAGGCAAGCTTGTAACAGAATAGTGTGGTTGTAGGATGCACAGATAATATTCTTGAGAACTGAGAGAATCTAGGGAGGGAGAGGTCCATTCTGTGGGTGTCATTGTGGACAGTGGTTTGGCAGGAGATTGAAGTATGGTAAGAGGACACTGTGTGATGTGTGACTAGAGATGTCAGTTAGAACAAAGTACCTGGAAAACCAGGTTAAAGGGTTTATGTTTACCTTTAAGAGGGTAAGTTAGTAGGGTTTATGTTGTTGTTGTTAAACTAGAAAGTAACATGGATTATAACCTAATCTATGCAAGATGCAGTAACAGTTCTTTTATTTATTTATTTAGTCATTTTGTAGGTTATAGGGCTGGGACTCTGGGCCTGGATGCTGTCCCTGAGCTCTTCAGCTCAAAGCTACTGCCCTACCCCCAGAACCACAGCACCACTTCTGGTTTTCTAGTGGTTAATTGGAGATAAGAGTCTCACAGTTTTTAGTGCCCAGGTGGCTTTGAACCTCAATCCTCAGATCTCAGCCTCCTGAGTAGCTAGGACTATAAGCATGAGCCACCACACCCAGCTCAGTAATGGCTCTTAAACTTGACCCAGTATCAGGGTCACTTGGATGGTGAATTAAAACATGATTTCTAAAACCCCTCCTCTTGATGTTCAGAGCCACAGAGCTATGGGTAAAGGTCTGAGAACTGGCATTAGGAAGTGTCAGGTAGTGTTGTTGCTGCTGGTTCAGGGACAAAGCTGTGGATGATGCTTCTGCAGAGGGGGCCTAGGCAGTGGGTTCACCTGGAGGCATGGAGTTATGCAGATAACTGGCATGATAATCCAGCCCTACAGTAGATGGCAGCTTGCTCTGAGGCAGGATCTATGGCTCTAGAAAGAAGGGGAGATGGCACTGAGGAAGAATCAGCAAGACTGGACGAGAGGGGAATTTTGAGAAATCTTTCAGGTTGTCCTTCCCTGGGTCCCTGTGAAAGAATGATGCCTCTCGCTGGGAAGAGCATGGAATAGTTTCCTGTTCTGGATGGTGGGAAGGTGTTTCACTAGAGGTTCTAATGGGCTAGGTACAGGTGCAACAGGAAACCTAAGAGCAGCAGGGACTTTCTTGGTGGATGCTTGAGGATGGTAGGGACTGTGGGAGGGACCTTCCAGAAGATATCCATAGGTAGGCACTGACCTGGGTGACTCAAGAGAGGTGTGCAAAACTGTGCGCAAGCTTTGGCCAACCCTGACATCAGTGCCTCGTTAAATGGGTGCTTTTATGTATCCCTTTTGATTCACTCAAGCTCAACGATGATACTGTGGATTCAGACCTGGAAGGAGTCTGGTGAAGTCAACCAAAGGAAGGTTGGGGACCCCACCAGTTGGCATTTCAGTCTGTGTTGGAACCACACTACATGTGATCACTCTTTTGCCAATTGTCTCCCTTACTTCCATAGATGGTTTTTGTTGACTCCAGTTTGGAGTCCCTTGAACTGCTGAATGGGACTGAGCACACAGATGGAGCAGAGGTCTGCCCAGAGCAGACCACACACTGAACTTCCCAAGACATCCAGGACACCTGTTGTTTGTGTGGAGGCTGAGACGACAGGTAGAACTACCTTTTCCACAGAAGAGCAAAGGACTGATTCCTGAAACATCTTTCTTGGACATACTTTTAAATATCCCCCTTTTATGGGAGGGGGGATGTTTGTTTTGTTTTCTCTTTTTATGTTAAGGGCTTAATGTATGGAGCTCTGTCACGCAACTGAAGCAATCCAAGTTTAATCTCGAAGCATTCATCTCCCAAGTTCAGATTTTTTTCTTCACTCTTCTCAGCTGGTGCATTCCCTCAACTTCTGAATGTCTAAAAATACCCAGCGTGGTTCCCTCTACAAAACACTAGCACCCTGCCAGCTGTTAAATAAATAAACTCGAAACAAAAATGCTGTAGTTGTGAAATAAGATATATTTAATTAAATAAAAAAGGGAAAGCAAGTGCTATTACAAGAACATAAAACTGTAAGGCATAAGATAAAAACTAAATTACTACAAGGCAGCTCGATCCAATCTAATCCTTGAAGATAAAGATGAAACCAGAAAATTGCATGTATTGAGAAATCAACATAAGCCCTGAGCAAATATTAACTAGAGATCTATAAACTGGTTGATAATAAACAGTACTATGAGCATTAGGATTAAGGAAGGAAATGGATATGGAGTCATGTTGGGTGTGGGGGACTAGAGTTCATCTCTTCATCCTGCTTAGAGAATTTGATCATCTTGTTAAAGTGACTTTCCTAGGAGCTCATTTTGGTTGGTCTGAAAGGCAACGTTGTATCCATCGTCTGTGTGTGTGTGTGTGTGTGCTGGTAATGAGACTTGAACTCAGAACTGTGGCCTATCCCGTAGCTTTTTCCACTCAAGCTTTACTACTTGAGCCACAGTCCCCTTTCAGGCTTTTTGTTTGTTTTACCGCATTCCCATCATCACCCCAGACACCCCTGTTCGTTTTATTTTTGGTTACTAATTAGAGACAAGAGTTTCTTGGGCTTTTCTGCTAGGGTTGGCTTTGAATGGTGATCCTCAGATCTCAGCCTTCTGAGTAGCTAGAATGGCAGGTGTGTCATCCATGCCTGGCTCTATCCATGTCTTGTGAAAGACAGACACTGATATGATCTCTTCTTACCAGGCTATAAAATGGAGCCCACGGATAAAACATTTGCTTTTTTATTTCACCCTGGGTTTCTAACATAGCTATTGACACCATTTTAACACTGTATTTAAGCATGAAGAATGGTCCAATTACATGTTAAGTGGCTTTTTTAAAAATAGTTCTAATAAAGGTCCATTTAGACATTTACACTGACAACTCAGTTCTTTGGGAGGGTATTTTTTTTCAAATTGCCTACTCAAAGAGGACATTTCATAGCAAAAAGAAAAGAATAAATAAATAAATAAGTATTTTAAAGCCTGCTATTAGCAGGAGGATGTTGTTCTGGCTTTCAGAGGTGTCATATGTATAGAGGTCGGGACTGCTGGTGGAGAGAAGTCAGCAGTAGCAGCTGGGAAAATCAAGCTAATTCACAGGTGAAGATGTCCCCTTTGTCAGTCTCAGGCTCTGGGATAAAGAAGCTCCTTTGAGAGCATTCATGCATGTCCCACCCCACACAGGGAGCTTCTGAATGCAGTCTGAATGGGAATCCGACTTGGGAGAGCGAGGGGGGCGGCTGTGGCAGGCAGGGTCCGCTGTTTTCCCACACATCAAGGTCCAGGGACGGCCAGGGCCTTTGAGGAAACCGGAAGCCCTTTTGGGGATGGAGTTAGTGTTCTTAGGCCCCTGGGGAATCTATGTGACCTGGTGCTCTTAGAAACATCGCTGGGTTTTCTTTGTAAACTTTAGTGAGACTACAACTAAAGCATCCCTGATACGAAAAGAGATCCTTGGTGCTCGTGTGCTCTTAGTTCTGTACCCATGTCTCTACAACCTTCGGAAGTCAGGACCCAGGTTAGAGCCTGGTCTTTGGCTCCTATTACTCTCCTCCACCTTGAAGGTAGGGACTTAGGGTACTTTGTTAGGCCTTATGACAAAGCATCACAGATTGGATGGCTTAAACAACACAAAATGATTTTATTATAGATCTGGAAGCCAGAGTACAAAATCAGTGTTGACAACCTAGGTTCTTCAGGGTCCACTGTCCACAGGGGCTTGTGTCCTAGTTCCCTCTTCTTATAAGGACACCTACTATACACAAGGACTTGGGCCTGCTCTAATGACCCCATTTAACCTTAATTACCTCTTTAAAACTCCATCTTCAAATAGAGTCACCTTCTGAAGTAAGGAGAATTATTATGACTTCAACACTTGAAGTTAGGCGGGACATAATTCAACCAATTACAGGCTGTCTCATCTTCTCTGCATAGCCAGGGCCATTCATATACCTCTTCCCCTGCCTCTGGAGGTTTGCTCAAGACAGGAGTGCCACAAAATCAAAACAAATAAAATCCCACCTCATCTATGTCCTCATTCTGTTTGTAGAGAACTGGAAGCATGGTGGAGTTTTTTTTTTCTCTTGTAAGGTATGGAAGGCTGTTTATTTTCAAAGACTCTGCAGATGTGATTCTCAACAATGATTTCCATCTCTAGAGCTTCTTATCTAATTTGTCTGTGTTCAGATGTAGACATGGTTACTCATTCCAAAGCTCCTAAACTGACTCTATTGTATAGCCAATGTTGAAATATCTGTCTACAGGATCTCTGGGCACATAAACGTGGCTCTCAAGATGGGTGGTGGTGTTTGACAAGTTACCTCGTGTCATAATGTGGAAGTAGGAGAAAAGGTCTGTGCTTATATGGAATGGCATACAAGGGGTTTTGTTGATTGTCCTTAGCTTCTCCTATGTACTAATGGAGGATTTTTTTAAATGAGTGATATGGTGAACCACATTCTCGACTGATCTTCTGAAAGCACACTAGAGTAAGTCAGAACCTGGACAGGGTGCCAAGGTCAATTCTGGTAAGCAAGCAGGAAGGTTTGCTGATCTGCTGAGATAGGCCATCATGGATAGAGTGTGTGGTGAGTTAGACAGGAAGGAAAGAAGGAAGGAAGGAAGGAGGGAAGGAAGGAAGGAAGGAAGGAAGGAAGGAAGGAAGGAAGGAAGGAGCTTGGAAGACAATGCTGGAAAGTAGTACAAGAAACTAGAGTACCTTTGTGACAATATCTTTTGTGAAGAGCCTGTACTCTGCGATTATGTACAATAATTTTGTTTAAATATTTTATCTCACTTAAATTTAATCACCTCTACATTACCATTCCCTGGAACTCTCTGCCAAACTTTCAGGGAGTCTATCTGGGTTCTCAACAACCCCATAGGACAAACGGAAGGTCCATAGAGAGGTAGGATTGTGCCTCTTCTTGTCCACCTCTCCTCTGAGGCATAGAAGAGTTCATCGTGTAGTGCTTCTTTACTCTGGCCGCATGGTTGAAACAGGTAAAGACTTTTGAAAAGTAGCAGTGCCTTAAGAAAGGGTATCAATGTTTGTGAAGTTATGCACCTTCTATCTGGTGAATATAATGTAACCCTTCTATTAATCACAATAAAAATTACTTAAAGAAGGATCCAACTTTAGTTTTCTGAAAAAAAAATTTTAAAAAAGAAAAGTAGCAGTGCCTGAGTTCAAACCTGGACCAGTTCCATTTTTCCATGGAGCCTGTCTAGATGATCTGTAATACAAAAGGAGTTGATCTTGGAGCAATTGGTAGGAAAGGCTCATGAGCAATGGAGAGAAGCAAGGTAAAGAGCGAGTCAAATTTTGTCTCTAGGCAGGCATGTCTCTAGGCAGGCATACTAGGTGAACGATGATGTGTCGGGGAGAGTAACTATTGGGCTACAGAATTCCACCTATAACATGGTATAAAATTTAGAGTGTAAGTCGGTCTAGTTTCTATGCTACTCATTTTTACACTTGGAACACCTACTTACAGGGAATACTGGATTGTCTGCCAAATTCTGCTCATGTATGAAGAAGCAGAAGTAGCACGGGAAGTCAAAACACCAAAATTGTATTTCCCCCACATATATCCTATTTTAGTTCTCTCTGCTCTCCAACAAAACAGAGACTGATTGGCCATAATCTTCGTAAGTAAATATTTATTGCATATTAGTCATGTGCTCAGTACATTGGCTTCCAGAAAGCTTATGCTTTGATTGGGTGAGGATAAAGCATTTCCTACAGAAATGTCCATTTTCACCTAAATCTAAGCATCTTGGGGACAGGTGGTCACTAAGAGGCAGGTCCTTCCAGGAAGGGTTGCTCTTAGAGGGGTTGGCGGATGCTTCATCCTTGGAGAGTTACAGGATTGGATGGAAGATATTTATGTGCCTGGGAGAAGGGAAAGAGTCTTGGTGAAGGTGACTGCATGAGGGAGAGGAGTGTGTGTGTGTGTGTGTGTGTGTGTGTTTTGCAGGGAGTTAAATAGTGATTCATAAAGCCCGAGTGTGACGGAGAAGATGGGAGAGATGCCACAGCAAGCTACTTTGGAGGCCTTGGACAGAGGCAGGTGAGTGATAGGTGGGACGTGGCTATTACTCGGGTATCTGGTCATGTTCCATTCTATTTTTCACTCTACTGTCTGTACATTGGTATGACAGCAAATACTTCAGATCACTGAGAAGCTTCAAAGACAAACATCTCTGTGTCAGTAAATAGTACATTGACATAGATCAGGATGGGGGCCATTGAATAGCAATCAAGGGAATGGGGGCTGATGGGATTGAAAGGGTTACTTAGTTTTTGTAGTAGGAGAGTGAAAAAGTAGGCTAGATATGATTTCATTCTAGACTCAAAGGTCTTTTCTAACTATCTCTTATCACGTGACTGTGTGCCTAACCTACTTTAAAGACTTTTATTTTCCAAGTCTTTAATTGTTGCCTTGTATTCTTAGAGATTTTTCAGGTTTCTCTTAATCCCTCCTAAATCCTGTGCATTTCAGAGGTAACCTGGAGAGGTTCAAAGTGCCCCAGAGATGTGGATAAATCTCCACATACTTTTACTTGTTGGAGGAGCTTTTTCATCATCTACCCCACATTCAATTCACTTAATACCTGGGTGTAGGGGGGGGCTGCCTCAGGTGCAGGGGGCCAGGCACTGGGTGAGAGCAAATGGAAACACAGTCCTTACTTTATGGAAAGGAAGTGAGCTACATGGGAATTTCTATTAAGCATATTAAGTCAGATGTGTATGAGTAGGAAAAAAGGGACTGTGGTCTATATAGGATGTGATTAGACTTAACTGAAAGCCTTTGAAGAAACCACTACTCATTAGGAGAAATAAACAAGACGCAAAATTGCATCAATAAAGCAATGCAATCCACAAGAAAGCAGAAAACCTGAACAACAACAACAACAAAAACCTTGAAAACTGAACATCTAGGACAAAATAATGATTCGAGAGCAGGCTTTTATAAAAGGTATTCAGCCTGATGGTTCTTGATAACTTTATATCCAAGGGGATTCCTTCATCTTCATTGTTTGAGCTTCGCAGCCTCCCTCTTAGCTCTCTACATGGAATTCCAAGCTACCTTGCATGGGGAGTTAGAGGAGCCCAGACCAAGTGCAGGGTCTTAGGGGATGTTGGGTGGGAAGCAGATGGAGCCAAATAAGGACAGGTGGGTAAAGAGTCAGACTGCCCCAGGCTTGCCTGGCTTGCTTCTTTACCTAATTAACGGAGAACAATGGTATCATTTGGAACTGTCACGGGGCATCTGTTGTGATTGGTGGAGATGCTCAGATCCAGACAGAGGGCGACAGAGGGAGAGTAAGGAACTCCCACACAACTCCGCATTTGGGTGTCCAACAAGACAGACTGGTGACCGAAAGTAACCACTGAATTTCCATGGAAACTTGGATGTGAAGTAGGGAGCATCGTTGAGGAGAAGAGAAAGCATTAAGAAATGCTCTGAAGAGTCTCTGATGAGCAGAAGGTCTGTGGCTGATAAGGTCACCTCCCATCCATCATCTTCAACAACATCTCTGTGTTGTCTGGGCGGGAGCAGCCTCCAGCATGTCCTGTGTTGAAGAGCTGGGCATGGGAGAGAAAGGGTGCATGGAGGTGACATGTGCGGAATGGGATAATGGCCACGCCTGCTGTGGAGCTTGAGAAAGAGGAAAGGTAGGCGTTTTAGTAGGGTGGTTTCTCTCTGTGCCAGACTGGCCCAGGCATGCGTCAGTTCTGCTAGTGCCTGGCTCTGTGTGTGTGTGTGTGTGTGTGTGTGTGTGTGTGTGTGTGTGTGTGTGTGTAGAGACAGAGACATAGAGAGAGAATGAGACATCATAAAAGGGCAAATGAGAACCTCTCCAAAAGCTAGCCCACTCCTTGTGTACATGTTCAGCGTAGGGAAGCAAAGTCAAAGGACGCCATCACTTTTCTTGATACGCTGTGGTGTGGGGGTCTATTGCATGGCTCTAAGAGATGAGTACACATGGTTAGGGCAAGCCATTAGGAGTGCATTACTTTGCTAGGGCTTCCCTAACAAGACTCCACAAGCTGGAGGCTGTAGACCAAAACAGCAGAGATTCAATTTCTCAGTTCTAGAGGCTGGAAGTGTAGGATGAAAGTATAATATAATGTTAGTTTCTTCTGAGGTTCATAAGGGAGAAGCTGCTCAGATCTGGTAGAAGAGTTGGTAGTCTTTGCTGGCTACTGACAGGGTTTGGTAGTCTTTGGCTTATCCATATCTTCCAGTCTCCATCTCAGTCTCCATCTTCACATGGTCTTCTCCCTTGCTTTTAAGGACACCACTTACATTGGCATAGAGGCTTGCTAGATGAACTCATCTTAAACTGATCATCCCAAGAGCTGTGTTTTCCAACATGTTCAAAAGTACCAAGGGTTAGAACTGCAGCATCTTTTCAGAGAATACAATTTAGAGGCTAGGGGTACAACTGAGTCACGTTGATGGCTTCTCCCTCCCAAGCTTCTTGGGGCTAAGCCAAGACATAAGGCCAGACAGAATACTTTGACTGTGCTGAATACCATATTAGAGCCCCACCATTTGGGTCCTGCCCAATATATGAAGAAGAATTGAAGTTTTAGGAACAGACTGAAAAATAGCCCTAATACTATGGAGTTTACAATCACAGGGTCTTCAGAGAAGCTGCTTTGCAGTGTTGGTGTGAGGTTAAAAATGTACCAAAAAACTCCTTTGGTTGTTGAAAAAAAATATACAAATGATCTGTTATGGCAACATTTTATTTATATATTCATCCAAGAGACTGGATATTTTATTTTCAGGACCTTTGTTTTCTCAGCTGTGAAATGGAATGGATAAATAATGCATTTTCTGGGCAGATAATTCTGTGACATGGAGGTTGTAGAAAAGGTGGCAGGGAAAGTATCTGTCTCTACTGGTTATAGAAGCCATGACATTTCAGCTAGGAGAAAAGGGAGGTGGACTACATGGCCAGACTTGAACAGGGAGACAGGAGATGTCCTAAGGCTTTGCCACCAGCACTGCTGCAAAGGTGTATGTCACATGTCACAACATTGGCTTTCAGTCACCTTGGACTGTGATCCTTTAAGTCCCTTGTAGATCCAGAAGCCTGTGACTTTCTCCTGGAAATTCCCAGCATATCTACTGCCCATCACTGATGGGTCATTTGTGTTAGGCTGGCTAATCAAACTCTGCTTTCTTCTCTTTGGTGACTCTATTACTCTTAAATGCCTGCTCATCTTTAGTTTTCTGGATTACATAAAGGGAGCCATTCCTTAGAGGAAATAGAGGGCCAGCCTCTCCAACCTGAACTTGAATGGTGAAATAAATCACAGATGTTTTGGCCAGTGTGACTTTGTGCTCTATAGAGTCCCACCACAAGTTGACATCCTGCCCTGTGCCAGGGTTGGGAGTTGTGACCATTTAGCACCTCTGAGATTTCTCCTCTGATCTCTGTGTCTTATTCTTGGTTATTCTCATCTTCATTCTTGTTCCCAGACTGCCTTCAATAAAAGGCCATAAACCCACACTTGGATGGCAGCCCCAAAACAGAGGCAACTGGTTAATAAAGAAAGAGAGGGCTGGTGATTTTTCTTTTTGTCTTGCTTGGTTTGGAAGCTGAAGAAGAAGAAAAAAATGCAGCATACTTCAAACTTGTGAATGTATTCACTCTTGAATTCATCTGTGAGGTTATTATACACAGCTTTGATGTTACAGCAAGACTACCTGGGTCGTTTTGTTCCAATTACTCAGTGCCAAGGAAGAAGGTGTCCATGCTGTAGGAAGGTACCCAACTTTGATGTTTTGTGGAGTCTGCCCTTCTTGGGACCCAGGTACCAGGAATGACTGGGCAGCTGGGGGCAGGTCCCAAATGGTGGGGCTCTAACCTGGGTACTCCGCACAGTCAGAGCGTTCTGGCTGGCCTTATATCTTGGCTCAGCCCCAAGAAGCCTGGGAGGGGAGAAGCCATCAATGTGGGGCCTATCAAGCACATTTCCCATCGCATCACAGAGGATTTGGAAATAACCTCATTTTCCTCAATTAGGAAGATGGAGATTGTAATGACTGTACTTTGCTCTCCTCAGCCGTCTTTTATCTCTGCATCGCAAAGTGCTCTGAAAGCATGATTAACAGAGCTTCCCAACTCCCCAGCTGGGCTGGCGCCCTACTGCCTGCTTCTACCCAGGCTAAATGGTTGAGGCCAGCTCCCTGGGTGAGCTCAGAACAATGGGAAATCCTACTGACCCCAATACAGGGCAAGGCTAGTGTCTGGGAACCACACAACAATATGGGGTAGGAGGGAGCATTGCAAGGGAGGAAGGCAGGGCTCCTGGAGCCTGCCCTGGCTGTGCAGCTGGCCTATGGTTATAGCATGGACTTGTTTACTAGCACAGCCACCCTTCCCCCAGCTCCCTGATCTGATCCGTGCACTGTAACCTGGAATTGATGTGATTCAGTTAGCCTTTCTCTGGCATGGCAGCCCTGTTCAGAATGAGGTGCTTCAGTCAGTGAGAAGTGTTTATGCCTCCATCTTCCACAGCTCTCCTCATCACCTGCCTCCTCCACTGCTGGCCCTTGTAAAACATAGGCAGTGATCACATCATAGTTGATGCTCCAGATTGGTCCTTCTATCTACTCAGAGATACAGTGCTCCCAGGAAGCCTTCCAGTCAACAACTCCACGGTCTCCTGTTCACTCCAAACTAGCTTTGCTCATCCATGTATCCTTCCATCCTTGTTCTCCTCTGCCTTTCCTCTGAGCTTAACTCCATCGGCCTCATTTTTTACTAGACTGTATTACAGTGCTCTTCCCACTGGAGTTAGATCCCTACTCTAGGACCCTTCAGTGTCCAACAGTGTCTTAGGATGTTTGTTGAGATAGTAACATCTCAGTCTAAGGCTTAAGATGTTTGTTTTATTGTTTTTCGTTTTCTTACCATTGTACTAAGTCCAAACTTCTACCTGTCTGAGGAAGTTCTACCTCTTTCACATGAGCCATTCATGATATGCCATGGTTTGAGATGTGAACTTAGTCCCATAGGTGATTAAAATGTCAACAAGAGGACTGGGAGTTGTCCTCATGAACACCAAGTCTCTTGAATATACAGGAAGACTTCTCAACTGCGTGCCCGATACTTTCTAAGGGCCTTTCCTTGCTCAAGAAAGTTCTGGATGGTTGTGGTTGTGAGAACTGAGTTTGACTGCAATCGATGAGTTGTAATGTGACTGCAGAAACAGACAAGGCACATAGGATGAAAATCCAGAAGGGGGCAACTGTCAAGAGAGCATCCACTCCTTTCTTTTTGAAGAGAATTTTTTTTTTTTGCCAGTCCTGGGGCTTGAACTCAAGACTTGGGCACCGTCCTTGGATACATTTTGATCAAGGCTAGTGCTCAGCCATTTGAGCCACAGCACCACTTCCAGCTTTTTCTGTGTATGTGTTACCAAGAAATCGAACTCAGGGCTTCATGCTAGGAAAGCACTCTACCACTAGGCTATGCTCCTGGCTCGAGAATTTTTTTTTTAAGACACTAATCTTACTCTTTTTATTTTTTTGAAAGTGATTGAATAGCCATGAAAGAAATTACAAGTTCTTTATTAGGAGAGGGGCCTAAAGAGGAGCTCCACTAATCCTATTCTTACTCTTTTTTTTTTTTTGTGGGTCATGTGGCTTGAACTTGGCCTGGGTGCTGTCCCTGAGCTCTTCAGCTCAAGGCTACCATCCTACCCTGGAGCCAAGCCACATTTCCCGTTTTCTAGAGGTTAATTAGAGATAAGAGTCTCAGGTCCTTTTTGTACCCGGGCTGGCTTTGAACTTTGATCCTCAGATCTCAGCCTCCTGAGTAGCTAAGATTACAGGCGCGAGGCATGGTCACTTGGCCTATTCTTACTATTTATCTCTTACTAGATGTATACTTCTAACTATTGCAATTGGAAAAACAAATCTGTAGTATGACATGAAGATGATTTTCTACCAGTATCTGGCAGTCCCAAGGGTTTCCCAGATGAGAACAGTGACAAAGTCAAATCATGACTCAGAGGATATGTTATTAATTGGAAATTCCTTATTCTTACTCAAGAAATCATGACCTGCCTTCCCCACTTTCCCATGGAGCAGGCTTGGCGATGGGAAAGGTGCTTACCCCAGACCCTAGGCTGCCATGCTAGAAGTCTGCCTGCCCCTTTTTTCCCTACCCCAGAGGCAATCCTGGCCAGCTCCTTAAACTGCTTTGGAGAAAAAAAAAGAAAGAAAGAAAAAAGAGCTACATTTTGTTGCGAAGGTTTTCAAGTGTAAAAAAGCACAATAAAACTTAATTCTATCCCCTTTCTGGAACAAACAGAAAGAAAACTGCTGAAGTGTAAAATTCAGAATGGGAAATATAGGACAGCCATTAGGTTGGAGTTTTAAAAACTGGCAAGAGAGCTTTGGAATACACCACACATATGGAAGGGGTGGGCCACCCATCTGTGGGCTGTGGAGTCTGGTCTCCTGTTCTCGTGGGTCCTGTGCGAGCTGCTTTCATTAGGCTTCACTATCAGAACTCATTTCTTCAAAGAACGGGGACTTCTTCTAGTTGCTCTGCTCCAAGTCGTCGTAGACTCATTTGTGATGTCACTGGACCTCAAGCTCAGTCCCACTTAACAGCTGCAGAGGCCCCTCAACGGCTCTCTTGCACCAAGAGTCTAGGGATCCTGTCACACTGCCCTAGTCTCTGAGTCTCTATCTCTAGGACTCCTTTGCTGCCATCATCCTTGGGACAAGGGTCCCCAGGATATTCCTTGAAGCATGTTCTTAACTTTATCATGACTCCAGAGTTATGCCCTCACAACCAGTTTCCGTCTCTAGTTTCAAAAGATTCTGCCATTGCCAGTACAACTTTTAGGCTAATGACCAGAGTCCTTGTGGGAAATATCTTCCTTGAATGGACAAAGGAGACTTTGCTTTTAGTGAGTTCTTCAGCAGGCTAAGTTGCAAAGAGGGACAGGCAAGACTGGAATAATGGGTAGTGGGTAGCTCACAGATCTCTAAAAGGGAATTCCAGTTGGGGGAGTGTGAGGAAAGGAACTTCCTGGCTATTCGACTGCATGAGAAAAGACACATGTTCCCTTCCAACAGATACAACTGCCATCAAGGCCTCATCTATCCATCCGCATGTGAATGCTAGTGGGCAGTGGCTGTCATAAAGGGCTACATTCACCAGATCCTGCCATTTTGGTGGGACTCCATTAGAAGTTGTTGCCAAAAGAAATGTAGGTGGAATCGATGAGTGTTAAGTCTTTCCCTATCAGTCAAGGGACTTGGAGAGACCACGGAGGACTTGGAGGGGACAAGGCCACAAGATAGGAGGAGCCTGGGTCCCTGAAGGAGTATGTGACAGGGACCTGGAGAGAAGCACTTGAATTGGACTCTGGAATGAATGGGAAAAATGGCTTTATTCTGTTCAGCCATTCAGAACGTATAGGAACTTAAGGTTTAACTATTACAATAACTTAGAGTTGTGTTATTATAACAAGGCCATGTGGGTTTGGATAATCCAAAGTCTATTTGGTACTTGCCAAGCACAGACCACACTCTCGTAGTTCTTGCGTCATTTTTTTTTTTACCTTTCCTCCTTTCACTAGTAGCTCAGAAACCACTACTGATGAGAGAAAGGAGGTTTTGAGTTAAGGATGAATGGGACAAAGAAGTAAACAGGATAGGGGAGTGGGTGAGGGTAGCTATTGAAGAAAATTTCTTCTCTGGGCTGTGTTAGTTTTTTTGTTGTTATTGTTAGTGATTTCTGGGTCTCTAGAATTCTGAAAGTAATGGAGTCATGAATATAATTACCTCTATTCTGTAATTACCCAGCAAATATCATATGAATACATAGGGGGTTTGAGTCAGCAGATTTGGCAGCTGCAGAGTTTGATTATGATGATTTAGCTGTTGGGAAATGCCAGGGATTAATTTTAGTCATCAGTGTAGGAACAACAAGGAGAAATGGCCCCAAATTAGGGCAGGACAAATGGGAGGAGACTATTCCCTGCATGTAAGGTCAGTTAGACCAAGGGCTTCCCTGGAAGAGGCTCATACCTCCAACCAACCCTGCAGGGCCAGGGCAAGCTGCAGGTTTCCTTGCAACTGTGGTTGCCCTAGGTAACTTTTCTTTAGAGATCCACTGGGCAGGGGTTGCCAGATGTAGCAGACTAAGTATTTGCAGTGTGTATCCTCTTCCACACTTACCGTATAAGGTCCACTTGGCTCAGCTGTTCCCATTTTACAGATGTTGACCCACACCCTACAGTACAGTTAGTAGTGTTTTCTGGGTTAAGAGCAGGTCTATTGTGTCGCAGGTCTATTGTGCCCCTTCTCTTGTTTGATACTGACGTTAGTCAGCAAGATATCTCCAATTATTTATAGTGTTACTTATCTTAGGACTTGTTTTTCAAGGGGTTATTGGGACAGTTTCATTTGAAAAAAAAACAACAAAACCAATAAATATGGTCACTTATGGAATCAAATGGTACTGTTCTGGGAAGGAAGTAGTAAATATTTGAGGTTTTTTTTCTCCTAAGAGGCCAAGTATCCTATAATACCCACATGTGGTAACTTCTACTCATTAGGCACCCTTGGCCTTGACTCTGGACAGTGCCTAGTTTTACCACAAGATTAAATGGCAAAAGGGTGCCTATGCTGGTAGAGCCAGTACTGTTCTGTCCAGTTTTCATTAATTCAATTACTTCTTCATTGGGACTCAATGCTCACTATCCACTGTCCTGGAGATTTCTTAGGGATCATGTTATTCAACCCCCCAGTCCAAATGACTGACTGTAAGGCCTTGAGGAATGGAAGGTCAGACAGGCTTGGACTGAGGTACAGGGGAGGTAGGACCCTGGGCTGGAGAGGACTGAGTTCACAGTAGATCCGGTGAAGACCTGGTCCTGCTCTCTGTATTAGATTTGAAAGCCTGAGAGCAATTACTTACCTTTATTGATGGAATAAGCAAGACTTTCTGTTTTCTAAAGGCCTGTTGAACTAGACTGTGGGGAAAGGGAATCTCCTTACGTTCCCCTAGGAATAGGGGGCTGCTGACATGTACATGCACAGGAAATGTAGGGTAGAGAGCTGATTCTCAGTGACTGTAGGTGGTGAAGGGTCTGAAGCCCTGGAGGATTAAGCATTACTAGGGACTCAAAATGAAGCAGTTCTGGCCACGGCTCCATCCATTGGACCCATTTTGTATGTGCAGAATCGTCTATGGCACTGCCCTCTCCTCACCTTCCTCAAATACATGAGCTTGTCTCACACATACCTTTAGTCACACCACAGACTTGCCTTGCTCTTTCCAGGAAGCCTTCAACTCATCAAACATGAAGCTCTGAATTCAGGTGAAATGCTTCCCTAGACTGAACTGTCCCAGTGTGGTCCTGATGCTGACCTCAACCCTGACTAGACATCTCAATTCTAAAAGTTGTCCCAAATCAGACTGGATCAACTTTTCTGTTCTCTGAGCTGGACACATGTTCTTCACATGTTTCAATCAGTGTGACACAGCAAGAGAAAACACCTGAAGAGTTGGATAGCCATGGCTCCTTGCTTTCCAGTCATGGACAGACCCGCTCATCATGATGAATCATCGTGATGATGATTCAATCATTCATTGAATTGTCCCTGCTGTATCTCAGGCAGTGATCAAGGCAGACAATGTTCTTCCTCTAATGACAGAGAAAGATTTGATGCATTGAAATGTATACCTATGAAGTTAAAATTTGAGGAAACCTGGAAATATAGTGTGTGTGTGTGTGTGTGTGTGTGTGTGTGTGTGTGTGTGTGTGTGAATTCTATTCTGTTGGTGGGAGTGTAAACTTGTTCAACCATTATGGAAAGCAGTGTGACAATTCTTCAAAAGAATAAACATAGAGCTCCCCTATGACGCAGCAATCCTACTCCTTGGCATTTACCCAAACGTCCAGAAACAAGGACATGCTAAAGCAACTAGCACAATGATGTTCATTGCAGCACTATTTACCATAGTTACGCTATGGAACCAGCCCAGATGCCCCTCGGTAGATGAATGGATCAAGAAGACGTGGTACTTATATACAATGGAATTCAGTGCTGCCATCAGAAAGAATGACATCGCCCTATTCATAAGGAAATAGAAAGACTGGGAAAAGTCATATTAAGTGAAGTAAGCCAGACCCAAATGAACATAGGCTCAATGGTTTTCCTCATTTGTAGTAATTAGTACACATCTAGAATTCTCCTAGCAGAGGATTACAATAGCTCAAATCCTTTGTACATAAGGTCATATAGGATGAGACTAAATGAAAGGAACTCTAGGATATGGAAACAAAAGCTTTATCTTGTGTGATTGCTGTTTTTAATGTACTATGTTATTTCTTTTCTCTTTTTTTGCCCTTATGTTGTTACCGGGTATATTGTATATACTTCTTAAATATATTGTACATATTTCTTTATTTGAAATAGGGAAGGGAAGGGGAAAAAAACAAGATGATGGGGGGAGGGAAATGGGGACAAAAACATGAGAAGGGATATCAATATGTGAGAAGTAAGGCACCTACTACCTGACAAATGTAACTGTAACCCCTCTATACATTATCCCAACAATAAGATAAGGGAGGCTATGGCCTGTTCAGGGATGGGGGTGGGGCCCATTGACAAAGGTTAGATAGAGGCTGAGGGAGGGGGAGGAGCTACTCTGTGGAAAAGTAGGAGGGGCAGAGAGTTTTCTTTGTGAAAACAAGATTCTGAACTGCAGGAGGTTCAATTTTATTTCACAGTAGTGGTAGCAATGCCAGTGACTTTGTCACCAATTGAACAGCTGTTTTCATATCCATTCCATAGAATTATGGTAGTTAGCAGACCTGTTGTTAGGATTTGTTAGTAAATACATTGGTAAAGCTGCACATATATTTTTATTACACTACAAATGAACTTTTTAAGTAGACTTTATATTTTAGAGCAGTTTCAGGTTCAAAGCAAAATTGAGCACAGTTAAGAGATTTTTCTCACCTCCCACCAATCCAGCCCCCTATCTATGTGTCACTCACCCCACTAATCAATCCTGCACCTGACTGGTACATCACAAATGTAGCTGTATTTTGGTATAATTGACTTTCTTTGTAATCCTACACAGTTTATGTTTTGCACTAAAACACATTTGGAGTGAAGTTCCAAGACACTAGAAAAATGAACCAGGACATAAAATGGGGTTAATGTAGCAAGTTGTAGAAAGAGTAGAGAGCTGAGGCTGGGCAGACAGCGAGTGAAGGGTGCAGAGACTATATATACTATGGCAGAAGTGGTAAGAAGGAACTGAACAATAAGAAGAAGCTTGGGAGATTAAGAAAAAAGGCACTGGACAGCCTAGAGAGCTACCCTGAGGAACTAGCTTTTCTCTAATGGAAAATGAGAAACAGCAGTAGTGTTTAAAGCTATTCATGCTAGCTTTAATTTACATGAAGGCAAGATTAAAAGATTGCAAGTCAGGATATAGTGAGGGCATGAGCACTATGTTCATTTGCAACATTGTTCACCATAGCCAAGTTATGCAGTTATAGAAAGAGCCAAGATCCATACAATGGATGAATGGATCAATAAAACCTGGTATGGATATATTTATGTATGTCCACAGGGACATACATGTACCTATGTCCACACACATACATACATACAAATATATGTTTGTGTGTATAATGGAATTTTACTCATCCATCTGGGAGAATAATATTGTCATTCATTCACAGTGAAATGTTGATAGACCCAGAAAAATTATGTTAATTGAAGTAAGTAAGATATCATATGCAGATACACACAAATGTATTGGCTGAAGTAAGGTATGTGCAGAGGAGAATCACAATGGTAAATACCAAGAAGCAGGAGCCTGTTTTGTGGGTCAGGGGACAGTCAAGAGGATAGAGGGCAGGCAAATAGAGGGAGAGAAGGTAAGTAGATGGAAACAATGATATTCAATATAGGAGAGAACAATGGGTGGGGTGACATTGATAAAGATGCATGGAATTCATAAACTGACATGTTGAGTTGAAACCTCTTAGTCCAACCACTAAAGATAATTTTAAAATTTGAATAAAAAAGCTACATGGACGTATCAGCAATGCCTTTATTGCTGTTGGTGTGAGAAAGGGAATGTAGGAGAGTGGTGTGATAAAACACAAACCCCTAGGACTTGGATGATGGCAAATGAAGTGTAGACTTGAGCGATATATATATATATATATATATATATATATATATATATATATATATATATATATATATATCTTGCAGGTGAAATTGTAGGCTTGTGGTAATGAACCCGATGTGGGAGGTGAGAAAAAGAGAGGTGTCAAGGATGATTCCAGAGAGCTTCTTACTTAATTCAGTGGCAGATGATGGTGCCATTGTCTGTGATAAAGAAGACTGAGGAAGAAGGAAAGAAAGAGGAGTGTTCAGTTTTGGACACATCAATTTTAGGCATCTAAATGGATGTGTCAATGAGGCAATTCTACACATGAGTCTTGAGCTTACCTGAGATCTGGGTGGAATTTGGAGAAGCCAATGTATAGATGACACAAAACCAGGGAGATGAAAAAAGCTGCCTTTGGGAAGAGTGAGATGAGAAAAGGACCAGAATGGTTCTGTGAAAGTTACAGATATAAGGATATTGGATTCTACAATTTATTCAGGGCATTCTAGTGTTTATTGAGGGGAACTAGATAGCCATTATTCTAATTTTATTGTGTGTGTGTGTGTGTGTGTGTGTGTGTGTCCCTTTATTTTTGCAGCAATCTTAGAATGTCAGGAGTAATGAAAATCTTTTACCTTAATTACTGTTTGTAGATGGAGGAGCTCGAGGTATGAATTCCATAATCTGTCTTTAGAGGTTTTCCTCTGTGGAGACTGAAACAGAATAGCTAGAGAAGTCAGAAGGTAGTAGAAAACATGGAAGCTTGCCTTGAGAGCTAAGAGAAAACAATTCCAAGGTGGAAGAGATGGTCATCTGGTCAGATACAGCATGGGTGTTACAGGCAAGAGAAGTGAAAACAACTCAGAGAGCTGTCATGGGGAAAGCAGCTGGCACTGACTGGTATGAATTTGAGAGAAAATGAGTGAGAATGTGGAGGTGGCACAGTCCTGAGCTGTCCTCCAAGGACAGAACACTTGCTTTGCAGGGTAGTTAGAAGTTTGGGAGGACACTGTATTTCCAGCTCCCAGCACTGTGCTTAGCATAGAACAGGCATACAGTAGAATGTTGCCAATTTATTACATGTTCCCATAAGTCTTGAGGCCATAATGCCCTGTGTGTGGATGACACAGGAGGAAGAATACACTTCTTCAGCATTTTGAGCCACCAGCACTTAGAAGTTGGAGCACCATGACAGGTTCAAATGAGAATTCCCAGGGTGGATGAGAGAAGTCTTGTGCCTGGGTGAACTGGCAGGTTGCTGTGACCCCAAGAGAAATATTGAGGCTGTCTGAGACTTACCTCTCCTGGGAGAAGAAAACCATGGAAGGGGAGAAGGAAGGAATGCAGAGGAGAGATTGCTGGGCTTGCATGCAGTGACATCTTTCCTGGGGGGAGGAGGGCAGAACTGGAAAACGTAACCATCCTTGCTTCCACATAAGAAATGAGGGACTCAGCCATGGGGGTACTGGTTTTGTCTCCAACCTCCTTAGGTTTCAGGCCAAGCTTTCAATCATGGTCCATTCCTCCACATATTTAGAAGCACCTCTCAGCACAGGGCTCAGAACAGCTCCTTATTAATGGGGCTGCTATTTGCTGTGGCTGGTGGGAAGCAGCTGGGGACTCTGGTATGAACCATGGCTGGCTGGGAGAAGCTCCTGTGAAAGTGACTTTGTGCTCATTGTCAGGAAATGGGGTTACGGCATGGGCAGTTCTTAGATTTCCTTAGAGCTATTCCTCAAACCCTGCCCTATGGGAGCAGACAGTGAGTGCAGGGCCTCTTTTGTCCTGAGATGTTTCTTGTTCTCTGAAAAAAGATGAATCCAGCCCAGGATGGAGTCTTCAGAGAGATGAGGGTCTATTTCTTTGCCCCCGAGGCTGTGCAAACGATGGGTGCTTGTCTCTATTTACATCAAGCTTGCCTTCTTTGGGGAAAGGAGTTCTTGGTGGCTTTTCTGGACCTCTGATGGGATTCTTGATCGCATTCTGGGTGAGTAGTGGGCAAGATGGCTTAGGCATCTCACGGCGGGGTCCCAAACAGAGCTGTAGGCTCCCCAAGAACTTTGTTGGTCTGCTTGATGCATAGGTACATAGGTATGACTCCAAATTCTAGACTAATTTGTGGTGCTGTGTAGCTTTCTGAGTCATTTGGAACTTGCCCCAGTTTTTCTGATATTAGCACATTGCTCTTTAGTAAGTATTCCTTTTCACACAATTTATATAA
Source organism: Megascapheus bottae (assembly GCF_031878675.1). NCBI lineage: Eukaryota > Metazoa > Chordata > Mammalia > Rodentia > Geomyidae > Megascapheus > Megascapheus bottae. The sequence continues at coordinate 69,381,682 of NC_143515.1, forward strand.
AACCTTCTGCAAATGTGTGGGGTGCCCTTGCTAATTCTTGCAGTTACTGAGTGCCAGGAGTTTTGGAGGAGGTAAAATAAGGTGAGTCTGGTTCTGACTGCACAGGAATTTGCAGGTAAGAAAGAAAATCTACTGGGTGGAGTTAAAGTGAACTCATACTTTGCATTCTGCTTACCATTCCACGTGCTAGCCTGGCTAATTCCAGACATCACTGAAGCCAGAATCTAAGCTCTACATCTAGAAAACATTCCTTAGTCATTTTTAACAGTGTGTATGTGAGCGTGTGTGACATGTTGCCAACACTGTGGCTTGAACTCAAATCTGGGGCCTACATACTGTCCTTTAGCTTATTCACTTAAGGCTGACACTCTACAATTTGAGCCACAGCTCCACTGCTAGCTTTTTGGTGGCTAATTGGAGAAAAGAATTTCTAAGGAGTTTCCTTGCTTGGGCTGTCTCCAAACTGAACCTCAGATCTCAGCTTGAGCAGCTAGGATTATAAGTATGAGCCACCGGTGCCTGACCTTGACAGTGTTTTTATATCTTTTTATTCTGGTAAAATTCATGTTATATAACAATCATTTTAATCAAAACTTTTATTGCATTCACAGTGTTGTATAACCACTACTACTATCTAATTTAAAATATATTTTTATCACCCCTGTGTGGGTGTTAATAGTTATGCTCACCTTTTCCCTTCTTTTGGTCCCTGGAAACAAAACTGCTGCATAGATTTCTATGGATTTACTGATGTCAATATTTTACATAAATAAAATCAATCAAACCATGTCTTGGTTTTTTGGGGGCTGCCAATCTTGGGACTTAAAGTCAGACTCCCACAATATTGCTTGACTTTTTCATTCAAGGATGGTGGTCTATCACTTGAGCCCTACTTCCACTTCTGGGGTTTTGCTGGTTAACTGCAGTTAAGAGACTCACAGAATTTTCTACCCACAGTCCTCCCATCTCAGCTTCCTGAGTACATAGGATTACCTGAATCACTAGCACTGGCGAGGGTCTGCCTTGTTGATTCATGTATCAATATTCTATTAATTTTTTAACCTGAATAATACTTTACTGAACATTTATTCAACACATTATTAATCTGTTCATCTGTTGATGGACATTGGGTTGTTTCTACTATTTTGGTTACTGGGAGTTGTGCCATTGTGAATGCTGGAGTATGAATATTTATCTCAGTACTTTCTTTCCTTTTTTTCTCTTCAATTCTGGTCAGTAAATAATAGGAATAGAATTTCTGGGTCATAAGGTAAGTTTCTGTTTATTTTGTAGGAATTACCAAGATGCTTCTACAGTGATGCCTAGAAGAAAACCTTGTCTGTTTTATTTCATATTCATTATATTTTGAATTATCACAGTATTATAAAATTTGCCCATATCAGATATTTTATGGTTTCTCTAGTCATTCGTATGTAATCTTTTATTTATCAACTTTAAGCTACATAATCTTTTGCACAGAATCTTGTTAATTACTTGTTCACTCATTAATCCAGTTTCAGTTAGTGGTTAGCAATATAAATCAGCAAGTAAAAGTGTTCCTCTGGAATTAGACTTTCTAGATTCTTTAGATGTAGTGTTCTAGTTCTAGATCTGCTGTTGATACATATATGATTTGCTAAGTTATTTCAGCTTTCTGTACCATGGTTTCTCATTTGTAAAATGGATGAAATGGTGCTGTATTAGTTTCCTCATGTTGATACAATAATAACTTGGTGACTTAAAATAGCACAGATTTATCACTTATGGATTTGGAGATCAGAAATCCAAAACGGGTCTTTCTGGGCTAAAATCTAATATGGTAGACCTATTCCTCTCGTGGAGGCTCAAGGGAAGAGTTTGTAGCTAGGACATGTGTAGCTATATGAAATATGAAAAGTGGAACCAGGTAACTTGAGGGGACAGATGATGGGGACTGGGACAGATGGGAATAGAATGATGGAAGAGTGATATTGGTCAAGATGTACTGTGCTTGTAAACTCATAAACTGACATGTTGAAACACCCTTGTAAAAATACTTAATATTCATTATATTATTATTAATAATAACAGCAGCAATACTAAAAGGAGTTGGCTTCTTCGCCTTTTCCAGCTTCTAGAGGTGTCCAGGATCCCTGGCTCATGGCTTCCTCCTGTCTTCAAGCCAGCAAGCACTTTGCTTTGCTTTTGCCATTGCATCTGCTCCTTTCACTCTGACTCTCCTGAAACCCTTGTGGTTTCATTGGCTGCGTCCAGCCAGATTGTATTAGATCTAGTAAATCATCTGTATCTGCCTGGTACCTTGAAAAGAGACTGCACTGTGGGTACTCAGGGACTTCTAAAGTCAGATACTGCCACTGAACAATGAACTTCCTTTTTCTCAATAAGGAATAGGTCATTTATCAAATACCCTAAACTAGAGTCCTGTGTGAGGATGTTTTCATTGTTTCTTTTGAGATGATCATGCTATGAGTCCAGATGTGCTGTTCTATAGCAGATGATTTCTAGATTATAGAATCAGAAGTTCTGGATTTCTGATAAGACAAACTGAAGCTCAAGTATCCCAGATGGGGGAAGTGGCACTGTGGCTCAAGGGATAGGGCGGTAGCCTTGAGCTGAAGAGCTCTGGGATAAAGCCCAGGCAGGCCAAGAGTTCAAGCTTCATGACCGAAAAAAAAAATCCCAGATTGGGAGATAGCTCTAGAGGAATCCCATGTGAGCTTGTGCTGAACTTTGAAGGCCTCTGATGGCTGACTTTGACGGTTCTTTAGTTAGTTAGGCAATTGTGGAGGGCAAGGCCCAAGACTCAGTTCATTTTGCCTTGGTCAAGGAGATGGGTCAAACGATGAAGAAGGCATGAGGACAAGTACTTCAGGCAACATGCTCTACAGGGGCAGCTACCTGATCACTCCCAGAGTGGAGAGAAGCTTCTGCTCTTGCTGTGGCCAGGCAGCCTTTCCATCGGTATTTACTACAGCCTCCCCATTTGGGAGACATGCAGCTGGTCTCAGACATCAAAGCAAGAGCTGGATTCCTTCTCTGTATGAAATTTAATGGAGTGTGGAAGAGGCCAGAGCCCTGGATGAGGATGCTGTGGGTGGGGCCCTGAGAACAGAAGGTCTGGCTCTAGTGAGGAAATTTGATTTCATTAATTTGTCTCTATTGGCCTTGGTCACTTAATTGGAAAAGGTGGGTGGATCAAAGATCTTGCCTAAGCCCAAGCAGCTTTTACACTCATATGAAGACTTATGCCAAAGAATTTTTAAATAAATACTTCTGAGATGATTCAATTTCAGATCTAGTTAACAAAGTACAGCTCTCGGATTTTTGACTCAGTTGGTAACATGTCGGTGGTACTCAGCCCAAGTACATTTACTAATCTGCATTGAGAAAATCCCAGACCTCTCATTTATCCACACTCTGATTTTTCCATAACCAGTTGACCCTCAGGATTTTAGGAGGCTCTCAATTTCCTAGGCTTGAGAAAAGAGAAGAATGGGGATGGAATATATATGCATATATATATATATATTCAACAGAAGTAAGACATTTCTCTGGTCTTTTGCTTATAGGAAAAGAGGACCAGTGAAGGAGCTTCTTGTGATGAAGTAGAACTCTCCCACCCCTACCACCTGGGAGCAACCACCCCTCAGACCACTGACAACAGGACTCTGACAACCAGTTCTTGGAGGCTGCTCTGGAGTCTGTGATCGTCAGGGAAGAACAGACCCTTCCTGGAATGCCTGGACTTGGAAGGGAAGTTCCTGAGTTCTGGAAGGAAATAGGAAATAGGACTTTCTAGTTGGATAGTATTATATGGCAGGCAGAAAAGGTTTAGCCTTGCGGGTGGTAGGAAATGGTCCTGCCAGGCCTCAGTAGTGGGAGAAGGGATCGCCTGAGCAGAGATCCAGGGTCAGGCTCTGCGCAGTTGGAAAGCTTCCAGATGTGATGGGTGGCGGCTGGTGTAAGCAGTGACAGCCCAGATCTGTTCACTGTCCCAGGTAATGTGTTGGGACCCGGTCTTGTGAGGTGTCTTGGCAGGTAGGGTGCCTTGAAGGGTATCACACATGTTTCACTGAGAGTATATCACCCCTTCTTCTTGTTTTCAGGCTTGTTGTCCTCACAACAGCCTCGGGGATCTTCACTGAAGGAGTTGTCACTTTAAGTTGAGAGTAAGCAGAACAACAAATTCTCATGGGAAATCTGTGCCATTCCCCAAGTGTTGGTAGAGTTGGAGGAAAGATACTTGACATAAGATATTGGAGGATTTGGAGACCCAACGGTGTGTTCCACACATTGCTGCAGGGCAGTGAGATGTCCTGTGGATGCTTATTCCTGCACAGTTGCATGGATCATGCTGGGGGCGTGGCTTCATGGGTGACTCCTGGCTTTTTTTTATTATTTATTTCTGAAGACGACTTGAATCTGGGGGACAGTAGGAAATGAAATCTCTACATGATTATTTCAAAGGCAAATAATAAGCAAATGTCATTTAATGGGCGTGTTGGAGTTGATAAAAATTACAGCAGAATCCTCAGGTGAAAATGGCTTTTCCAAGCAAGTGGCTGAAAGAGAGCTCAGAGTATTCTGGCTTCTAAAAAATGAAAGTCTCCCCGATTTCATAGCATATAGATTGAATAGAATGATTACTTACTTCCCTCTCTCCTTTTCCTTATGCATCCACTCCCCTCCCTCTAACCTTCCACCTTCCCATTCCAAAGAACCAGCTTTCTAGTGATCATATTATTTTGTTACATTGTAAGTTAGATGCTTATAGGAGCTACATCATTTGAATTCTTCCCTGCATTTACCATACATTGATTAATATGTCATATATTACATATATACATATGTCATATATTACATATATACATATGACATATATGTCATATATACATGTGACCCTGTATATGTTTACACACACACACACACATATATATATATATATATATATATATATATATATATTAGATTTCAGTTTCAGAGCTAAGAGAAACCATGTGTCCTTTGACTCCTCGGGCCTGCTGATTCAATGTATATCCTGCCAAACTAGGAAAGTCAAGGTGATGAGTGGAGTTGGGAAGTGTGGAAGGAAATTGTGAAAGGGTGAGATTGATCAAGAAGTGCTAGGCTCATGAAGTGACATGCTGAATTGTAACTCCTTTGCACAACTACCTAAAGACCATAATAACAATACATTGGTTAATAGCAAAGGAAAGGAAAGGCTCTCATCCTGTGGTCAGGAGCCCCTGGTGGCAGGAGAGCTGCTGTCCCTTGGGCCTATGTCAGTGCTACAAAGCTCGGGAGAAGGCACTTGTGCGCCTCTGCACTTGTGTACGTATGAATGACATTCTAGATGCGGCTTCTGTTTGCTTTTCCTTTTAGAGATCCCCATTTCTTTGGGCAGAAATGAACAGATGTTATCTCAGAAATTGATAGGGGTTGATGAAGGTTTGTCCAGAGCACATTTTAAGAATTAGAAGAATGCTGTGAGGCTTCTTCCCTTGGTCCTAGCCCGGCAGTGTTTGCACTTGCCCAGTGTAGGTGGAGGTTGAACCCATCTGGGGGTTTTGCTCCCCAGCAATGCCAGGTAGTGGAAAGCCACCTTCTCCTCTCCTGCTTCTGTGCACTCACCTCACAAAGCTATCCAGCTCCCAGCTTTAAGCATTTCTACCTCTTTTCCCCGAAGTGCAGAAGTTCCTCTGGGCTACCTTGGGAGTGAGTCCACTTTTCCTATTTCAAAACAAGGTGGAGAACATTTCACATGGCAAGTAAATACTCCACAAAGCAACCTGTGGAAACCAAAGAAAATCAACCTGACCTCATAGATGAACACATTTTACGTTTGGCTGCTTCCTAGTCAGAAATACCCATTTGCTGCGTGGACTGTGGAGGAGATAGAGAAGAACTCTTCAAAGAGCCTTGATCCTGACTGCATGTATTCAAGAGCTGCCCCAGGAACGTAGCCTCTGAGATCCACTCTTCCCAGAAGGCACTGAGTTGCTCAGAGTGACCATAATGCTAATGGTGTGGGTATGCAGATGTGAACAGAATGTGACACAAAGCTTGGTGGCAATGTTCCATGTCAGTGTATGTAATTTAGGATTGGGGGATTAAACAGCTCAGCCCTACACTCACCTTTGGTGGTGTGATTTCCAGAAGGGGGAGAGGTCCACCACAGTCTAATCAGGTGAACCTGCTCCATCTGAGAGGCTCAGATGATCTCACACTCAGCTTAAAGATGGGTGGAATTTGAGTTCTGGATAGTTTCAAACTAGGAAAGCATTGCTATTCTTCCTGTCTACTGAAATTGCTCACTCCCACCCTTTTTTTTTTGTCTCCACTAATTCTGACACTCATTCTTGGCTTATTTCCTATTTGAAATTTCCCAGTAGTAAGTATAGACATGCCAACGCAGGGAAGCTCAGGCTGGCAAAGCCTTAGAAGCCCTTCCATGTCCCTTCTTCAAGTGATGAAACTCTTTAGAAGGCATCTCTCACTGAGGGCCTCCCAAATAGTGCTTGACAACTTCTAGTGATGGACAACCCAATACCTCTTCTCAGAACGTTAGCAAAGACACCAGGGAGGCTTAAAAAGTCATCTGTGCCACTTAGTCATTTGATACTTCACATTGCCTCTCTGTGTTAGTTGTCTCTGAGATTAAAATGGAGTTAATACTGGTGTCCCTACTTCATAGGGTCACAGGCCTACTCTTGAGTTTGGACCAAGGCTATGTGACATCTTTTATTGTAGGTGGTATTGTGGGTTGAACTGAGGGCCTTGTACTTGTTAAGCTAATGCTCTACTACTTGAGTCATTTGTCTCTCCCTCCCTCCTTCCCTCCCTTCCTTCCATGCTTGCTTACTTCAGATATTTTTAAACATAGGGTCCTATACATTTTTCCCCTGGGCTGGCTGGCCTCAAACTGCGATCTTCCTTGAAACAGTGTGAGCTACTACAAGCTAAGGCAGACCGCATTGAGGTTGATAGGTATTTGATCTAGAAAATGAAGCCAAACATCTTCATAAACATGGACAGCATGGTCAGCATATAGTCATGTTCTCCCTTGTTCACGTCTGCTGGATGAATTTGCTGGAGCTACTGTGACACAGTGCAGAAGCCGGAGCCATTAGCAATAGCATTGCCTTATGTTGGCAAGGTAGGTTCCTCCTGAAGCCTGTGGAGGAGGGCACTGTCATGCCGAGCAGTGCCATCTCTAAAGATCTCACTTTAACTGATTGTCTTTATCCTTCTACATGTAAGTGCTTATTCTTGTGTGGGGTTTACAATTCACAACATGACAAGGTTGAAAGGTATCATTAGAGGGCTTGGGTTGGGCTTGAATTCTATCATGGACTGCTCAACTGACTTCACTTGGATTTTGGACCGTGTGTGTGTGTGTGTGTGTGTGTGTGTGTGTGTGTGTGTGTGTGTGTGTGTAAGAGAAAAAGAACAACAGGGAGACAGTGTATTGAATCTTGAACTGAGGCCTGAGTACTCCCTTAGCTTTCTTTTTTTTTTTTTTCTTGCCAGTCCTGGGTTTGAGCTCAGAGCTTGAGCACTGTCCTTGGACTTTTTCAAGGCTAGAGCTCAGCACCACTTCTGGCTTTTTTTCTATATATGTGGTACCTAGGAATTGAACCTGGATCTTCGTGCATGCTAGGCAAAGCACTCTACCACTAGGCCAAACTCCCGGCCCTCCCTTAGCTTTCTTATTCAAGGATGTTACTCTACCACTTGAACCACAGCTCTTCTCCTGGCGGCTAATTGAAGATTAGGGTTTCAGAGGCTAGCTTTGAACCTCATCTCCTGTCAGAGCTTAGCCTCCTAAGTGGTGTGAGCCATTGGCCCCTGTTTAGACCTACATCTGTAAAGCTGCTTCAAGAATGGCTTGACATGGAAGACCCACTGAAGTTCGCTTCCTCAAGTCTTTCAGAATTTGAGTGACCCATTTGTTCAGACAATGAACTGATAGAGATTTGTAGGTGTTAGTCTAAATATGAAGCTCAGGTAGGCAGGTGACAGGTGTTTCTGAGTGGGGACTGTGTGCTGCCCAATTCCCTCAGGTCATACCATCTGTTTTGCATGGCCTGGACAGTAGCTTTCCACTGTTCTGGAAAATTCTTTCTCACCTTTAACATCCTATTTACAATCCTGTTGCTTGGGGGATGGTCCTACTTTAGCTACAATGCTATATTTTTAAAGTCTTAAAAGCTCCATAAACAATGATTTTGGGATAAGCTAGTTAGGAATTCAGTCAATCTCAGAAGTTATTTGTGGAATTTTATAAAAAAAAATAAACCAACTTTTGCCTTTTATGACAATAAATATTTTCGGCTGGGAGACTTGTAATATATTTTTTTTCTCTTTTCCTATTCTAGTTGTTAGAGGAGTCTGGCAAAAATTGTACCTGGGAGAGTCTTTTGTGTGCATTTCTGCCTTTTGACGTAGCCTCGCAGTCATTGCAGGATGGTATTATTTTTGTTAAATGATAGAGTTTAAATGTTGATCCATTTCAGGAGAGCTCTGAAGCTACCAGCGTATAATTGCATTAATATTAATTCTCATTTCAATGAGAAAGGCTCTTTGTAAGCACTTGTTATTTAACCCTGATGGCAACCTTTTCAAGAAAGGAGAGGACAAGTTGACAGATCCAGGCATGCGCTGAGATGAGTGACTGTGGTATCTTCCAATTCAGGGTCACCGTGGGGAGAAAATGATACGCTTCCCTACCACCCAGGAAGGCACTGGGGACACATCAAGATTTTCATACAAGAAAAACGCGGCTACATGCATATTACCGGACTTAGGAATCCGGACTTCTGCAGGGAAACATTGAGGGTTGTTGGTATTTGTCCGATGTAACTAGGAGATTCTCTCAAAACACATATCCCCTGGGGTCATCGCCTCTCATTGTGATACATTTACTGGAGTGGTGAGGTTTGCCAAGGTTTTCTCCGGGAGAAAGCAACTTCTCTTGGGATTTGGAGCAGGCTGTCTGCCAATGGAAGAAAACTTCTCTTGCAGCTTCTTGAAGTGCTCTGGGAGGAATGAGGTCCAAGGCCTCCCAATCATTGCTACCTTGGCCAGAAACGTGTCGTTTTTTGCCACATCTTGCAATAGGAACAACATGTCTGGCGGCCTCCCTTCCTCCTGAAGTGAAGTGAGGAGAATACAAGTCTGGGTGTAGCAGGGGAGCTTGCAGCCATGAGCATGTTTGTCATCCAGAATCTTGCAGCCTGGCCTGGCCCTGGGGATGGTGAGAAATTTGGGCTTTAGCACTGAAGTATCTTGCTTCACTCCTTTGTGAAGAAATTGGCAAAAGTATCACCTTGGCTTTTGAGCATCAGGGACTTTAATGTCTCTGAACTGTGACTGCTTTGGGGAGGCCATGTCAGCACCCCTGGCCAAATATGGCTAACCCATTCTGCCTCCTTGTTGTATATTAAAAGAGTGTAATCCATGCATCACAGGAACTCCTAGAAAGCGTTTTATCAAGAAAAGTTGGAAAATTGATAGTAATATTAAATCAATACATACATAGCAGTAGTGTGAATTTGAAACATCAACTTCCTGACAGGATTTTCCTCATTTTGTATCTCTAACTAGGGAAGCTCCACCTTATACCTTCCTTTTTGCTTTGTGTGCTTCCCGAAGATTTACTCTTAACGGACCAAACCAATTTTACTCAGGCTAAAATGGCACAATGGAGAGAGCCAGTGGGTAGTGTCTGACTTTGAACTAGAGCCTCATTAGAAAGTGCTTCTCTGTGAGAAGGGATTTGACCTTGAATATGGTGATGTGTGATGGACTTTCTGTGAGAAGCCATGAACTCACTGGCTGATGCCTTATCTCAGAATTCTTCCTAGGGTTTGGATTTAGTAGCTCTCTCTGAGTTAGTCTGCCTTCTGCCTTCTGTTTTTTTGGGGTGGTTTTGTGGGGGGGTTTTGTTTGTTTGTTTCCAAGGTCATATCAAGATCGGGGTATTTTACCTCTGCTTCCCTCCTGTCTTCCCACAAAGTTCTCCATTCATCACACTGCTTTGTGGTCCCTACTTCTTCACCAGATAAATATCTGTTCCTTTCTGGAGGCCTGCCGTTAGGTTAGCTGTCGATGGCTCTTTACCTCAGCCCTCAGCTTTCTATGGTTCCCCTGGTCCTTTGGATGCAAATTTCCCCAACAGAAGGCTGATGGGAGAGGATAATATTGCAGGCTCCAGCTTTCCTTCTTCAGAGGTGGGATCTTACAGCAGGAAAGTCAAATTCACTTCCCAGAAGCTTCCTCTTGGGACACCAGTCTGCTGTTTCCAGCTGCCCTTGGGGAAGGGAGATGGACAGCGATGCTACCGGTGGCATCCTGTTGGGGTTCATGGGAAAGAAAAATCATGATGGTCACTGTTTTTCATGTTGAATCCACCTGAACATGCAGCATGCCTCACAGAGGGATTGCCATGTGCCAAGCCTTGTGCTAGGCCTGGAGCAGCACAGCCATAAATATGCCATGTTGCCTACGCAAGGGAATCCAGCCTGTTGAAAAACACAAGATACCCACAGGGAATGGCTGACTTATCTGAGACTCAGGATTAGCGTCTGCACAGCAAGACCTCCCTATCTGTTTTGATGAATAATTAAATGAATGAAGTGCCGAGTGGCTACCAGGAAGGGCTATCCAGGAGGGAAAATGCTTTGAGACCTGGGAAGTCAAGGAAGAGTTTGCGGAGATGGCTCAGTAGCCCCCTGAAGCACCTCAGCTGTTGACCACGAACAGAATAGGAAAGACCTCTTGAAAGAGAGTGACCTTAGGCTGGGAGGAGGTGGGCAGAACAAAAACGGAGCTGAATATTAATCACAAACATGCACTCACACGTGCATACACACACACACACACACACACACACACACACACACACACACACACACACACACATCGTTTCAGTGTTTCTCTCCTCATTTTGCTCTTCCCAGCCCTTGTTTGTGGCTGTGTCCCTCCTTCCCCGCTCTCTTGATTTCCCCCTTTGATACTGAGATCTTTTTAAGAACAGGATGAGGAAGGGATGCATTTTAAAGTCTATCTTGCCTGCCAACTTGTGTTCCCAAGTTCTCTAAGCTCCACATGCAGCCAGAATAACTTTAGGAGGAAGCTCATTAATAATGTGCATGGTAAATCACATCCTCAGTAGGAGGCCTGCAGAGGGGGGCCTCTGCCCCTGTCATCAAGCTTTCAGAAATGGCAGCTCACAAATAAGATGCCCCAGTCCCTGCAGCCTTGAAGGTGCTAGAGCTGTTGGTGTAGGTGTCCTATGGGAGGATATCTTTGGTGAAATTTGTTCACCTAAGGCAAAGCTTCAAGTGTAGGAGCCAGGGGGGTTCTCAGATGTAGTTGCTTCCTGGCAGAGCATCTTTGTTGCATTTTCCTGGATATTCTCAGTGGGGGAAGGGGATTTCCAGCAGCATGCCACTCAGCATGAGTACACCCATTACTTATAATTAAACCGGCCTGCTGCAATGATTACAAATAAATTCTGCACCAAAAGGAGCGTGCAGATATTCAGAGCCCTAATAGCTGTCATTGTAGAACAAGTGGAGAAAGCTCTGGAGGAATGCAGGGGAGGGCTTCTTTGCCCTGGAGGGTGACCATATGGTCTCAAAGAGCATTGTTTCCTGGCTACAGTTGCAGCTCCATGGAGTTTGTTTCAAACCACATTTTGAAAGCCTTGGACCCAGGATATGCCTTACTTTCCCTAGCATGTGCAAAGTACTAATCTTTTTCTTCACTGTGAATGTGTTCATATCGTCCATCTCTGGTTTCCTCCTAGGAAGGAAAGACACTCACCATTCAGAGCAGGCTTCCCTATGATCCTGTCCCCACTCACACCCATGCCTGAGGATCTGGAGGAGGTCCGAGTGCACGTTAATACCTCTCCATGAAGCTAGAAGCTTTCTGGTGGTAGTCCAGACACAGCCACCATCCCTGGACCCTGATCGCACCTTGTAAGTTTACAGCTAATATCTCATGCATATCAGCTTGGCTGTCTAATTTTGTTGTATCTTAAAGGACTGTCCCTCTGATCTCCCAGGTCCCAAGTATGCAGTGCTTCATGAAACTCTTGAATTAAGGACACACACACACACACACACACACACACACACACACACACGGAGGATAAAAAGAACATTAATGCCAACAGAATAAAAAACACAAGAAACTGAGAAAGGGGTGATGGATGATAATCAGATTCTCTGGGCTGAATGTGTTGAATGAAAAAGAAAGAAGATTATTGATAATAAGAGACAACCCAGAGTGAGCATGACATACGTGTCAGTCAGCTAAGTTACTTTTTTGCAGGATATCTGAATGGCCAAGAACACAGGTATCAAATGTTGGATTGCCTGGATTTTGATTCTGGCACTGCTTCTGACCAGCTGGGTGTCCTTAGGTAAATGACTTAATTCCTCCATGCCTTAGTTTTCCTCTCTGTAAAATAGGGCCAACTGTCTTATGCTCCATCTAAGGCTGTGGTAACAATGAATCAGACAATGTACATAAACTATACAGAACAGACATTTGCATTTGTGAAGGTTAATTAGTTTCTCCCATCTCTCTAGTCATTACTAGCTTCAAAGTTTTGCTAGAACCATGTCCTCATGTATTAATATTTCAAAACCTGGTGATTTTTTTCAAAATTATGAATATAATAGACATATTAAAAATACATAAAGCATAAACGTAGAAATCAAGAAATTAGCATGCGGCGACACCTAAGTTAGGACCTCAGACTCTCCTCTGCTGTTATCCTTACCTGCTTCTCCATGAGGAAATCTATTCTAGCTCCCAAACCTCTGTTTCCTTTGCCTGTGTTTGTGCACTATACAAAGTGGATAAAACAGTTTGTGATATGTGGATCTGTCTCTGAGTTGTGGTTTGAATGCTTGTGGCCTCCCCATACTCACATGGAAACAATCCCTAATGCAGCAGTATCAGGAGATGGAGCCATGAGGTGATGATGAGGGGTCTGCCTTTGTGCACAGGATTAGATATAATCGGGTTGGAGGGAAGTTCCCTTCCTGCTTCTACAATGTGAAGATGCAGCATCAGCTCCTTCTGTTCTTTGAGTTTGCAACAAGATCAGACACCATCTTTATTTTTTTGTTGGCTGTGGGGTTTAAACTCAGGGCCTGGGCACTGTCGTTGAACCCTTTCACTTATGGCTAGTGCTCTGCCATGCTGAGCTACAGCCCTATTTCCACTTTTCTGATGGTCAATTGAAAAGTCTCGTAGGCTTTCCTGCCCTGGCTGGCTTGGAACTGCATTCCTCAGATCTCAGCTTCCTTAGTAGCTAGGCTTATGGGCGTGAGCCAGTGCCTCACCAGACACCATTTTGGAAACAGAGATTAGTTCACAGAGCACATAGAATTTGTTGGCATCTTGATCATAAACTTTCCAGTCTTCAGAACTGTGACAAATTGATGTTCTTATAAAATATTCTGTTTTATATATATATATATATATTGCCAGTCCTGGGCTTGAGCTTAGGGCCTGAGCACTGTCCTTGAACTTTCTCAAGGCTAGAGCTCTACCACTTGAGCCTCAGCTCCACTTCCAGCTTTTTTCTATGTATGTACCGAGGAATCGAACCTGGGTCTTCGTGCATGCTAGGCAAGCACTCTACCACTAGGCTAAACTCCCGGCCTGTTTTAGATATTTTGTTATAGAAGCCAAAAGAGAGTCTTAAACTAAGACTGACCTAGACAGAGATAAACTAGTTTCTACAATCCGGTATTTTATTGGAGAGAACTACCTCTGGTTTTGCATGTAGCTATAATTCATTCATTTTCATTGCTACGTAGTATACCATTGAATGTATATGGCACATAATTTGTTTATTCTTTTGTTTCTGGGCACATAGGTGGATCCTAGATTTTGACTGTCATAAATAATAGTAGTACGAGCATTCTTATGTTCACCTACTAAAGTACATTTAAGCTGAATATGTACTTATGGGTATATTGTGGTACTATAATAAAACATAGGAATACATAATATGTGGCTGGGTCTAGTTTTAGTTGGTAGTAACAAATGTACTTTCCAATTTTTTGTGACAAATTACACTTCTATTGTTTCAGCCAGGTGTGCAAATTTCCATTACCTCCCAGCCATACCAGCACTTAGTATTAAGCTACCCTTGTGATTTTACAATGATAGCCATGTGAATGCCTGTGCAAGTCTGTTATTTTTCAATTTTTTGAAATTGAATTGATTCTCTTTTTGATCTATAGAAATTTTATTTATTTTCAATATCAACCTTTTGTTGGTAACATGCATTGCAAATAACTTTTGCATTGTGTAAACTCTACTGGTTTATTATTAGTTTGATCTCTAATATTTTTCTTAAAAAAAGTATGTTTATATAAAAGCTTACTTCTTTCCCAACAAATTTTTCTTGTAGGACTGATGGTATGCTTTCTCACACTTTGGGAAATTCTCTGTTATCTCATTTAAATTTTAGAAAGAGCCTACTTATGCCTTTGTTACCCTTGCTTTCCAGATTCGCCATGGCAGGTACTGGGAGATTTATTAATTTACCAAAGGACACACAACTTGGATGAGGACCAAGGTGTTATAGCTGCTTGTAGAGATGAAGTTTTCCTTCAAATGACTGAACATCAAGCTGGTTATCGCTTATTTTATAGTGTGTATCACTGAGAAAGCTTTTGCCTCCCCTTGAGTCTTTTAGCTGGTGGAGAAATTCAGGACATGAATGGAGGGAGAGATGGGTGGATAAGATAGTGGGCAAATGGGTTGATGGTTAGATTTAAGTGATAGATTGGTAGGCAGACAAATGGAGGGAGGGAGGGATTTTTTGGTAGATGAGTGAAGAAAGAGGAATGGTAGAGTTTGTGAGTTGATGATAGATGGTCGGGTGGAGGGATAGGTAGATCGGTAGAAAGACTGAAGGAATGGAGAGACTCGTGGATGGTAGATATAGCATCATGAGCGGGTTGCTTGGGAGGTCAATGTTTTCATACACTTTCTTCCTGGATGAAGAGCCTCCTTTTAGGCCAGGCTCAGTTCTGCCATGGCCCTTGTCTCTTGCTGACCTTATGGGAGAGAAAAGTGAGATTGGGCCCAGGTAAGCAAAAGGCATCCTCTTCTCATCTCTTTTAGGTAGGAGGATATGCGCTCCTCTTTCTCAAGGCAGCAAGCATGCTAGGAACTCTGTTCCCACAGAAGTGAGAACTGAATTCTGCTACTCCAATGAGTGGTTAAACTAGCCCTGTCTATGTGTCAGGGGGCAGGAATTAGATGTAGGCTGGCACTGGGGAAGGCTTTCAGATCACTACTTTCTCCTGGAGCAGAGAACGGGTATATTAGAGGATGAAGCCCCACATTGGTGGCACCAGCTGTATTTGATCTGACCTCACTGTACCTTGCTTTGCCCTGTGGAACTGGCCCTAGCTCACTTGCATGTTTATTCACTCTAGCACAAGGGCCAAACTGGGTGCTCCAAAAAGCCAAGTAAGGGACTGAGGTGTGTGTGTGTGTGTGTGTGTGTGTGTGTGTGTGTGTGTGTTGGTTATTCCTGGCTATAAATCTGTTATCCAACTATTAGTGGAATCGTTTTCACCTTAAGTAAGTAGCCACTGGCACCTTTTCTCTGCTGAGTGCCAGAGATATGCTTTTCTGGGCCCTTCCTGAGCGCTTGTCTGGGAAAGTGCTTGTTGTATTTAATAAATTGCATTGATTTATTGCCTTTATTGATCTGTGGAAGCACTCTGTATTATCAGAGGTGATAGCCTTCTTAGGATAACATGGAAGGGCTCTTCATTAGCTTCCATTTTTCTATCAGGCTTTGGAGGGTGCAATACCAAGATGCGCAGTGTTCGTTCTGGTGATAGATGGGACGCCATCAGGGTGAACAATGGTGTTGGTATAAATCAAGTGGGAGGAAGAATGGAGGCCATTTGCCATCGGCACACTGGAGTTTCCGTGCTGAAAGGAGCAGGCTGCTTTTCTCTCTTCTTAGGGAAGGCCGAGCCCTGTCTTCTGGGGAGGAACACAGTGCTGCAGTGGTTCTTGGGGTGATGTACATCTCCCCTGTCAGTGAAGTCTAGATTGCTCCGGTACACCCCACCTATGGCTGGCATGTGATGACAGGAAAATCATCACCCGTTCTGTGCCATGCTTTTGCCATGTGTCAGTTTGTACCCTGACCTTCCACAGTGATGTGCTTCCCTTCTCTTCTTCCCTGGGCTTCCTGTCTCGGGGACTCGCTGAGGGCTGGCTCTGTCAGGAAGCCAGGGAGCAGCCCTGGTGAGCCTGAGAGAGAGATGCTGAGATCCTAAGGAGGACATGATTGCTTCCTTTCTTGGTATTTTGCTAGCCTCCTCCCCAAGTCCTGGCTTAAGGTTTTCTCTCCTTCCTGGAGAGGACTAACAAAATCGGAGTTATCACTGACGTGTTTCCTTGAGGAAGATCCTGTTGATCCCAACTCTAGGGTTTTTTAGATTTTGACAATAACAAATCCTTCTTTCTTTGTGGAGGTGATGATTCTCCAGCACTCAAAGCTCAGTGGATCTTTTCTACATCTGGCTAAGAGGCAGAAAATATGCTACTTGTGTGTCTGCAAAAAATATGACCTTGCTTGGGTAGAGGGCCGAGGAGAGAGAATTTCGAGATAACACTTTTGGAGATTGAGATGGCTCTGAGTTTCAATCACCTTTCAGGCTTTCAGGCTGTGTGACTCTTGGCAGGTTTCTTAGCTTCTCTGAATGTTAGGTCATCCTTATTTGCCTAATGGGATTACTAATGCCAAACTCAAGAGGTGGTTTTGAGGACTCAAGGAGGCAGTGTTTACCAAGAGCTTAGAAGCAGGTGACACATAATTCCTGCTCAAATAATGGCACTGAGAGTTATTAGTGAAATTTCTATAAGTGTGCATAGAGAAGGTAGTGCTTAAAGTTCTCTAGGTTCTGGGGAATAGTTGTGGGGAAGACTGGCATGCTTCCGCCTGCCCAGAGTTTATCAATCACAGATGGTACCTGCAACTAAAGAGACCACCAAAGCCTAGCATGAGGTGTACTGCAGAAGAATAGAGGAGGGACATGGAATCCAGTAGTGCCAGACTTCCTAGACTGGGCTGAAATTTCTGGAAGTCAACAAGGATCAGAGAGAGCTAAGAAGCCAAGATTGGGCGGAAAGTTACCTGCAGATTGGCAGTCATTTCTGCATTCCCTCCCCCCAACTCTACAAACCAAAGAAGCTCATCCTTTTGATGTTATTTTGCTCTTTAAAGATCATGTATGGCACTTTGAAATGCACAGAGTTTGAGGGAGCCAGGGTCTACATACCAGTTGCTAACAGCTGCTCCCATGCCAGTTGAGCTTTATTTAGAGGATAGATCGTGTGGAACGCAGTCTGAAATTTTGCCTTCTATTCTCTGTAGTCAGCCATCCTGAAGCCATTCCTGGCTCCCACTAACTATTCTAATATTTCATGCTGAGTATACACTCTAAAGTGGTCAACATCAGAATACCTCTTTCAGGGTAGAGCAGGGAGTGAGGAGAGAAAGTGGCTGCACTTCTGGGTATCCACCTCAGATCCATATGTTGAACTCCTGTGCTTGATGTGAAAATTCATATGGATTTGGAATTGATTTGTATCATTATATTTCTTCATAGTACCAGTCAAGGAAAGAAAATGAGGGCCTACTAGAGTATTATTTATTCATTTTTAGCATGTGTAGTGGTGATGCTGGAACTCAATCCAGGTCTTTCAGTATGCTTATGTAAATACTACATCACAGAGACACTCCTTAGCCACAGTATTTAAGCATAATTCCATGTCAGGGAAGGAGTTTAGTGATAGAGTATTGGCCCAGCATGTGCAAGGCCTGAGTTCTATCTCTAGCACTGCAAAAATCAATAAATAATATGCAAACATACAAATAAAATGCAAAAAAAAAAGATCATGTATGGAGCCGGGAGTTTGGCCTAGTGGTAGAGTGCCTAGCATGCACGAAGACCTGGGTTTCATTCCTCAGTACCACATACACTGAAAAAGCCAGAAATGGTGCCATAGCTCAAGTGGTAGAGTGCTATTCTTGAGGAAAAAGCCCAAGGACAGTGCTCAGGCCCTGAGTTCAAGCCCCAGGACTGGATATATATATATATCAGGTATGATCAGGTATGATTCACCTGATTATCTTGTCCTATGGCTTTCTTCCTTACTGGACTGTGCACCCCCTAGGGGCAGTGTCCAGAACTACCTGCCATTTCCATAAGAGTGCAGGGGATGCTAACACTTCTATTTTTTTTTTATAATTAATAATATGAATAAGTAAGTGAAGAATGCAGCAAATGCTGAGACTTGTTACACCTTGTCACTTAACGTTCCCCTGTTCTTTGCCCTCTCCATCTCATAAACTGATGATAGGTCCCCCATGGGGTCTTGGGAGCCTCAACCTGAGTTGGGGCTTGATCTGGGAGCTAATGCATCCATCAGTACTGCAGCCCCCTCTGTCAAAGCTGGCTACTGCCCTTAGCCCTGGGGCTCTGCTTCTTCAGGGCTGCTAGCTCCCTATCTGATAATCAATGCTGTCCTTATCTTCCCAGGAAATGCTGCTGGGTGATATCGTACACCAAATCGATTAAAAGCAGAACTTTGAACTCATCTGTTTGGAGAAGTCTCGGTGGAGTGAATCACTCAGTTCTGCCTTCACAGTGCCTCCATGCAGCCAGAAATCCCAGCTGCAATTCAGAAGTGGCTCTGCTCCATGGCAGGGCCAGAGAAGCTTACATTTTCAAAGATTAGCTTGGGTGGGAGCCATTGAATATATTTATCTACAATGAGGTCATCTTCTTCAGCTTACCCCCTTAACCTTTTGATTTCATCTTGTTCAGTCAGAGCAACCTCCAGGTTTTTATTGCTGTTCCCTTTTTTTACTTTTTAAACATTTCAGTAATTACCATTTCCTGTCACTTCATTGGTCAATCCTTATATCCATTTTAGTCTTTCAGAACCTCCTTTTGGTGGGAGGTAGAAGTGGTATTCAGGTCTCTCTCATACATTCTTCTCTCCCTCTCTCTCTCTCTCTCTCTCTCTCTCTCTCTCTCTCTCTCTCTCTCTCTCTCTCTCTCTCTCTCCCTGTCTCCCTCTCTCTCTCCCTGTCTCCCTCTCTCCCTCCCTCCCTCCTCTCCCTCTCCCTCTTTCTCTCTCCCTCCCTCCCTCCCTCCCTCCCTCCTTCCCTCTCTCTCTGTCTTTCATTCTGGGAATCAAACTCAGGCCTTGTGCATGCCTCATGCCTCATCCTCAGCTGAACAGATCTTCTTATTCAGCAATGAGGCTAGACAAAGGAGAAGTTCAGGAATTACGTGACCAGAGGCTGACCTATGCCATGAAGACTTGAGTCCTCAAAGGGGAAGCACACAGCCCATAAAAGACAGGGGAGCCTCCATCAATGGCACAGGGCTAGAGTGGGGTGTTAGAGGACATCGGGAGGAATTGAACAGACAAAGGATGGAGCAAGAGTGCTTTCCAGTATGAAAAGACACATAGCTGCTGATGAGCTTACATAGCCAAGTGGAGGGGCCCAGGTCCTGCTGGAGTGTTGGGGACCAGATTAGCTGGGGCGTGGATGAAAGCTCCTGAGTGTGACAGTCATTCTGACAAGGCTACGCTGCTCAATTGTTTGGCCAAACACTTACAACATAGACTTTGAATGGAGACAATCTATGGCTGGCCCTCATCCAATCAGTTAAGGGCCTTACGAGTAATGACAGAGTTACCCTGAGGAAGAAGAGGAAGTCTCAGTCCTGCATGATTGCACATATGCTTATAATCCCAGCCACTGAGCAAGTTGGAGCAGGAGGACTGTAAGACTGCGGCCAGTCTTGGCAAAGTTAGGGAGATCTTTTTGCAACAACAAAATACAAACAAACAGGGAATGGGGCATGGCTCAAATAGCAGAGCAATTATTTAGCATGTTTGTTACTCTGGGTTCCATCTTTAGTACTGGAAAAAAAAAAAAAAAAGGAATGGTCTCTTCAATACCCATGATCCAGGAACCCTTTTTAAATGTCTAGTCTGCTGCTTTACAGAATTCAGATTCAAGGCTGTACCATAACCTTTTACCTGAATTATCTTGCTAAATGCCTTTCAGATTTTAGGCTTGCCAGCTTCTCAATATCCCATGAGCCAATTCTCTATTCATCCATGTATTCATATCCTATTGGTTCTGTTTCTCTGGAACCCCTTCACTACTGTGAGGAAGGTAGGAAGGGCTTTGCAGAATGACAGTGGTCCCCAGGACACTGCTCCTATCATAGGGTAGACATGGAGTCAAATTTGGCAGCCAAACTCAGTGTTCACATGACTCCCTGCCAAGAAGGGTTTGTGGAAAGAGAATCTCAGTGCTCTCTAAGGCAGAGTTCCCATATAGATGTGCGACCACTGTGTTCTGTAGAGTCTGGCTCACGACCGTTTTTCTCCAGCTTTAATTGACAAGAAATCCTATAGTGCACATATTCTTGTTAAACCAATACTCAGACATTCTGTTGGGCAGTAGACAGATGACTTTTGGCGAAGCCAGGCTTGGATTTATCTAAGCTAGATGTAAGAGAGATGCCTCTCTAGAAGGCCACTGTGCTTGCAAGACAAGGCAGAAGCCTTCTGGAGCTGTCAGGAACAGGGAACGATATCTTTAGTAAGAGCAGGTCATGGAATGAGATTCCACATGGTAACATGGATGGGTGGCAGTGGGGTGAGGGGAGTTCCACGAGGACAATTCTTAAGAATCTCTGTGAAAATGCATGGCTCCATCTGTCTCTTCTCTCATCGTCGTTGGCTTCAGATGAGCTGAGCCATTTAAAAATTCCCCAACAAGGGACCTCAGGCACCAAGAGACGTGATGAACAGATTTTCAATTTGGCCCTGATTTGCATGAATTATTTTTTTTTCTGGCAGTTCAAATCACTGACTAAAACTAGAGGCTGGAGATAGTGAGTTCTTCCCCAAAGCAGGGCATTCTTGATTGATCTGAAGACTGCTGGGTGTGAGGCACTAGTCTCAGCTGGGAGAGGGGGCAGAGAGGAAAGAGAGAAAGAGAGAGAGAGTGGTATGTGTGTGGGAGGGAGGGAGGGAGGGAGAGAGAGAGAGAGAGAGAGAGAGAGAGAGAGAGAGAGAGAGAGCGAGCGCACACAGAAGAGCACAGAAGAAGGAAGAAACAGGGAGAGGTCAGGAGGAAATGGATTCTGAATCATACTGGACTCAAGGGGTCCGGTCCTGTCTTCTCAGAGCTACACCCTAGTATTTTTCTAAAAGTGTCCTCTAGGGGGTGCCACCTCTTTTGTGGTGCTGACTGATTTCTTTCTCTCTCTCTTTTCTCAAAGCCAGGACAGTAGGGACATTAGAGCCTAAGGATATGTCCTGAGTGAGGCTCCATGTATATGATAATTGGGGATGCCTTCGATGTAGGGGTGGGCAAGAAATTGGCACAAATATAAAATAAGAGTGAACGTTTGTTGAGTGAGTCTGAGTCTTCTGTCTTAGGCACTGATATTACCTTCCCTAGTTCTCTAACATCTCCAGCTCTTGGCCTCCACAGCCCATGAGGTAATTCATCTTAAGTTATTCTCATTTTTCAATGGGGGAGATTAAGAATGTGCATACTGATCTGCCTAGGGGGGCGTGGTACAGCCAGGTTGGACCCTGGTAGTCTGGTTTAGGGCCCAGGTTTCTAACTCCCTGCAGGTGTTAACTCCCTCCCCCCCAACTCAGAAAGCTTTCTGATCACCTGCTGTTTTCTCCTTGTTTAGACCTCCCACCCTGCTGTGATTTCCTCCATCCTCCCTCCCTGTGCCAGTTCAAGGGCCTGCCCCCTGTTCTTCAAGATGTTGGCTTTCCTCTAAAACAACTCAGAGAAACTTTGGTGAGGGCTACCCCCTAAAGCACTTCTCTTTGTTCTCTTTGGGAGCTTCAGTTTGATCTGAAAAGTCAACTGGATCCCTATAGTAGGAATAGCGATATAAATGGGGGGAGTGGGAATGTCCAGTCCTATTGTTGGACTATCTCTCGCTTATGGGGAGAGATTAATGAACAAAAAAGTTGATGGTTCTGTTCCACACATCCTGTACTTTTGTGAGGGGAAACTCACCTCTGTAGGCTAGGCCTTGTTTGAATTCTTTCCCACAAGGCACAGGAAGAAAAGGAAATCAACTCTGGTTCAAGCCAGAAGCGAGGCCAATGGCTGTAGAAGAGAGTAGATGAGAGATAAGAGGTTATGACAGGAACCTATAGCTCCTGGATTGCCACTGTGTCTCAGAGCAAAGCATGCCCTGGTGCTGGGAAGCAGGCCAGGGGTATGACCCTCTCTTCCCCAGTTCTCTAGCATCCCAAGCTTGTAGGCCTCCAGAGCTTGCTGTTCTTCTCTTGAAGTGTCCTGTTCCCTGTGTGTACAGGCTGTGATATGGGAAGTCAGCTGCCTGAAAAGTCTATAATCATAGTGTTATTGATCAGAGAAATTGCAATGATAAAGAATTCCATGAGCAACTATTAATTAGAAGCTTAGCTGAAGAAGGAGTATGGCTGACAGGCAGCCACGGACCAGAGTAAGCAGCCCTTGATGGAGGAACCCAGCCTCCTATGTACAAGTGGGGAAACTGAGGACCCCTACAGGGAAATTTTCTTATACTGGGCTTCCGGGCACCTGAAATCTAGATCAAGGATCCTTGCATCTCAGCTCATATTTTTCCTAGGAATTAATGTGGAAAAAAATCTACACCAGGGATGCTGTTACCCTGTTATGATGACATTCAGTCATCACTTATTTAGTCATTTGTTCAAAAGTATGTACAAAGTGGCTACCATGGGCCAACTACCACTTTGGGCACAGGACACACACAGCTGCCAACCAAACCTGGCAAGCATCCATCTTTCCATGCAAATGATTTTGAGAGATGGTAGAGTAAAATTAAAACACACTAAATAAACTAACACTTGTCTGAAGTCGGTCAGGATGGTGGGCTGAAATACAGGTTGGACCCTGCAGGGGCCACTGGTGGCTGATCTTAGCAGGAGAGCCCCCAAGACCCCTTTAAGGGCAGTGATTAGATGTCCCTCCCCTACCCCTTGTCTACAGCCCTCTCAATTGTTTCCAAGCCTGGTAAATGGCAGGAAATATAGCAGGGCTCTACAAGACTGGCAGAGGAAGCCCAGAGATAATGTCTCTTCAGTCTAAGGCCATAATTCTGGGTTTTGGCAAGGCCAGCAGTCTTCTCTTTTATTGCCTTGAACATGTGACAACTTTCTAGGATGGGGTCAGGAGTCCTGAGTGCCTAAGAGACATGTTCTAGATAGGGGATGTCCAGCTACTGCTGCTGGACCCCACCCAGTCTCTCCTCCCACACTGTCCTCACTCAGTCTGGTTTCTACTTGACCAGCCATAATCAGACAGACTGGGGGACAGCCAGCAGCAGAGACATCTGGGGTCAGCCCACGGCTAACCTCTTTCAGAGTGTTGAGGCAGGCAGCGCCTTGGAGAACTCCACAGGCCAGTTACCCTGCATTGAAGAGTACCAGGACACAAGTAAGTCCTGCACATCAGCAATGACAGCTTGTCTGAGAGGCTGGACACTTCAGGCTTTTTGGATGATCTGTTGTCTGCCTCCTTTGGCTTAGTGAAGCCTGGTAGGGCCCCTTACATTTTCCGGATTGGAGAAGATCAAACCCAACACGTGGACTCCAACCTGGGCCAAGATTGGATCTGGAAGAGAATGACATTGAGATTCCCCCACTGAATGCCCTGCTGTTGGGGGTGTGGGGAGGTCCCAAGAGATGCCAAGAGAGACCTCAAAGGGAGTAATGGGGATTCAAGCAAGAGCGAGGGCCAGGATAGAACAAACGAGAGACCAGGCCCATGAGCAATGGTTATGCCAAATAAACAGATGTGATGAGAATCAGAGAGGAAGGCACCCTCAGCATCACTTTTCCTAGTCCAGTGGTCCTTTCATGATTCCCCAGGTAGAATTACCCAGTGGAACTGAGCTAAGCTAAGATCCATGGGTTTGTGTGCCAGCCATGTAAATTGGTTCATCCAGCCAGCTGTGCTGTGCTGTAGTCTGGTTTCCCTGCCCTTTCTGTGCAGACCAAGGTGGGTGTGTACTCTGTGCTTAATTGCAATGCACATAAACGGAGAAGATCTGCTTGGATGTACCTGTCACTTTGTTTTGGAATAATAAACTTGAAGACTATGTAATATTTCTGAGCTCAACTTATTCAGCCGCTGCCAGAGCTGGTATAATTGATATCTGATTGCTTGGACTTTCTTCAGCTAATGACTCAAGCAGGGGACTTTGGGCCAGGCCTCTGGGGAGATGGCAACCTCATGTGTTTCTTTGTGGGGATTCTTACTGTCTTCCAACCGTGGGTCTGGTTCTACAAGGCCCTGGCATGTTTTCCCAGGGTGCCTGGACCCCTCCAGCTATGTCTGCTCAGCCTCTGCTGTGTGTTAGGCCTGCTCCATCCAATCGGGGGGTTCAATGATACATATTAAATCTTTACTGTCAGTCACAAGAAATATGAGATACACCCATGGAAAAAATTCTGACTCTCAGCTCACCATGTGAAGTCCCTTGTAAAATAAAAACTAGTGAAAAGTAGGAAATGGAGAGATCGTTGGGTCTCTGCCTGTTGGTCAGGTGCCATGGGAGTGGTGGCTGCTATAAGGAAAAGAAAGGGGCTGGAGGCCCCTAGCCTGGCGCTCCGCTCCATCCTCTCCTCTTACTGCCTGTCCTGCATCTGGTCATATCCTCAGTCTCTACCTCTTTGTACAGGCAATATACTGACTCCCTTTGTCACCATTCTCATTTCTGACTCTCTTTTTCTTATCCCTTTGGTCAGGTAGGCCAAGGCTGAGTCTGGGGTGAAAGCCAGATGACCAGACAGCAAAGGCCAGAGCTGTCATGAACTATTAGCTCCTGCATTTGTAAAATGAAGGGCTAGGATGACTCTCTAGGTTTGATGTTCCAGGAATATCTGAGGTAATGGCTCCCAGCTGAGTGAGTCCAGGGTTCAAGGGGCAGTCCCATGGCTTTCTCTCCTTTGTGATGACTCCAACCATCATGCGTAGCCTGTCAGCCCCCATGTCTGCATCCCCAGCTCTGAGTTATTCTCCAGAGCTACTGAGTTCCTAAACTCACTGCTCCTTCTCTTTCGGGGTGTCTTAAAATCAGCTTCTCCCCGACCTATTTCCCAGCCTTCTCTACTGCCAGAATGCTTGTACAAAAATGGCCAAATTCACACATGGTTGGCATCATGTTATTCTAACTTGAAATTACTCTACCAGGTAAAATTTACAGAAACACTGGACTGCTGTGGTATAGGCTTTTAGTGACCTGATTCTAGACCCATCTCTCCTGGCTCGCATCTGTCTGGACATCACATCTTGCCCACCCCGACGGCTGGATACACCTTGACATTTCACACTGTTATGTCTTTTTCTCTCTTCTTTCTCTAGGTCCTTCTCTTCCTGTACTATCCTAAGAAATTCCTGCTCATTAATTGAACTCTAGTTAATCGCCTTTTCATTGACCTCATGGGTCCTGATGAATTGAATAGTTCTATCTTTCTTGCTGTTTTTGATATCATTTATTAATTAATTATTATGAGTCTGAGCACATTCTACTTTTCCATCTTTTGGTCCCAGATAGGACAGATTAAGTGCTGAACTTTCTGTTTCCTTAAACGGAACTGTAATAAATCTCGGGTACTGACTGGTAAAATTCATAGACCTTTGACAAAGTGGGCTCTGCCCAAAGTCAGGGATCCATTTCCAGAAAGCTCTGCAGAAAGCAACAGCAGTAGGAGTGTGAAATCAGCTGAATGCATGCCTGTGTTAGGTATTTGGCATTTTCTCTTTTGCAGGCTAGAGTGAGCCCTTGAGCTGACCCAGAAGTTCTGAGTGTTTATCACCCTGTAGTGATGACCTGGTATTCTGCCTCTTCTTTTTATGCTCAGAGATGAAGAAAGAAATACAAGCTCATGTTACAAAGAGTATTTCCCTGATTTATCAGCTCTCCCTCTCTCAGCTCGAGCTCAGAATGATTTCTTAGTTCTCAGCTTTTATTCCTGTGATCAAAGTGCCCGAGGCAGAAAGCACCGGGTGGCAACCAGGAGTCCAATACTCGCTGGTAATAAGAACCTGTAGCCCAGTATGTTCTGTTCAGGCAAGCATGGGCTGGCCATGGAACAGGCTTCCAGGGCTTACGAATTCCAGCTGGCCTTGGTTTCTGGGGACAGGTACCCAGCCTCTATTGTGAGAGACAATTAGAGCTCCTTTTGTCTTCCTTTGCTCCTCCCTCAAATCACTCAATTACTTTTTTTCTCTCCAATGAATTAAGTACAGAAAATCTATAAGTAGGATTTCTCTCTTCAAGGGATCAAATACCATTCTTTTTTTTTTAACAAAATTTTCCCTGAACAAAAATGTCCCCCAAACTGCAAAAGGAAAACATGCAAACAGACTTGGTGTTAAAGGTGAGAGAAGGAAAAAAAAAGTTGCTGTAAAGTAATTTCAACTTGAGAAGTAGAGCAGCTGAAACCCAGAACAAAAATATGTACACTCAGCAATATGGTCTTTTCCTACAAATTAATTAACCCAAAGTGCTTGTTTAATTAGTGTGAGGGGTAGGGAATTGAGTAGCTAACAATATCTCTTAGCCAGCTTGGAATTATGCTCACAAAAGAATCTTCTCTTCCTTTCCTGACAAGAAGAAGAAAGTTGCTCTTATCCATGTGGAATCTGCGGGGACCTCCTGGCTAGAGATGTGTTTTCAGGAACCTTCGGCCTCTGGTGAGGGGCACAGGAGGCAGCTTCTGGATGGATGCCCTCTGTCTCCATGCTGTGGTCATAGTAGATGGGCCTTTGAAGAGTGAGAATAGAGTGAGGCTGATTCCCCTGCTCTAAGAAAAGGGCACTGGCAAGCTCCAGAGAGCATAGCTTTTAGCTTCTCAGTCATTTCCTTCCCATGCAGCTCCCCAATTCTCCACCCTCTCCTCCCACACACACTTTGGACCCTTGAGGTACAAATACATTTTTTTGGTTGGTCATGGGGCTTGAACTCTGGGTCTTGGCACTGTCACTGGGCTTTTCAGCTCAAGGCGACCACCCTACCCCTTAAACCACTTCTGGTTTTCTGGTGGTTAATTGGAGATAAGAATCTCACAGACTTTCCTGCCTGTGCTGGCTTTGAATGGTGATCCTCAGATCTCAGCCTCCTGAGTAGCTAGGATTACAGGCGTGAGCCACCAGCGCCCTGCTTGCATATGCAATTCTTGAGTATGCATGGTTATCCCTACTCCAAGCACTAGAGGTATTGAAGTCTATAAAATGCACTGGGATCTATGATTTAGTGTGTTTGCTCTTGCTGTAACAAAACAGCTGAGGTCCTATGGTTATTATTTTTTGCCAGTCCTGGGCCTTGAACTCAGGGCCTGGTCACTATCCTTGGGCTTTCTCAAGGCTAGAGCTCTACCATTTGAGCCACAGCACCACTTCTGTCTTTTTGCTGTGTATGTGGTACTGTGGAATCGAACCTGGGTCTTCATGCATGCTAGGCAATCACTCTACCACTAGGCCAAAACTCCCATCCCTGTCCTGTGGTTATTAAGAGAGAGTTTTGTGGAACTTATAGTTCTGGAAATTAGGAAGGACAAGACAATGGTGTCATCTGCTGCTTGTGGTTGGTGAAGCATGCCTGGTTGCAGGATAACGCATGGAGGGCTTTGTATGGTGAGGCAAAGTAAGGATACTCCTTCCAATGTCTCCTGTTCTTATGAACTAAAGCCACTATGGAGAAGTAACCCTCACAAGCTCCTCATTATGTCCCAAAGACCCAATCTCCAAAATCCATTCACAGATGTATCTAATATACACACTTTTGTGGGACATACTCAGTCTGTAGGAAGTCTGTTGGCTGATGTTGTCATAGTGTCTATGGTGGGGCATGCAGAGAGGTTGCAGCAGCTGAGATGGGGCTGAATTCTTGACTTTAGTTTGCCTGTTTTCCATAGATTTCTTTGTTACCTGGTGAGGCCCCATGGATTCATTCTCAGAATAACGTTTTGTTTTTTTTTTTTTAAATGCACAAAAACAGAACACATAGGATTGCAAAGGAAGTTAATTAGACTAATTCGCAGTTATCAAAATATAAATAAAACAGTTATGTGGTACAGTCGCATGTGTGCTTCTTTATTAACTCATTAAAATTCAAGATCCACTTATAGATCTAATAACTGTCACAGGCTTGAAATAAATGATATTTTGAAAAGTTGGTAACAGTCATCATATATTAAAAATAGCTGATTTCTGCTACTGACAAATCATAGTCACTGCTAAAACTATGGTGGTTTATTGCCCACATTCATCATTGATAAAAATGCTACAGTTCAGCAAAAGTTAGTAAGAATAAAGATAGACTCCCACCTCCCCCATCTGAGTTCACTGGGACTCTGAATTCCACCCGTGGAACTTTGGGTAAGTTTCTGCTGCTGCTAAATAAATGGATAGTCAGCTATTTTTGCTTTTACTGAATCCTTCTACATCTTCTTCTTTCAGGATGTGTCTGGCCCTCTATGGAAATTGAAGGAATGGTTTCCCAATCAACAAGGGTTGCACCGTTAATGGAAAGGGGCTGAAGTGGGATCAAGGAGTAGATGAATGAAGAGGAGAAAGAGAGGTAGATTGCAGTCAAGAATCCAGTGTATATCCTATAAAGTTAGGAAGAGAGGGAAGGAAGAGATTGGTAAGGTAAGAAGGTTGAAAAGGGTGACTTGGTCAAGATGTATTGTATTCACAAATGGCTTTGTTAAATGGCAACTCCGTTGTACAACTGCTCAAACATAATAACAAGAATATAAAATAGAGAAGCGACTGTAGAAGGAAGGAGAGAGAGAAAGGAAGTGGAAGCATCAGCCTCCAAGAAAAGAAGCAACACATGGTTAGACTTGCTGAGGAGGGAGGAGAAAGGAGACTATCCACAGACTGTGAGGGGATGTGTGGGCCCTTCCTGCTCCCTGCTTCCGGGAGGCAAGGTTGACTGCTGGAGATGAAAACTGGTCAAGTCATGTGGCAAAGGCGGGGACCTGCAAGTAGTTGCAGGGGTGGGGCCCACTGACAAGTCAAAGGGATGCAGACAAAGTTGAGTTATTCAAGTAGAAAACCATGAGCCTTAGCCTCTCTGAGCTGCACAGGGCAGGGTGGACTCTTTGGCTTATCATAAGACAAGGAGACATAATGGCATCTCAAGTATCCCATAGGATGTAAACAACTGGCTTGGGTTCCTGTTCTTCCTCGTGTTTGCCTGAGGCAGATGGTATCATATGCATTTAGAACAGTTTTATCTCCTGGTCTTAGGCCTCCCACACAGCTCCTCCCACACTTCCTGAAACCACTGGCCTAAGGCTTTATGTTCCAACATGTATAAGTCAGTGGCTCTTTGCCACCTATTTAATGTTTTTATAACTAGTAATGCCTGAGAAGGAAAATAGTTTTATCTTTCTCATTGCTATTCAGAGGATTGGGAGTATGTGATTGGACTTCTTTGCTTGAAAAAAAAAATTGGGCTCCAGGTAAGACTTCATTTCACTAAAGAAAAATCCCCCAATCCCCCATATGTGTGTGCATATATAATATATATATATACATACATACATACATACATACTATATGTGTTTTTGAAAATAGAGCCTTACACAATATAGGTGAATGGTTCTCTGAAATCTCATTTTTATCTTTGTTACCTAAAGCTACAAACTCAAGGTAATGAGTACATTTCTTTTAAAACACTGTTATCCTTTCCCTCATTTTCTCCCACATAACCACTCCCCTCTCCCCTCCCCACCAAATTGTAAAGTTCATTTCCAACACTGTCCCATTAGTTCATCCTTTGTCCTGCTGTTTCTGTGATTCCCTTTCCTTTCCAAGGATCAGATAAGCTTCTATACAAGACAAAGGGCACAGAAAACTAAACCAGAAAGGAAACAGTGGAAATAACTGCATATAGGACATGAAAAGAGCTTCTTGTTTCCAATTCTTAGAGTTCATTTTGATCCGCTTCATTATTTATTGGTTCTGTACACTTAGGCATCGGACTGTTGTGATCCCCTACTAAAAATATCATAGACATATTCTAGTTATTACAGGTGAAGGAAACCATGCAACCTACATTTCTTTGAGCCTGCCTTGCTTGGCTTAATATAATTTTTTCCAGGTCTTTCCATCTCCTTATGAATGGGACAATGCCATTTTTTTTCTGATTGAGGCTAACTTTGTTTTAGTAGCTTCTGAATTGTTGTTCTCCTTGTAAATTGTTACTTATTTCATTTTGGCTTATTTATTTTCTTAAAGTCTATATTATTCCATAAATGGTTCAGGTACAGTTTGGATTGTATCAAGATGATGCAAAGAAGCTCCAGAAAAAAAAAATGAAGCAGAAAAGTAACTATAGGAAAGATGAATAGAATCAAGATTGGAGTTAGTGGGGGAAAAATACACCCCTTGAGGTCTTGCATGTTTGCTAGATGTGGGTTGGGTTGGTCTGAGTTAGAACTTCCTAGTAGCCTGGACCAATAGGGAAGCATACAGGTATGTGAAACACCTCTCAAAATTTGTCGGCTTTCCTTCCTCTTTTGTTATTATTACTATATTTTTATAGTAAGAAACATAAGCTCTTCTCTCTAACCAAATGTAAAAAATACAATAGAACATCAGTAGCTATTATCACTATATGGTCTAGTAGATCTCCAGAACTTATGTAGCTGTTCTGTTTTAAATGGCATCCTGTGGCATCGTGTCCTGTTTTCCCACCAGGCTGTTAACACCTACCTTTGTACTCTTGCTTCTGTTTGATTTTGTTAGCATCTGTATGTAAGCGATATATAGTATTTGTCTCTCTGTGCAAGCTTTATTTTACTTAGCGTAATGTCTTCCATTTCCATCCATGTTGTTACAAGTGCCAAAACTTCCTTCTACTTTAAGAGTTAATAATATTTAGTTGTATGTATATTCTTTTTTTTTTTAACTCTGTGCCTGGGCGCTGTCTCTGAGATCTTCAGCTCAAAGCTACTGCCCTACCCCTTTAGCCACAGCACCATTTCTGGTTTTCTGGTGGTTAATTGGGGATAAGATTCTCATGGGCTTTAATTCCCAGGCTGACTTTGAATCAAGATCTTCTTATCTCAGCCTCCTGAGTAGCTAGGATTACAGGTATGAGCCACTGTGCCAATTTTGTATGTATATTCTATATTTTCTTTATCCATTGATTCATGTGGGTATAGTTATATCTTTGAGATGCTGACTTAGATTCCTTCACATAAGCATCAAAGATAGGAGAAAAGTAGCCTCTTCAATATAAAGGATTGAGAAAGATGGATATCTACCTGTAAAATATTATTATATATGTAAAAAACTAATAATAACTGAATTAATAACCAAAAGCCTGTATAAAAGCATAGGAAAAATTTCTCCTTGACTTTGATCTTGGGAATGAACTTTTGACCATAACTCCAAAGTCAGGCAACAAAAGTGAAATAAAACTGGATGAAAAAAATTGGATTTGCATCAAATTTAAAAAGCTTCTTATAAATGAAGCAAAAAAACATGAGTTAGGTGCCAGTTTCTCATTTCTATCTTCCTAGCTACTCAGGAGGCAGAGATCATCCAGAGGATCCTAGTTTCAAACCAACACTGGCAGAAAACTCCACGAGACTCCATTTCTAATTGACAAGCTAAAAGCTGGGCATGGCTTAAGTGGTAGAGTCTTAGCTGAGCAAGCAAAACATAGTGGGTACAAGACTCTGAGTTCTCACTTATTACCACCAAAAAAAAATCAAGAAAGCGAAAACCAACTTATTGATCGTCATATATTGAGAGATTTGTATCCCAAACATCACCTGATTTAAAAGTAAGCTAGGACCCAAGTAGATGTTTCCCTAAAGACATATAAATAGCTAAGCTAATAGGTATGTAAAATTATATCTGATATCACTATCATTGGGGAGTCAAAACTATGAAGAGATATTGCCTTATGACTCTTTTTGATAGGTTTTATAAAAAAGAAATTAAAAAGATAAAAAATAAAAGCCAGGTGCCAGTGGCTCATGCTTATAATCCTAGCTACTTTGGAAGTGGAGGTCAGGAGGTGTGTGGCTCTAGGCTAGCCCAAGCATAAAAGTTGACAAGATCCCACCTTGACAGGAAATTCTTGGCATTATGGTCAATGAAGAGGGGCATCACAGTCCTAGGGGGACCCTGTCTAAAAATAACCAGGTCTAGAAGTGCGGCTCAAGTGGTGATAAAGAGCCTGCCTAGCAAATGCAGAGCTCTGAATCCAGATATCCTAATACCTCCAAAACAAAATAAAACCAAACAAAAGTAACCGCTGGCAAGAATGTGTAGAAACAAGAATGCCGGTCTACTGCTGGGTAGACTAGGTAGATAAAAATATGCGGTGTCTTCCAAAAATTATTAATTGCTACCATATGATCCGGCAATGCCACGTCTGAAATCTGGATATTTATCCAAGTTTCTTTCTTGAAATTTTTTTTGTTGTTATTATAAAGGTGATATCCAAAAGGGTTATATTACACAACTGTTATTTTTGAACAATGTTATTCCTTCCCTCCCTCTCTCCCAAGTTTCCTTCTTATTGTGGACTTTAGTTTCCAGACATGACCAATGGCAACTGCAAGTGATTTTATTTATCATGATAATTCAATAATCTATGTGGACGATTTCAAGCAAACCTCCTCAAGTGATTTTATATAGCCCACGTCTATTGAGCAAATCTCGATTCATATTTTTCTTATTTGGGGAAAACTCATGAGTGTCAGTGAAGAAGAGCCACCTGCAGGCCTGTGCAGAGAGAGATAGATATATTATCTGTGTCTCTGGAGTCTGGGAGTCAAACTGGGGTAAATGTCACCTCCTGCTTCTCCCCAAACAGCACTCTGGCATGCCATAGAAGAGCTTAATGATGGGTGATGGATGGATGCTATTGTTATTGATGTTGCCATTTACACAACATTCCTTTGTATATGAGGCTTTAGGCTTGTGAGCCTTGTTGCTGTGTAGTGATTCTTTTTTTTCCCTGATGAGAGTTTGTCACTGAATTATCTGCAAAGCTTGGGGATCTGCCCAGCAATGAGCTCAGAAGTTCTTCAGATTCTAGTGAACAGAGAAGAGCTATGATATTGACAGAATCAAGGCATGGAACAGGGTGGGGGTCTGATACTGGGCCAGCGCCCCAGCGTGTGGCTTCTGTAACAGATGTGGCATCCAAGAAATACAGCAATTTTAAACTTCACTCTGGTTGCACAGAGTCCTTTTAACCTTTTAACTCTGAGAACAGGGAAAGCCACGCTAAGAGGAAAGCTAAAATTCACAAGGAAGAATCCCCTAGGCTCTGTTTTCATGTGAACTTTGAAACCTAGTCATGAATCGTTTCGGATCTGCATGGTTGTCTTCTCTGGGACTGTTTGCAGGTGGGAATGAGTGTAGTTGCTTCCTCAGCATGCAAGTCTTGGGTAGTGCGGAGAAACGGGCCCTGGGGCTGTAGTCCTAAGTGGTGCTTTGTACCCAGCCAAACTCAGAGTGGTCAACAGAGGCAGTGGCGTAAGATCGGTCTTTACTTGGTGCTTTGTTGCCTGTCCATTCTCCTCTATTTGGAGACCCAGCAAGAACCATCCATGTTGTGTCTAATCATGAGGGTGATCTGAACCATCCTCAAACTATAATGCATTTATAAGTCATCTGGGCAGCTGCTAACTGTGCAGATTCTAGGTCAGTAAGGTCAGGAGAGGGCCCAGAATTCTATACTTTTTTTTTTTTTTTTGCCAGTCCTGGGCTTGAGCTCAGGGCCTGAGCACTGTCCTTGGGCTTTCTCAAGGCTAGAGCTCTAACACTTGAAGCACAGCACCATTACCAGCTTTTTTCAATGTATGTAGTAGTACTGAGGAATGGAACCCAGGTCTTCATGCAAGCACTCTACCACTAGGACAAACTCATGCTAGGCAAGCACTCTACCACTAGGACAAACTCCCGGCCCATGAATTCTACATTTCTGACCAACTCTCAGACAGTATCTTTGCTGCTGCTCCACACCCTTTGTGGAAGAGAAGCCACACAATATTCCTGTACAACTTCAGAATCTGAGGTGGGGGCTTAGGAGACCTGTGAGGAGAAAGGGCTCATGTTGATCTGACTGTGGGTAAGGAGAGAGAAGATCCAAGCGCGTGTGTGGGGGGGAGCCCTCAGGCATGCGATGAATGTCCCTGGTGGGGCACTTTAGCTCACTCTGCCTTTGTGCTTTTGTTCTTTGCCTTTATAAATTTGGAGGGACCTTCTTGTACCTTGTGTTTGAGCTAGGTATTTGAAAGCAATCTGAGACTATAAACAAGCTGGCAGAGGCGGCTGACTGAAATGCCTGGCTGGAGACAGAGGGACTGAGCCACCTCCTTCTCTCCCTGGTGGATATCTTAGGTCAAAGGGCAACTCATTCATGTCTGACCCATCCCCATCTCCCAGGGTAACTGAGGGGAAGGATGCCTGCACTCTAGGAGAGCTCTGGCTCCCTGCATCTTGCCACATGCATGTTTTCTGTTTTCTAGAAAGAAATGTGTCTTGGCTGGAGGCCCATGTTTCATTCCAGCACATCCTTTTTACCAAAAGAGCCGTCCCTGGAGCTGCCAACAGTGTTTACGAGAAATCCATCCAACAATACTTTGGATCTGGGACTATGTCCTGACCGCAGACGTGGCCTTCGCCACCCTGTAAAAGCCTGGCACGTGGTGTTGGTGTCTTTCTTTTTATTGCAAATTGCAAAATGTAATCTGGTGTCTTTCTTTCTTTTCTTTTTTTTTTTAATTCTTTTTTTTTCCAGCTGGAAAAACTCCTGTCAGCGAATGCAGTGTCCTTTCCAGATACAATATTATGCAAACTGCATATCGGCACATAGAGTAAACAAATATGTCCAGGAAGATTCTTGACACACGGAGATGGAGCCTCATCGGTGTGCGCATGCACATGTAAGATCTGTGCAGAGACCACAGCTCTAGTCGGCAGCCAATTTTGCTTCCCTGGAAGCTGTGGCCTCCTCTGGGCCTCCCTCTCACCCTCACCAGCTCCATTCCAAATCTGGCAGGCAAAGCTGTAGATCTGTACTTTGCACTTCTCTCTCCCCTACCTGGAAGGGAAGGGGCAGTGTCTTTCTGGCACAGAGAGAACTGGACCAACTCTGCTTCTTACCTCAGACTTTGGTTTCCCTCCACACAGAAGGGTGGGATGGATATGAGGGACCAAGGCTGGCTTTAGCTGTGCAGATCTGCAAGCAAGAGTACACCCTGCTGATTCCCAACATGTTCCCTGTGAGATTCAATACCTTCTAAGTAGTTCCTCCTAAGCAGATGAGGAAGGACACTTAAGGGGATTAGAATGGTTTGGAAAGGTGGATGGTGAATAAATGGAGAGCCCAGCATTTACACATGGAACTGTCTAAATGGAAATTCTGATATATTCCTATAGTATCTTTCTTTCCCAAATACTACTTTATTCAGAAAACAACAGGCAACCAACCAACCAGCAAACCAAACAAACACATTAAAAGGCAGAGAAAAGGATATCAAATGTCTATCTTCAGAGCCTGAAATGAATATTTTTTTTCCCTCTAGTCTTCATGCTTCACCACCCCTATAGGGGTGGAATGTTTTTCCTCATCTATTCTGTCCTTCCTCGCTGTTCTAGAGAAATCTACTCTTCTGGGAGAGTTATATTTACCTACAGGCTTGCTTCTTTGGACAAAAGAAACCAGCATACCCATTGCTGGCTTATAAGTCGAGCTCTCCACCTCATCATCAGCTACTTCATGAATCTGGCTTTATAGAGGCAGTTTGCTCAAGCAGACCAACTCCAGTTTCTACCGAACCAAGTCTCCAAATGACTGAAGACAAATATTTGCAGACATGCTGGTTGTCACCCTGCTAACCAGGATATTCTCTGATTACTATAGAAGGGAAATGAGTTTTGGTGCTGGGGGACCTACCATCTTATGTCACTGAGCAGATGGCTGTGTCATGTGAGCATGCTTCTGGTGGAGACAGAATGAAGGGCCACTGCACAGAGCATTCTTATCCACATTCTCCACTAGCTCTTCCTGGCAGGGAGATTCTTTACGCTATGCAAGAAGAGACAGTCATGGTCATAGCATTGAGTACAGTGGTCAGACATTTTTTTTTGTATGTATGAGTATTGATAGATTGGATGTTCATGATATCACTTGACTCTAGAATATACACAGACAACACACATATATATATATAACATATATATATAGAGAGAGATATAAATATGCATGCTTTCATGTATTTACACAATGCTTTCATGAAAGCATTGCCCACTGGGAAGCAAGAAGCATTTTTATGATAGTTGGATGGGTACTAATGGTGAGTTACATTTAAATATTAAAGAATGGCCAGTTAGTATGCTAGGACCAACCTATAATAATGACCCTTTTTTATTACCAGGTTAAAAAAGTGAAAGATATACTTTATCTAAGAATTGTACTCTTATCACTCTATGACATCAGACTATGGTTCTTATTCTCTGAAATTTCTTTAGAAAAATTTTAGATCGGGCTATGCTAATGTCTTAAAATAGTTGACTAATTTTTAGTGAACTATTACTGAAGCCACCGATACCAAACACATTTCAGAATTCAGAACCTCTGGAATTTTAGAAAGGGAATACAGTACATATTCTATGCATTAACATACCTTTGTTTTTCTTACAAAGGCTTCCTCTTTTTCTTAAAAACCCACACATACCTTCTCTGGGAGCTGGTGTCTCTCCATGCGTAGCTGATTGTGCAGAGCTGGGATGACCTGTATCTTGAGTCCTGGAGAGGCAAATCTCTTTGCCTCTCAGAAGTGGATGCTTGCAGTGACGACGAGGCCCAGTGAGTGGTCTATGGGTAGCTGGAGTAGAGAAAAGGTCAATGAAATTAATTCTGAGATGCAGGCACATGAGACCAAGGGACCCAGGTATTAGATTGAGGTCTTGTGTTCTTCCAGAGACAGGACTCAAGAGTTGATAGGAGGAAGCTTGTGATTTATGCCAGAGAGTAGGAGGTGAAGTGAGTGGCCACAGAAGTGAGGCAGTATAAATACTACATGAAAAGAAAGTATACAAGGTGGGGGGAGGGTTGAAGTTGTGTTTTTCTCATACTACAAAACCATATCGAGAGAAAAATGCACATACATAACACACAATTGATCACCTAGAAGTGAAATTCTAAGTGGGAGTTTAAATGGGAATTCTAAATTCAATGCTGTGGGACTAAGTAGTTTCATGAAGTTGTGTAATCCCCATCTCTACCTACATGCCAAACATTTCCCTCAATCCACAGTGAAACATCTTTCCTGTTACCCCCACTTCTCAAGTCTCCTTTCAACCCTGGCCCTATGACCTCCTACTCTCATTTTGTATTTTTGTATTTACCTACTTTTGACATTCATATAGATAGACTCATTATAAAAACATTACTATTTGTGTCAGGATTACTTATTTTTTTAGATTATTGGATATTAAATACCTCCACAAACCTGGGTAATGCTTGCATTTGTGATTTTTGGTGTGGTTTGTCTTTTAAGAAAGCATGCTTCATCTTAATTGTGGCATTTTATTATTCTGTTTTTCAGGTTTTATGATTGTTTGTTTGTTTCAGTTTATCCCTCTTGTTGGGTGATGGTGTAATTGTTTTGTAGTTTTCTTTCTTCTTTTATGAGGTCTGTATTTCCTGGTTTCCTTCCTGGCAATTTCTCTGGAATATGAACCTTTTAAATTCTATTAGTGGTCACATTAAATCAAAAAAATTATAGCTTTCAAACAACTTATTATCAATGCCAAGTATCTATTAACTCCCCTCCATAAGATGAAAATTATGCCTATTTTTACATCTTTTTTCCCAACCCCTCTGTTTACCCTGCACTTGACCTCCCTCCCGCCTTGGGCTACGTGTGTTTTACTGAATTTCTTATTATTTAATTGACTTTTTTAAAAAAAACTTCATATGTATGCTACAGGAAGAATTATCCATAACATT
Source organism: Megascapheus bottae (assembly GCF_031878675.1). Taxonomy (NCBI): domain Eukaryota; kingdom Metazoa; phylum Chordata; class Mammalia; order Rodentia; family Geomyidae; genus Megascapheus; species Megascapheus bottae. The sequence continues at coordinate 69,419,826 of NC_143515.1, forward strand.
TGCATTCTGCGTTGTGACCACATTTATAGCAATTATACAGAACTACTTTTGAGTGAAAAAAATTAAAAGCTTCCAGTGTATACCAAAAAGGTAGAGAGGTAAGGGCTGGAGACAAAGTGGAGATGGCATTCTAAGTGAGAGAGGTTGACTCTAGCTCCAAATATAAAGCTTGTGGGTACTTCTTCAGACTTGGAAATGGAGTCTTTTTCTTTCATCTTGTCTCCCCGTGGTACCCATATGTGGTATCTTTGGACAAATCCCTCACTCTGTACAATGCTAAAAGACCAAGCAGAGTGACAATGTCAGCCTTTCCATGAAGTCACTGAGAGGTAGATCCTATGGAATCATTTTTTGTGCCAGCAGTAGGGCTTGAACTCAGAGCCTCATGATCTCCTTTGGCTTTCCCATTCAAGGCTTCTGCGCTATCCCTGAGCCACATCTCCACTTCCAAGTCTTACAGAATGTTATGAGCACCCTTTCTCCAGATTTTTTTTTCCTGTACATCCCTCCTGACTCCCCTCTGACACAAAACGTCCAAGGGATCATGCCAGTACAGCCTTGGCTTCAGATGTGTAGCTTATGAATAGTTTGTGGTGCCAAGCACTCTTGTAGGTGAAACCTTTAACTATATATTCACTTGTTTCCATCTTTATTTGGGCTAGTGTATGTTTGTGAAGTTTCTAGGAGTCAGCCTGCGGGTATCCTGGGAGGGTGACGTTGCTCAGAATGGGAACTTCGGAATGAGGCGAATCACCTCTGGCTTGCCATTTCTCTGTGGTATTATTGTTAGCTACAGTGCTCAAGGAGAAGCAGGACCCAAGGCAGTTTCCCCAAATCTCTCGCAGACACTAGCTGTGGCCTCCGTTTGAGTGTGGTTGTGTTCATCCACTTCTCTCAGTCAGGCTTGTAGGCTCCCTGTGAAGAAGATAGCACATGTCTTTTCCCATAAGGAATAGTGTCACCGGACAAATTGAGTTTATATTTGGCTTCAAATGTATTAATGTTTGAGTGAAAACAACCCTCTTAAGTGATAATCCATTGGAATTGCTTTACTGGTTTGTCGTTCCTTTTACTGATTGTTTGAAAGTGTGTATTGGTGTGTATTGTGTGGATACTGGAGTTGTTGTTGCTGGTGTTCTGAACTCTCTCATGCTGTTGAACTTGGTGGCTGCCTCTCAGCTACAAACCTTCAATGTGCTCCATAGCCTGACAATAACAGCTTTACTTGGGGGACTTGTTTGAAAGGCAAATTCTCACATCCCTGTCCACACCTACTGAGTCAGAAACCCAGGCGGGGGCTCAGCCATCTGTATTTTAACAAGTCCTCCAAGGGATTCTGGTACACATGAAAGAAGAAGAACTGCTGTTTTAGAGATTACCTGGTCTCCTCTTTCCATTCTGCAGGGAAGTTATGACAAGCCTCCAGCTGCAGGGAGAAGGGGTAAGTAATTTACCCCAGATTGCATGGGGTGGGGGGTACAGATGGAGGACTAGAATCTAGGTTTTATACATGACAGCAGTTGACATGACACCAAGCCTGGAATAAAGGAAGTATTCCATAAATGAGACTCTATGCTTCTTACTTCTTCCTCTTGCTGGGTAAGGGAGGGTGTGATAAGTGAGGAACTGTAGAAGTTTCTTATTGCTTGTGTCGCCCTCTCTTGTGAATTTAAGTACAACCTACAGGAAGATATCCAGTGCCTGTTGTTCACCCAGTGTGTCCCTGAGAGCCAGGCGCTGTACCCTCTGAGCCTCAGTTACCCCACTGAGGACATGGAGCATTGGCTTGGCTCTCTATGAACCTGTTCAGTTGTGACTCTCTAAAGCTCAGTGACAAGCTCTGACACACACTTCCGCAGCTGGCTATCAGCAGCCATCTGGCAATTAGCAGTCTCTGAGGCAGCTAATCCCACTCTGAGCTGGATTAAAGCTGAAGTTTAAAACATGGAGTTAGGCAGGTGATTTCTGCTTGAGTCTTTGGGTCCTGCTGTCCCTGGCAGCCTGATGGTGGAGGACAGCAAAGCTGATTTCCTTCCTTATCTGTCGTTGGAGGCTCAGTGGAGCCGGATCAGCTTTCCAGAGGGACATCTTGCTGGGCTGCAGAAGGGACCAGGGGAGCTACCTGAGCTCAGCCCCTGTCATGCAGGCATGGCGGGTCGAGGTGCAGGAGGAAGGAGCGAGTTGCATTCCATGTGCAGCTCTGCACCACCAGAATAGGTACAGGGAGGGGAGAGGGGGCCTGGGGCACAGAAGCCAGGATAATTTTGGAGCAGGACGCCCAGATGACACAAAGGGCTTTGGGGTGATAACTGACAAGCTCCCCAGCTTCTCTGGGAGGGGAGTGTCCTCTCATTAGACAACATGGTCAGAAACCAAACTGGCGTATTTGTTCATTGCCTGAGGAGATAATTAACTTATCTCCACAGAGAGCCTTGATTACATTCCTAGCATGTGCAGAATGAGAAGTCTCCATGTGGAAACGTTCGGAGTGGTAAGGTGGTATTTGCGATGGTTGGCTGAGGAGCCATTTGTTCAGAAATCGGGCGAGTAATCAAACAAATGCCTCTTTTCCTAGTTGTTGAGAAAAATCAGCTGCCATGGCAGATCCGGGCCAGCATATTACTTAAGGTAAACATGCTTCTCAATATGTTAGGGGGATCTGGAAGCATTTTGCATAGCTTGAGTTTAACAACAAATTGTGTCCATTCTGAATTCCAGGAAGTGCCTTGGCATGGAGGACCATGCTTTGCTGTCTGAATTCCACGGTTGGATTGTCACTACATGGGAAGGAAGCCCCTTGCACAAAAATTTACTTGGATCCTCTTCTTGAGAACTTATTGTGTGCATTGCTAGGTGCTGTGGGAACAATGTGGACAGCATCTCTGGAGCTTTGAGAGCTTACTGTTTGCCCTAATAGAAAAATGCCATGATTTACCCTTGAAAACTGTGTTGTATGGTGTATACCACGGCATGGTGTAGGGTTAGAACAGCTATTTATGAAAGAGCCAAAAGATGTACATCCAGGTAACCTGAATCATGGCTAAATTACCCAGTCTCATCCCCAAGTCTCACAGAACCAGGAATGGTGTTCTTGTTTTGGTGAGTTGGTGAGTACACTGTCCTGTGTTCTCTCTCCTTCCCCTCCTCTCTCTGTTTCGGTCTCTGTCTCTCTCTTCTATATACTTATAGGATGTCCTGTCAAAATCAGGAAACTAGCAATGGTAACTATTTGAGGCCTGACTCAGGTTTTTTTTTAAATTGTATTCTATTGTTGGGGTAATGTATAGAGGGGTTACAGTTACATTCATCAGGGAGTGGGTACATTACTTCTTGAACCCTGATATTGCTTCTCATGTTTTTGTCCCCTTTTCCCTTCCTCCACCCCCTCCCAATCATCTTTTTCCCCAATCCCTTCCCTATTACAAATAAACAATATATATATATATATGCAATATAGCAGACAACAAAGTCAGTAGCAACATGAAATAAACCATAAGGGGAAAAAAAGAAATAATTTCATATAGTACATTAAGAACATCATCACAAAGATAAACTTCTTGTTTCTATATACTAGAGTTCATTTCACTTAGTCTTATCCTGTATGACCATATGTGCATAGCTTTTGAGCTATTGTGGTCCTCTGCTAGGAGAATCCTAGATGTGTACTAATTATTACCAATGAGAGAAGCCATGGAGCCTTCGTTCCTTTGGTTCTGGCTTACTTCACTTAATATGATTTTTTTCCCAAGTCTTTCCATTTCCTTACAAATGGGGCAATGTCATTCTTTCTGGTGGCAACATAGAATTCCACATCTTCTTTATCCATTCATCTGCTGAGGGGCATCTGGGTTTGTTCCATAGTTTAGCTGTGGTAAATAATGCTTCAATAAACATTGTTGTGCTAGTAGTTTTAGTATGCCCTTGTTTCTGCACATTTGGGTAAATGAAAAGGAGTGGGATTGCTGGGTCATAGGGGAACTCTATTTTTAGTTTTTTGAGGAATTGCCATACTGCTTTCCAGAGTGGCTGAACAAGTTTACACTCCCACCAACAGTGTAGTAGTGTTACTGTCTGGCCACATCCATGCAGCACCTGTTGTTATTAAATTTCTTGGTTATGACCATTCTTACTGAAGTGAGGTGGAATCCAAAAATTTATATGAAATAATAAAAGACCCCATATAGCAAAACCAATCCTGAGCAGAAAGAACAGTGCTAAAGGAATATCAATACAAAACTTCAGATTATTACAGAGCTATAGTAATCAAAACATCTTGGTACTGGCACAGGAATAGGCTTGGAGACCAATGGAATAGAACTGAAGGCCCATAAATCAACCCACAGACTTTATGGCCACCTAATCTTTGCTAAGGGAGTACAAGAACAATAGGATGGAATAAAGACAGACTCTTCAACAAATGGTGCTGGCAGAATTGGTTAAGCACCTGTACAAAACTAAAGTTTGACCATTTTATGTCATCCTGCACCAGAATTAATTCCAAATGGATCAAAGACCATGAGGTAAAAGCAGATATCCTCAACAATTTACAGGAAAGAATAGGAAACACACTAAGACTCCTTGTCATAGGTTGAAACTTTCTCAATGAAGGCCCAGAAAACACAACAAAGAAAGTTTGGACAAATGGGACTGCTTTAAATCCCAGAGCTTCTGTATGTCAAAGGACATAGATAGCAAGTTAAATAGAAAGTCCACAGAGTAGAAGATCTTCACTAGCCATACAACAGATAAAGGCCTCGTATCTCAAATAGACCTACAGCTCATAAAAGTGAATCTCTCAGAAACAAATCCTCAAAGAAGCAACCATTGCATTAAAAGGTGGGATAAAGACCTTTTAAAGAGAGAATTTCTCTGAGGAGGAAAGTAGAATGGCCTATCAACACGTGAAGAAATGCTTGACATCTCTGGCTATAAAAGAAATGCAAATCTGACTCAGGTTTTAAGATGGTCTCAGAATGTTGCCTGCAGGTTCCAGATTTGATGGAAGAGTGTAGACTTCATGGTGATTTTGTTTCCTTCAGTGTGGAACAGCAGCAGCTCTTCAACTTCTCGCTGTGGTTAATAGCACAGCATTTTGAAGGTAGACTGCTTCCCTTGTGGAATCTTCCTCAGTCTGACTCTCTCTGATGTTTCTTTATAATGTATGCATTTAGGGGTATTCAGTGCTCTTCTCAGTATATATTCACAGAAACCATATAATGTTATTTTGAATAAGTATGGTAATAGCAGAAAAAAATAGTGACTAATGGGACCTGAGAGATCTCTTGTGCCAGGCACAATGCTAAGTATTATTCTACTGAATTTTCACAGTGCTTCATCGAAGTAGCTACTGTCATCACTCCTGTTGCATGGAGGAGAAAACTGTGATGCAGAAAGACTCCCAGAAAGGTAAGAGCAGAGCCTCAAGGCATAAAGAGTTTTGTGGAGTTGAAGTTGGCATGCTGTTCATGCTGAAGCTGCAGGGAGACTGGCCACAGTGTTTCTCCCCTGCCACCTCCCTGCAGGCATCCCTGCTTCATACATTCCCTCCTCTTCTTCCTGTGTCTGATCAATAACCATGCTTAACCTTAGCAACACTACCTTCTGTCATCTGTGTGTGTGTGTGTGTGTGTGTGTGTGTGTGTGTGTGTGTGTGTGTGTGTGTGTTTTAGTTCTGGGGCTTGAACTCAGGGGTTTGGCATGGTCCCTACACTTTTTAAAAAATGTTCTCAAGATTAGTGCCCCACCACTGGAGCTGCAGCTCCATGCACCTCTTTTTGATGATTCATTGGACAAACGAGTCTCATGGGCTTTCCTGAGCAGGCTGTCTGGGAACTGTGATCATCACATCTCAGCCTCCTGAGTGAGTAGGATTATAGGCAGGAACCCACAGCTTCTTCCATTTCTTTGAAGCTCTTTTTCATTCTGTCTTCCTAGAAGTTACTTTTATATTTGTTCCCTTGCTTATTGTTGGATTGATGGTCTTTTCAGAAGGTAAGATGACAAGAATCTTTGCTTTTTGCAGAAGTTGAAGCACTTTTGTTCAGGGGTGTGGACATACCATGGGTGGAACCCAGGACCTTTCATACAGCAGGCTGGTGTTCTACCCTCTATCCCTGAATTACACCTCCAGCCCTCTAGGCACTTTGAGATTGAGTTTTCTAACAGTTTGATGAGACAGCTTTTGAGCTACTTTTGTTTTTGGTATTTGATAAGAACGCTGAAGCATAGAGAGCTTACACCCCTGGCTTATGGCAGACATGGATCTTACCTGATTCTGCCAGTCTTTCTGTATATGTTTTTTTTTAATTTTATTTTAACCTATGCCAAGAAAGACCCATTCCACATAACCACCAGTTATTATTTTTGTGTCCTAGAAGCCATAATAATCATTGAATTAGCCAATGACACTTTCTTACAATGTCTATGAGTTCTTTTTCTCCTCACTTTTTCCAAGCTGTCATGTCAGATAGAACAAAAGGAGGTTTAGTTGAGGAGAATTTATATTTTGAAGACAGGAAAGAGGAGCTGAGGAAATAAAATCATAGAAGGTTTTTTAAAATCAATTAATGTATGTACCTGCCTTATTACACCAAGTTTCAATTTGGCTACAAAAGTATCAGAGCAGATGCACAGGTAGAGCACAAGAGAGAGGAAAGAAAGGAAAAATACTAGCTGTGAGCATAAAGTAGTCAATGAGTGAGACATGCTCACACAACAAATGCAGGCGTTGAAGACTTACCACTGTGGACTGGACAGAATTCAAACTTCAGATTATTTGCTTTTTTTTTTTAAGCCAGTATTAACAAAAGCAAAAACTCTTGGTTGTTACACAATCCAAAGTATCTTTACAGAAAAGCAGAACAATCACTTTGGAGAAAAACAGCCATTTCATTTTCTAAACTGGAGGTTAATTTCTCTTGGAAGAAAAACATCTGAACAGTGTTTTTCAACTTTTCTAAACCTATAACCCTTGCATGGCAGCAAATACCTCAGCCTTCCACTGAGAATTATTGATACACAGAAAATGGATTCTGTGTTTTACATACTGTCATTAACTAAGATAATTTTGCTGATCTTTACTTCCTACAGATTTCAGTCTGAATAAACACTGCTTTATTTCCCAAGTCCCCTGTTTCTGCTGAGACACTGCCACACCTTTTCTGAGGGTCATGCGGTCCTGTCTCATTTGGCAACCATGAGAATAAGAATTGATTTAGATGCCATGCCATCAATAGATGTTGAAGTTACTGGGCAAAAACTTTGATGACTCGGAAGCTTTTTACTTAATCTCAAAGTATTCCCACTTACTAAATAAGAAGGGAAAATACTTTTATGTTGTACGCCTACTGCAACCATCGTGACCCAGGTTGTCATGATTTATGGGACAAACCAATATTTGCCCCCTAACAGAGTTCACTGAGGAAGACATGCACCCCTGTGGGCCTCTGTCAAGGATGTGTAATCTGAATACAGCTATGAGGAAACATGAGACAAAATAACAGACATGCCCTTCCAAAAAATGTGAAGGTCAGATAAAACACATGGAGGTGTTGTTCCAGATGAAAGGAGATCAAAGAGGTATGACAACTGACTGCAATGTGTGATTCTGGACTGGATCCTGGATGAGAATTGTTTTTGTCTACTTCTTTCTTTAGTTCATTAGTATTTTTGTCCTCTAAAGGTTTATTTTTTAAGACTATTAGTAGCATTTGCAGTAGACTTATAGAGGAGAGAATAAAATTACTAATTTACTTTTCTACTTTTTACATTTTATTCCAGTCATATAAGAGAACGCCTAAAGATATATGCTGACATTTGAAAAGTAAGTGAGCATCATACATTTGAAACTTACTTTCAAATGCTCAAATACACACATGTTTGTACATTTAGAAGTATACATAGATAGTATATATATTATATATATGTATAGGATATAATTGTAGAAAAGAGGGAGAGAGGGAAAGAGAGAATGTTGTAAAATTTTAAAGGTTTTGAATCTATAGTATGTGGAGCTTTCCTCCCCATTCTTTTGGAAACTTTGTATGAATTTTCAATCATTTCAAATGAGATAGTTACAACTGCAGCCAAGAACACCCAACCTAATTAGCTGGTTTTAAGAGGTCCCTGGCTAACAGGATGAAACTCCATCTACAGGTGGGAGGGATGTCTGTCCCTGGGAGAGGAAATGTCAATCAAATGTCAAGCAGCGTTTTCAGAGACAACGTTTGCCATTTCTTGGATACTTTCATTTTAATTGAATTATTTTGTAAAGTCATTTTACCTCACTACTAGGGTCCTGTCTCCAAAATTTATTATGACAAAATTCTTTGTTAGAATACAGAGTAAAGAATGACATTCTAAAAAGGATTTAAGCATTTCTCACCTTAAAATATCCTCATTAATTATCAGCACTTTCTACTGCCTCTTTATTACTGTTATTTATATCTCACTGGGAGGATTTTCACAAGCATCTTTCTGTTACCTTTCATCACCTCCTTTTGATATATTTTCATTTCCTCTGCTTTTTCTTCTAAGTTTTTATATTTTATTTTATGCCGACAGTTTTATAAGGAATGGTTTTAATAGGTACATGCTGTAAAGTGGGAATATTTTACTAGGAAATTACATAAAACATACAGAAGAAACTTGGGTATAAATTATATTTTTATTGTAAGATTTTACTGCAAGTAAGTTCACATATACAATCTTTTATTTATGATAAGAGCAAATTCTTTTTACTTATAGCTGCTTTTGAATTCAGTGCTTCAGTGAGGAAGCATATGTGTAGCTACATGAAAGAAGATTCTGTTGTGATGAGAAATGAAGCTCTCATTAGGGAATGCTATTTTTCTTGTTGACTTCCAAAACTAGGGAAAGGAGGAGGTGGTTGTGCGAGTGGATGGGTGGGAGATCAACCTGGGGTTGTGACAGTTTTGTGTTGCTCCCTTAAACTTGCTCAGGATGCTTATGGCCATACCCCACCTCCCTTCTGTTTACTGCTCTCAGCCTGCCCTCCAAAGTTCATGTCTACCTACCTGCCCTTTACACCTGGAGAAAATCGGTGTAGGCTGATTCTCCTGGGATATGGCACAAAATTTTTTCCTATACATTTTTATTGTAATTCATAGGATTATATTATATTCACCAGATAGAAGGTGCATTACTTTGTAAACATTGATACCCTTTCTCATGTCTTACTCCCCATTTCACTCCCCCCACCCCATCCCTCAATCAATCGTTTTATGGCTTTTGTTTCTATATCCTGGAATTCCTTTCATGTAGCATCATTCCATATGGCCTTATGTATCTAGGTTTTGTTCTATTGTAAATCTCTTCTAGGAGAGCCCAAGGTTTCTACTGATTATGACAAATGAGGGAAACCATTGAGCCTATGTTCCTTTGAGTCTGGCTCACAACAAATGTCCAATGAGAGTAAACGAGACCATTTCATTTTGAACAGTGTTACTCCCTCCCTCATTTTCTTCTACTTCCTCCCGACTCCCTTCTCCCCACATTGTAAAGTTCATCTCCAGCATGGTATCTAGTGAGCATCACTGTTGTATTGGCTTTCCCTTTATCCATCTGTTTCTGTGATTCCCCTTCTCTTCCCCAAATCAGAGAAACTTCTAAACAAGACAAAGGGCACCAAAATCAAATACAGTGACAATAGGAAATAAACCAAAGGGAAAAGAAAAAGAAAGATAAAAGAAATAACTGCAAACAGTCCCCTTAAAAAGCCTCTTGTTTCTAGTTCTTGGAGTTCATTTTGATAAGCATCATTTTTTTTTCTTTTCTTTCATTTTTTTTTGCCAGTCTTGGGGCTTGAACCAAGGGCCTGGGCACTGTCCTTGGACACTTTTTGCTCGAGGCTAGCACCCTACCACTTGAGCCACAGCACCACTTCTGGCTTTTACTGTATATATGGTTTTGGGGAATCGAACCCAGGGTTTCATTAGGCTATGCTCCCAGTCCCAGATAAGCATCATTTCTTTTCTTTTCTTTTTTTCTTTTTTTTTTTTGGAAGTCCTGGGCTTGAGCTCAGGGACTGAGCACTGTCCTTGGACTTTCTCAAGGCTAGAGCTCTACCACTTGAGCTTCAACACCACTTCTGGCTTTTTCTATATATGTGGTACCAAGGAAGCGAACCCGGGTCTTCGTGCATGCTAGGCAAGCACTTTAACCACTAGGCCAAACTCCCGGCCCCTGGCATCATTTCATGTGGTCTTATGCACATAGTTTTTGAGGTATTGTGATCTTCTGCTAAGAACTTTAGTTTTTTTTTAAGTGCCAGGGATAGAATCCAGAGCCTCCCTCAATCTCAGCAAGCAATTTACCACTGAATTGCCTCCCCAGCCCTCTTCTATCTATGGTTTCTAAATACAGTCTTTCAAGGGTCTCTTTCCAGAGATGGGTATCTTCTAAATGCTACAAGAAGGAAGACCATAAACAATACCAAATTTCCTGCTTACAATTTTTCTTCATTTAAAAATCAAATTTGAGGTTGGTGTTACTTGCTCACATCTGTAATTCTAGTTACTCAATAGTCTGAGATCTGGAGGATTGTGGTTTGAAGGCAACATGGGCAGAGATCTCTGAGGCTCCATTGCCAATTAACTAGCAACATTTTGGACTGGAGGTGTGGCTCAAGTGGTATGGCACCAGCTGGGAGCAAGAAAGTAAAGCAAGAAAATAAGAGCCACAGTTCAAACTCCAATATTGGCTTAAGTTTTTATCTTATTTTCCTTCCCTTCCTTCTTTCCCTCCCTCTCTCTTCTTTCTTTCCCTACCTTCTTCCGTATTTATTCTACCAAATAGACATGGGGTATCTCTGTATCTCTATTTAAATACATCTTTGATCCATTTAATATATGAAGAATCTTGACTTTTGCTATCCCTCAATTCTGAATTTATCCACTCTGTTTTTAAAGCAGTGTGAGCAGGAAGAACCTTCATGTAATGTAGTCTAATGGATTTGTTCAGACAGGCTCAACTTTGCATGTTTTGAACTAGCAAAGTTCTGATCGCTTGTTTTCCCCCATCCTCAAAAGTCACTCTTCGGTAGAGGGCCAGAGTAGCATGGCCAATTCTGTATTGCTTGTCCTTGCATTTGATTGGGAATAAAGAGGAAAGAAGCTCCATAGCTTCCCTATTTCTTATTTTCAATCTTTAATCTTTATCTCACTGAAATAGGAAATTAACTGCCACATGGTCCTGCCTCTTGAGAGCAAGTATCTTTAATTTTGGCAGACCTTCAACACATGTCTACTGAAATTGGAAACTCAAGAAGTATGATTCCCATTTAATAATCTATTCACAAACATCTATGGAGCTCCCTTTTCTGGGCTATTATGCCTTTTCCAATAATGTTTCCTTTTAAAGGTATTATAATATTAACGGAAATTTCCAAAAGGCCAAATTTTATAGAAGAAATTTCTATTATACCAATGGGTGGACTTGAATTTTAATTTACTAATTTTTTGTTGTTACTGCAAAGTAATTATTTTTCCTCATGTTACTTTCCTTCCCTCTCTTACGTTTTTTTCCCCCTATGTTTCCTTCTTTTTTTTTCCTATGTTTCCTTCTATCTTTCTTCTGTACTGCTTTAGCACATTTTATTCCCCATAAGGCAGAGTGCTTGCTTAGAAATTCATCTCTGGAATTTATTTCTATAAAATAGTACCAAGAAGTTCTGGTCTTTGCTTATTTTCCACATGGAATTAAGATTTCATGCAAGTTGTTTTTGTGTATAGCAAACTAGCCTAAGAAACAACGGGCATTTCTTTTCCTTTCTCCCCATCCTTTTTTGTGTTCTGCTGATTTGCTCACAGCCTGTAACAGTAATATTCAGATAATTATCCAGTGAGGGCAATAGGCTCCCCGATTCCTCTAGTCAATACTTTGAGGCTTCAGGAGTTCTGATGAAGGCTGAGCTTACCTCTTATGAACAAAGTCTTGTTAAGCAATTTTAACATGCTGTGCCAGGGGAAAAATCAATCTGAAATTGCCACAATTCTGTTTTTCTAACAAATTGACATTTGCTGTTGCCAGGGTCTCATCCAATCTTTATCAAATATGCACACATGGTTGCAAGTGGGTAGTGATCAGAGTGTAGATATAGCTTTTATATACTACTTTTTCCATTAAAAATTCCATCTGTTGTGAATATTCGTACTGTTCCACAGTTTTATTTTTGAAACAATTGTTGAGTAATTGTTTTGTCTGTTACTGTGTTAGCAAAGGAAATGAGAAAATAGAGGTGCAAACAGTAGGGGTCAAATAGAACAGGGCTTATTGTATAGCCCATGTACTTACTTTGCATCTAGATCAAATTATTTCTTTGAACCTAGGTTTCCTCATCAGTCTCACTGAAATTAGTAACAACATACTTTCTTAACACTGTAAATGTTCATTTAGATATGAAGATCAAATATATAACACAATGGTTGGCTTATAATTAAGCACTATATAACACAATAATTGACATATAATATAGCATGTAATTTCACTGCATAACTCTGGTGAAAAGGTGATGATGGGATCGCCTATCAGGATCTATCCATGACTTCAAAGAATTTAATATATGAAATAAGAAATGACAAGGGGGAGGATGATAAATGTCTATATGGGTTTCATTGGAGAAGCCAAGCAAACTTTGGTTAATTTCACTTGGGAATGGAAGTGGTAAAAAGCAAAAATATCTCGATGGTCATTCAGTTTAATTTTCAAGGCAAGATGGCACTTTATGACACAGATATACTCCCACTCTTTCTGCAGGTAAAACAGCAAAGTCCAGCTGACAGTGTCAACTGAGGATTTGGAAGATGAGAGTGATTTTACCTAGTGGTAAGGAAATAAAGCAATCCCGTGGAGAAGCTGTAAGGCATTGAATTATGGATGTTTATTCAGAAAACACCAAAAGTGGATGGTAAGACAGAGGTGTCCAAGTAGCGCCACTTAAGAGATGAAGTTGGAGGCAGGTAGGAGAAAGCTCAGAGAGCATATAGGGCCTTTAAGAATTTGGAACTCAGCCAGGCATGGGTGGCTCACACCTCTAATCCTAGCTACTCAGGAGGCTGAGATCTGAGGATGGAGGTATGCAGCTGGCAGGGCAGGAAATCCTGGTGAGACTCTTATCTCCAATTAACCACTCAAAACACTGGAAGTAGAGCTGTGGCTTAAAGTAGTAGAGTGCTGTGCTAGTCTTGAGCAAAAGAAGTCTGGGACATCTCTTTCTCAGGCCCTGATTTCAAGTCTTATGGCCACCACCAACAACAAAAAAAGAATTTGGAATTCAACCATGCCGGTGACAGAGGCTCACCCTCTGGTTACCAGACTAAACTTGTGGGAGAGGACAAAGCTGGAAACCGAGAACAAGTCTCTTGCAGCTGACCAGACCAGAAAGTGTAGGCTCCGAGCTCACACAGTGATATTTCACCAGATAACATTCCAGCAACACTTTTCCTCTTGCTCATGGCACTTCAAGTAACTGTAGACTTCTACCATTCTGAATGCTGCAGTGCTTTGCTTGATTATACACATGGAGACTTTATTTTAAGATAAAGGATACATGCAAATATGTACATGGCTCTTGACAATTATACAGCTTGATTCAAGTTATACAATTTGCTTCAAATGAGTTTCCTGAATCCTATTTTCACTAGGTCTATTTAGTGTACTGATTTCATGGCACCACTGATAATGAATGAAGGGTGCTGCCATTGTTTCCTCTGTTGTTTCTGAAGGTAGAACACTGTTGTTTTAATTTTCATGTCCTTGCTATCTAGAGGAATAAAATGTTTTCCTTATTTGTCTTCTAATTACGTGTCTACACTTCTGAATTGCATGTCCTCTCCTTTGCCCATTTGATAAGAAATTGTGTTGGAGCCTTTTCTTTTTGGCTGATCTCTCTTCTGGCACCTTTCCACATACACATTTCCCTACAGGCTGTGTTTCTAATTTCTTTTCCCTTTGATCTATTGAAACCAAATCCTTTTTCTAACTCAATATTATAATAGACATAACAATTCTAATTGCTCTATTGATTCATAGCCACTATAGTTCTGGACACATTTAGAAGAATAGGGCTTTGCTCTCCAAATCCAGGCTTTTAAAGGCCTGGTTTCAAACTTAAGTGCACATGCCTTAAGTGTTCTGAACATGGTGGCTTATCTGTAAAATGGGAAGCTTATAGGCTGGGATGGGATTAGGAGAGATAGGAAAGAACCACGAAAGGGGTGAGAGGTTGTAGGACTAGGATTCTGTAAAGAATGAATGAAAAGAATGTTTAGATAGGTAGCCTTTTTTCATATATTTTTATTGTAATAGAAGGTTACATTATTTTCACCAGATACATTGGTACCCTTTCTCATGTCTTGGTCCCCATTTCCCTCCCCCCACCCTGTAGGTAGCCTTTTTTTTGTGAGGTCCAGGGAGGCAAAACTGGATAGTGTTGGGCAATAGCAAAGCTGTACTTAGTCACATATTCCTTAACATGTATTTGTTAATTGCTTCTTGGATGTAGATCTCTAAGATTTTCCTATAATAGGAAATATATATGCTAAGACAAATAGGATCCTGATTATTACAGACAGGTCCTAAATCATGTAGAATTGCTATCTCTTCTTTTAGGAACACTCTGGCTTGAAAGCATCTTTTCTATTTATTTGTCAAAATATCTTCCCAATAGACTCTCATTCCACACAAGTCATCCCATACATTAACTAAATGTGTGCTCATAAATATGGTCTCAGGGTTATTCAAAAGAAGAACCCATATTTCATCACCAGATGAAATGAGTAATTGATATATGCTTTCTGTATTCTGGTGTGATGGTTAGAATATCAGCTTCATGATTTTATAGTCACACTAATGATACATACGTTGAAGTATCATAAGACCATATCCCAGACAGAGGCACTCCTGCTAGCAGAAAGAACATAGAATCTTCTTGTTCTCTTGATATGGTTTATTATTATTATTACTAGTAGAATTACCATAATTCTGCTTCTGACACAATGTATTCATTACAAATGAAATTTTTGTTCAGATCTTGTAGTTCATGCCTGAAAGCAAAGATCTTAGAATTAATGAGTACTTTTGCTGATGAGAAGGAAAATCACTGAAGGGTGATTGGACCTTAGCCTCTTAATGGGTCTGATATTCTTCTTTCATTATGGATGACAAGGGTGTATCTGGTTCCCCTGATGCTGTGTGCAGTGGTTGAGAACATACTTTATATGGCATGAAGCTAGCTTTCTTTTCACAGTGTTACAGCCTAGTAATCAGGAGTACTTGTAAACAGAGTTCCTTTGAATGGTGAGTCTGGGCATATGCGAGGTGAAAATGCAAACTTTGTTAGCAGGTGGTGGAAGGGCTTTGATGGGTTTATTAAAATGTCAATGTAATTTGATTGCACTTTTCCTTTCACACAATCAGCAGGCAATAGGATTTACAAAGGGAAGCTGACTTAGGGAGCCAGGTAACAACTCTGAAAGAAATGCTGATGAGCCCTGAAGACAATCAGAGTGATTTTGACAATGTTGGAGGGTGGATATGGACGCATGCTCTCTGTTGTGGCTGTTTGTTTGTTTTATGTTTTGTATTAGCATGTATTAGTTGCACACAGGAATTTCCTTGTAATATTTCCATGCATAGAATGCACCTTCATCAAACACCTCTCCATCACAACACCTCCCTTACCTCTCCCTTCTTAAACAATTTCAACAGTTTTCCTTTCTTCATTGGCATACATGGGTATAAAGCATTCCGGGCACCTGCTATTAGAGTTTCAAATGGAGGTGATAAGGACTGAAACCTCTTGGAACAGGATATTTGAGATGAATCAGGCAAATATAGTTAGTAGCCTTCAAAGCCTTGTGAGCGGTCATATTACTATGGTGGAGAGAGTTGTCCTACTGAGAACAGGCATTCATTAAAATAATGTTTTTGCTAGTTCTGGAGCTTGAACTCAATTACTGAGCACTGTCTTGGACACCTTTTGCTCAAGGCTAGCACTCTGCCACTCCAGCCACGGCAACCACTTGCAGCTTTTTCAGTATATGTGGTACAGAGGAATCAAACCCAGGATTTCGTGCATGCTAGATGAACACTCTACCACTGGGCTACGCTCCCAGCCCAGGCATTCATTTTTTCATATCCTAAGGTGAAGAAATGAGAGAAACCAGAGAGATGAATTGAGGTATCAGAATTCTATCTGACTGTTACAGTTTGTGGGCATTCCATTCATTCGCATAAACAAGATGAAGGAGAGACTAGTTCAAGGTGTGGAGCTACCTTATTTCAACAAGATGGCCACAGACACTCAAATAAACCTAATTGCCCTTGAATGGCTTTTAATTCCTATACTTCTTCCCTCCCCAAACCCAATGATTGTAAGAATTTAGTTGTAATCATTTTTAATCATTGTTGTAACAACTTACCACAAATTTCATGGCTTAAACCAATGCATATTTACTATTTACAGTTCTTTAGATCAGCAAATCTGGAGTTGTTGAAGTATTCCTTCTGGAGATATAATGGAGTGTCCATCCTCTTAATCACTTTGCCTTCCAGGGGCCACACCCACAGTCCAATGGTCCCAAAGCTAGTAAAGAAGATATCTACCTATCTATTTATAACATCGTTATTGTAAAGGTGATATACCAAGGGGTTACATTTAAATGGGTGATTTCTTTGTGTACATGGTCACCTCATCCCTCACTTTCTCTCTGTTCTTCCCTCCTGTTTCTACCCACAAATTGTATAGTCCATTTCAACATAACATCTAGTGAGTATCACTGCTGCATTCGTTCATCCTCTGTCCCACCATTTCTGGTGCCTCTTGTTTCCATTTCTTGGACCAATATTATTGTATATGATCATATGCACATAGATATTGAGGCTTTGTGATCCTCTCATAAGAATATTCTCCTTTTCTGTGTATGTTTTTCCTATACAAACTGGACCTCCATCTAGGTAGTGTATTCAAACACCAATTGGATCTCCTATTGTTTAATTCTGATATTAAAAGAAATGGTGAAGTCATAGGTTACAGGCCTAGTCTCATGAAACAGCCATCACTTCAAATGCCAGTTCAAATCTCAAATTACTATTGGTTCTTTTGATCATTTGGGTATCCATTGGGGTATCCAATGACCCTCTTCTAACATTTAATGATGAATTGCCAGGACTTTCACAAAGCTCAGTGAAACATGTTACTTATGTTTTTCAATTTATTATGAAGGATAACATAGAAAAACCTCATAAAGTAGCACATGAGGAAAGATCTGGAAGGCTCTCAATTGCAGAAACTTCTGTCTAATGGAGATGAGGTGTGCCACACTCTCAGAATGTAAATGTATTTATTCACTAGGAATCTCTCTGAGCTCTGTTATTTAGGTCTGGTTGGGTAAATTACTAAGAGTTTATGATTGAGCTGTGTTTCCTAATCTTCTGCTCTTCTTAGAAGTTGGAAGATGGGACTGAAAGTTCTACATTTCTAATCAGACTTGGTCTTTCAGCTGGCCAGGGAACTATGTATGGACCCTCAGGTACCAGTCATTTCATTGTTACAAAAAACATCAAGTACAAAAACAAACCAACAAAAATTCCTACTCATTAATATAGCGATTCCAAGGGATTTAAGATTCTTGTTTCGGGAATTAGAGACTAATATAAACAAATGGAGACAATTAAAATATTATTGTCAAAGATTTCTTGGCTAAATATGTAGAGCAATTGAAACTGAATAGTAGAATAGTTGTATGGGAACTCAGTTGTAAGACACAAAGAAACCACATTTTGAGAGCTCGAATGGGGAATCTCTATTAGAAAGCTGGTGACTACAGATGGTCTCTTACCACAAAGACCTGCAGCCCCTCAAATACACTAAGTCTGTTAGAAAACTGAGCCATGAGCAGGAGAGGAAAGAAGGAGCAGAAAAATACTACCCAACCAGATCATGTCAAGTGGAGAGCTCAAGTGGGATGCCATAAGGACTGGAGGAGAGCCAGGAGACAGGAGACGTGAAACAGGAGGCATGTACCTGAACTGGTCTGGGTGTGAAATCATCTGGTCAGGGAGCAGAGTCACAGGAAACTTGAGGGTCTTGTGGGTTGGAGGCCATGGACTGACAGGTCCAGTAACTTATCATCCAAGCCTCGGCCCCTCCCTCCAGGAATTCAGGCACATCCACCAGCTGGTGTGGAACTTCCTTCCCCTTACTACGAAGACAAGATGACACTAGTTAAACCTAATTCCCTCTCACCCACCATGTAGCCAAGCCAGAGCTGGATTCTCCTTCTATCAGAGTGACTTGGGGAAGACAATCTACACCATCTTCCTGTGGCACAGCCCCAGGTTAGTGCAGGAATGGGGTGCTGCGATGGGACTGTCATTCTATACCAAATGTTATCGTTGTCTTAAGAGGAATGAATGGCCAACATTCCCTTTGTCTTCTCTTCCTCATCTTCTCTTTCCTTCCTCCGGTATTTCTCCTCTACCTCCATGCATTTCTCCTCTTTTACAATTAGCATCTAGCATCTTCTCTGTGGCAAGCAGTTACTTGGGTGATGTGACAGGTACATAGGTCAACTAGACATCATTCAGTCCACCAAGGAGTTCTTGATATTGGCAGAAATGGCATGTTGGAAATGGTAGGTAATATATTGTGGGAAGTGATATTTAGAGATTTGTAAAAGTATGTGGGAACATAGAGGAGAGAACAATTAGTTATACCAGGAGGTTCAGGTATGCTGTCACAGGAGATGTAACATTTTCAGCTTGGTAATGAAAAATGAAGAGGGTGTTACTAAGTGGAGATAAAGCGTATTCTCACAGAGGACGAAACATGAGCAGAGGCATTGAGTTATGGATATTTATTTAGGCAATGGTGAACTAGCAGCCCAGTGACAGAATAACATGCCTAACCAGGAGCAATCATAATAGTAAACATAACTTGAGCATTTATCATATGCTAAGAACACCTAAGCCCTTTATGCATATTAATATATTTAATCCTTCAAACAATTCTAGGAGTAGTAACTAATATTATCTCCATTTTACAGAGAAAGACATTAAGGTCTTAAAGAATTTTCCTAAGGTTGTAACTTGCTATGTCCTAGAGCCAGGATTAGAGAGAAATAGGCTGAACATGATTGACTAGAAAGACAAAGAGGATAGAACACCAGCATTTCAAAGCCAAGGGCTTATCCTTTATCACTGTCTCCCCAGAACCTCCATTATGGGGTCGACAACACCATCTATTTGGATACAGGAAGAATTTTCTTAAATTTTCCATTTGCTTTTGTTACATTGTCCCCCCGCCCCCCCCTCTTTCTCTCTCTCTCTCTCTCTCTCTCTCTCTCTCTCTCTCTCTCTCTCTCTCTCTCTCTCTCTCTCCTCTCTTTCTGTATTTGTGTACATGCATGTGTGTGCATGCGAACTAGTACTGGTGCTTGAATTCAAAGCCTGGGTGCTGTTCCTGAGGTACATCACTCAGGATTGGTGCTCTCCCACCTGAGCCACAGCTCCACTTCTGGCTTTTTGGTGATTAATTGGAGATAAAGGTTTCATGGACATTTCTGCCTTGTCTGGATTTAAACTCTCAGTCTCCAGAGTATCCAGGATTATAGGTTGGAGGCACTGGCACCTGGCTTGTCCTATCTACTGAAATGATTGTTTCAAGTATATTCTGAGTGTGCCCACTGTGTATATGTTAGTCACTCAAACGTGTATAATTTATTAATAGACAGGCAGCGGTTTGTACTAGAACAATATTTGCTGGGGGAAAAAAAGTCACACAGATTTAAAGATTAGTGTTCTAAGGCAGAAATTCTCAGCTGTGGTTTCCAGACCTGGTAGCTGGTTGGAAGTACAAATTTTCAGGCCCTATCCTGTATCACTGTTGTCCACAGTCTGCATAGAAACACATCTCCTCAGGGAGATCCATGTTCTAGATAGGTAAAGAATAAGATGGTTTAATCTGGCCTCTAGAAAAAGAATTCTAACAAGATATTAGAGACTAGAGGATTCGAAAATAACTTCCAAAATGTTAACTATATGAGATGAACAGAACTGGGGACAAGAAGGAGAAGTAAATTTCTGAAACATTTGACAGTGGATGAGGTCAAATGCAGACGTGGTGCCAGTGATTCAAGTGTGCGGACCTCGCTGTATCCTTTCTGGTCTGTGAGTTAGAATGCACCCCAGCGGGAACTTTTTTTTTTTTTTTTTTTTTGCCAGTCCTGGGCTTGAGCTCAGGGCCTGAGCACTGTCCTTGGACTTTCTCAAAGCTAGAGCTCTACCATTTGGGCCTCAGCACCACTTCTGGCTTTTTTCTATGTATGTGGTACCGAGGAATTGAACCCGCGTCTTCATGCATGGTAGGCAAGCACTTTAACCACTAGGCCAAACTCCCGGCCCCCGGCAGGAACTTTTAATGAATGATGGATGTGGTTTAATTGGAAACATATAAAGAATATTTAAGACTAAGAAGGCATCTGGGAATTTACACATTAAAACTCTTGTGGTATGGTTTGTTCCCCAGTGGTTCATGTACTAGACAGTTGGTCCCCATTGTTATAGTTATTAAAAAATTGGTTGAACCCCTAATAAGTTGGACCTCATGGGAGATAATTAGTGTAGAAGGGATTTGCTTGTTTGAGGGTCTCATGAGGTAGCCTAGGCTATACTTGAACTCATGTGTCTCCTGTCTGAGCCTCCCAAGGATTGAGGTCATATTTATAAGACATCACGCCTAGCTCTTTAAAAGGCTTTCATAGGTTTCTCCCTGGTGTAGGGCTCCAGAGACTAGATTCATTTTCCAGAAAATGTGCTGTTTCTAAGTGAAATCACACCATAGCTCACAGCTTCTTCTGAACCTTCCACCAGTAGTATGCATATGTACCCTACCATGGCTGTGACAAGGTCCAGGGCCCTTGGCAGATGTGGCTACCCAAAGTCTTCAGCCCTCCAAACCACGAGCCCAGCAGGGCTCAGGTGGATTAGCCTATCATGCTGGTTACTCAAGAGGCTAAGAATCTGGAGGATTGAAATTCAAAGTTAGACTGGGCAGAAAAATCTGCGAGATCCCATCTCTAAAATACCAGCCAAAGCTGGGCTAGAGGCATAGCTCAAGTGGTAGAAACCCAACTGGGTAAGCATGAGGGCTTGAGTTAAAAACTCCATTAACAGAAAAAAAAACCAAGGTAAAACAAATCAAACAACAAAGATATGAGCCCAAACTCTTTACCATTCCTTTTAAGTAAAAGAATCATGGATGGGAGTATAGTTCAAGTGGTAAAATATTTGCCTAGCAAGTATGAGACAGTGAGTTCAATAAGTCAATAAATCCATAAAATACCCAGTCTCAACTATTTTCTTTTAGCAACACAAAAGATGTGAAGAGATTTTGGAACTATATGTATATATATATATATACATACATGTCTATATATACATATATACACATATACACATATGTGTATAGTAGGATTATATTGTATGGTATATACATGATATATTAGTAGAATTGTATCTATATATCTATGTATTGCTATATATGCAGCAATGGGAATATTGGGCAAAGAAAAATAAAGAATGTTTATCTTCTCTATAATAAAAAATGGGATCAAACCATCTGTGAAGAGTGAGGGGCTAGAAATAAGATAGGGTTTGAAGACACAGGCTGCTACTATGATAAACTATTATGAAAAATGGGTAGAATTGTGTGCTAATTGGTGTGAGACTGCACTGGATACATGGCTGATCCTTCTGGCTTACTGGTTGGCTGGAAGGTAACATGTTACAAATCAGGGATTTTTAATCTTTTCTTTTTGGTGTCATGGATACCTTTGGCAGTCCAAAAAATGAGAAAGGGTATCAATGTATGTGAAGTAATGTACCCTTTATCTGGTGAATATAATGTAATCCTTTTGTAAATTACAATAAAAAATATATGGGAGAAAAAAGAAAGACATACATATATGATCACACAGATTTAAAAACATTCCAAAACACCACAATCAAGTTTATGATACAGTAAACTACACATGATGTATATAGATATCTATATATTATTTATTTTTAAATTTTTATTGTTATATTTATTAATGTTTGGTAAGAGAGCTCTATAAGTAGATTAATGCCTCTGAATTCATAGTTCTAGTAAATGTAAATGGTAATTTGGGATGTCTGCAGCATTTCTTATGTTATCTGAAAACACTGATGGCTTTTACAAGTGACAAAAATCACCACGATTGCTAATGCTTCTCCAGTTTGATGATTCCAGTTTTTTTAAAAATTGTGTGTGTGTATATATATATACATATATATATATATAGACTTGAGCTAGAAGTTGGTGCTCCAAATTTTTCATATATTTTTATTATAATTAATAGAAGGGTTACATGATATTTGCCAGATAGAAGGTGCATTAATTCACATACATTGATACCCTTTCACATGTCTTGGTCCCCATTTCCCTCCCCCCACCTCCACCCCTCATCTTGTTTTCCCCCCTTCCCTATCCAATTTCAAATAACCAAATACAAATATATCCGATATATCAGGTAACAAAGTGAGGTACTGTAACAATATGAGATAACCAAGGGACAGCAAAAGAGATGAAAGATAACATAGTACTTTAAGGACAACAATCATTCATTATATGGCTTATGTTTCTATATCCTAGAGATCCTTTTATTTGGCGTCATCCTATATGGCCTTATGTATCTAGGTTTTGCTCTATTGCAAATCTCTGCTAGGAGAGCCTAAGGTTTCTACTGATTATGACAAATGAGGGAAACCATTGAGCCTATGTTCCTTTGAGTCTGGCTTACTACACTTAATATGATTTTTTTTCTGAGTCTTTCCATTTCCTAACAAATGGGACGATGTCATTCTTTCTGACAGTAGCATAGAATTCCATTGTGTACAAATACCACATCTTGTTGATCCATTCATCAACTCAGGGACATCTAGGATGGTTCCATCTCTTTGCTATGGTAAATAGTGCTCCAATGAACGTTGTTGTGCTAGTGGATTTAGTATGTCCTTGTTTCTGGATGATTGGGTAAATGCCAAGTAGTGGAATTGCTGGGTCATAGGGGAGCTCTATGTTTAGTCTTTTGAGGCACTGCCATACTGCTTTCCATAGTGGTTGTACTCCCACCAACCTTACTTTCACTGAAACTATACATAGATCAAAACACAGTGATTGTTGGTGACTTTAACACACCACTCTCACCTTTGGACAGATCAACAAGGCAAAAACTCAACAGAGAAACCTTAGAATTGAACAACTATATAGACCAACTAGATCTAACAGACATCTGCAGATTATTCCACCCAGCAACAACACAATATACATTTTTTTTCAGCAGCACATGGAACATTTTCCAAAACAGACCACATTTTAGGCCATAAAACAAACCTGGACAGATTCAGAAATACTGAAATTATTCCCTGCACTCTCTCAGACCACAAGGGCATCAAATTGGAACTGAACACCCATCTCCACCAACAAAAACTCTGTAACTCATGGAGGTTGAACAACACATTGTTGAATCACCAATGGGTCATCGAAGAGATCAGAACAGAAATTCAACAGTTTATGAAATTTAACAATAAGGAGCACACAAAATACCAGCTCCTTTGGGACACGGCAAAGGCAGTACTCAGAGGAAAATTTATAGCTCTGAGTGCCTACAATAACAAATTGGAAAAATTGCAAACCAACTATTTAATGTGTTACCTTAAACTCCTGGACATAGAGCAACAAACAACCCTAATCCCAGTAGAAGGAAGCAAATTATTAAAATAAAAGCAGAATGAAATGAATTGGAATTCAAAAAAACTATAGAAAGAATCAACAAAACAAGGAGTTGGTTCTTTGGAAGAATTAACAAAATTGACAAACCCTTAGCAAATCTTACCAAAAAAAGAAGGGAGCATACCAAAATAAACAAAATCACAGACGAAAATGGTAATATCACGACAGAAATTACCAAGATCCAGAGTATCATGAGGGAATACTTCTCAAACCTTTATGCCAACAAATTTGAGAATCTAGATGATTTCAGTTTTTAATGGAAATTTATGCTAAATTCAAATAAGGGTTAGAGAATTATGTAGGTAGGTTTTTACCATGAAAATATGTAGACTCCATAGAGTATATCCATGAGCCTTTTGAAGGTGGGTAGAACTCTTGAACTAAATGAGCAAACATGCATGCATGTATCCACATGCACAGTCCTCTCAATCTCAGCATCCTATGTACCTGGAATTTTAAGCATGAGCAATCCACCAGTTCCAAGCTGCCTTCAAGGCTTCTTAAAATCATTTTGTCTAGATGAAAGATTTTAGAACATTTTACCTTAAAATTATGGTGTGTGTGTGTGTGTGTGTGTGTGTGTGTGTGTGTGTATGATATTGGGGTTTGAACTCAAGGCCTCATGCTTACAAGCAGGTACTCTACTCCCTGTCTTAGAAGCTCAGGTGACAGGTATACATTAGTGCACCCATTGAGATGATATCTCACAAACATTTTTGCCCAGGCCAGCTTGGAACTTTGAATCTCCTGATCTCAGTCTGCCATGCTGATTGGATGGTGGGCATGTGACACCACTGTGAACAAGTGGATAAGGAGTCTTGTTACCTTGTTGCCAGGGCTTGTCATGAACCATGTTTCTCCTAATCTCAGCCTTTTGACTATTACTAGATACTCATTCCTTAAGGTTCTTAAAGCCCCTCTTGTTTACCAACGAGAGTCTATTAGATAAACCTTAAAGGTTCATAAAAGCCCTATCAGGAACATATGTGTTGGAGTTGCAGCAAAGTCTTAGAGCAATATTCTTCAGAATTTACATTGAGCCCATTTCTTATTTGGAGCTAGGGTAACCAAAGAATGGAATAGTTTAACCAACCATGCAGCTGCAAAGAATAAGACACTCCATTGTTTTTGAAATGAGAAAGTCTTGGTTTCTTTATATGTCTTCCAAATTTTGCTTGAAAGCTTTACCTTTTTTTGTTTAATTTCATTCATCTCTTTCTTAGTACTGTTTCACATATGTCAAAAGAAAGCAATGGCAGCTCCTGACATTCTTTTTACCTTATGACCACATTGCCAGTTTCTCCAGCTCCTTGCACAGACTAGCTATTTCCTGTATTACTTCAGGGGACCACATCACTAAATGTTCTCCTTCTGTGTCTTCTCTCCAATCTCCACACATGATTTTCTCATGGCCTTTTCTTTGTGTCCAGTGGACCCCTCGAAGTTCTCTTACTTTATACTCACTACTTAGCTTTGGAATCTTCTTTAGGATGATGTTGCATTAGTACTGCCTTTCTGAGTGCATAACTTCCTCCAAAAGCTTCTTAGCTTAAAATCACAAATATTTTAATTATATTTCAAATATAACATTAATGAATTCTAGCATGCAGTCCTATTTGGACTTGGTACAAAGCTTATAGAATTCTTAAACCATTCCTTATTCATTTGACCAAGTCTATAACCTTGTTTTCAGGATCTGTATTGAGTTTCATTTTGCCTCTGTCCATTCTTCTGTGATTGGGCCCATTGTTTGACCATTTCATCAGACAGAGTATAGCGATTACTGACAAACAGTGATAAAAGCACAGCAATAGTATTTCAGTAGGAAAGATTAATGTGGATTCTGGGGAAAAATTCAGTTTGCTTCTTTGTAGAAAAGTCACAATGAGTAGGAAAAAATGTACCAGAGGAACAAAAAAAGACACAGGACATTATCTTAAGCAGAATGGACATTAAAAAACAAACTACAAAGCAAATACTGTGCACAATTATTGACCAAAAAGAAGAAAGGCTGAGGTTTAGAAAACAAATATTTTTTAACACAGACACATACAGAGCCAGAAGGCATTTTAATATTTTGCGTTTTTTTCATACCACCTATGCCAAGAGAATTTATGATCAGAATATTTCTTCATGATTTGGGGGAATTAATAATACAGAAAAAGAGCTTGGCATATGTCTTGAAGATTCAACAATACTTGCCCCAGAATGTCCCAACCAGCAGAAGTCAGGAAGCTCTGTATTTAGATTTCTGTCTCTTTCGAAAGAACTCACATATAACAGCCCATGGGCCCCCTGGAAGCACATTGGTGTAACCCATTTAAATTGTTTAAATTGTCGAGTTACACAGACTCTGATGCACAATAAGCCATTTATAGGAATTCTAGCTATTCCTTAGAGCAAAGTAATGTTTTCCCTCAGGTAAAGTGGTTTTTTGAGGCCATAACTAGACCAGCATATTGAAAGGAAAGGTAGACACATGCTAGGCCAGTAATTCAAAGCATGTCTGCATTTTTATCACAGAGAGAGTCAGTGTTAGAGTAAGCTAACTCTCTTCTTCTGGTTCTTAAATCTACATCCTCAGCTTTGAGCTGCCACACACATTCCAACATTTTTTTGTATTCTCTGTTTTAAGTGCTGAGGTGTCTTGGTTGTTTTATTTTTTTTTAAAGATATTTGCATTCTATTCATGTAGCTTTGGATTTTTATCACTTCTTATTTATACCTTTGTTCATTCAACTAGGAAGTATCTGAATGTCTACTGTCTCTATACTGTATATGGTCTATGCTTTGGTTGATATAGTACAAATGGCTTTTCTATTCCCTTTGGGGAAAATAGATGATGAATAAGCAAGTAAACAATTTCATGTGGAACAGGTTAACTGGTAAATGCAATGGGGAACCATAAAAAATTATATGAACAAAAGGTACTCTGGATAACTATTTCCTATCGGATTGACAGAGAGATGGCTTCTCTAATGCAGAGTAATTTAGGGACAGAAATATGGAGAAACAAGAGATCAGGACTGATAGCAACATGAACATGCCACCATGCAATTGCACAGGTCTCCTTGCTGCTATAATATTCTGTGGTCACCACACTGGGATTCTAAATGCACCCCTCCCTTCCTCCTTTCCTTCCTTCGTTCCTTCGTTCGTTCGCTCCTTCCTTCCTTCCTTCCTTCCATCCTTCCTTCCTCCCTCCCTCTCTTCCTCCCTCCCTCCCTTTCTTCTTCCTCTTCCTTCCTCTCCTCCTCCCCCTCCTCCTTTTCTTCCTCCTGCTCTCCTCTCTGTCTCTGTCTCTCATTCCTTTTTTCATTCTAATGGTAGTGGGGTTTAGACTCAGGGCTTCACATTTTGCTTAGGTTTTTTTTTTTTTTTTGTGACTAGTATTCTCCCTCTTGAGTCAAACCTCCAGCATACTTTTTCTGATTATTTCGGAAATGGTGTCTTGTAATCATCTGCCTGGACTGGCTGTAAAACTGGATCCTCTGAATTTCAGCCTCAACTTCTTTTGAGTAATGTAAAACACACATTCCTTTTACATTGGGGATGGAAAATCATTGGTGGTGATATCTGGAAGAAGATGATTCCAGGAGGGCAGTTGATAGGGTGAGGCAAGAGACAGAGGAAAGTACCAAGAAATGACACAAGAGCAGGAAGTTGGGATGTGCTTTGGTGAGTACTGGGCCTTTGCCTTAGTTAGTCCTGTCAGGCAATCGACAATACTGGGACATCTAATCTTCATTTTAAACTAGTTTTTCTAAAACTGACCTAATTGTGTATCAGAAGAGTTCCATGTAATACATAACTATTTCCCCCAAATAGAGTACTTGAAACATTGCCATAATTAGTGTCACAACTTACAAAGAAAACAATCTTTAAAAACTGACATATTGTATATACATTTATTTGTTTATTTGAAATAAGAAAAGAAAGGGGGGAAAACAAGATGATTGCAAGGAGGTGGCGGAGGGAAATTTGGACAAAAAATGAGAAAGGATATAAATTTGTGAGAAGTAATGCAACTACTATCTGATGAATGTAACTGTAACCCCTCTATACATTATTCTGACAATAAAAATTTAAAAAAATGAAAAGATGTTTACTTAAAATGTTAAACAAATATACTAAAACCTGTAATCATGGCATATTAACAGTTCTATAGGTTTATGTAGACTAAAGTGGAAAGATCATTTCTTTCCTAGATAGTGTTAATGTCTAGACGATCATAGCTAGACTTCCTAAGAAAAATACTCTGTCCATAGAAATTTACTATTAGACTAAATATAGAAATCTCCTATGACCCAGCAATTCCACTACTGGCATTTACCCAATCGTCCAGAAACAAGTACATACTAAATCCACTAGCACAGCGATGTTTGTTGCAGCACTATTTACCATAGAAAAGATAAGGAACCAGCCCAAATGTCCCTCAGTTGATGAGTGGATCAACAAGATTTGGTATTTATACACAATGGAATTCTATGCTGCTGTCAGAAAGAATGATATCACCCCATTTGTAAGGATATGGAAAGACTTAGAAAAAAATCATATTAAGTGAAGTAAGGCAGACTCAAAGGAACATAGGCTCAATGGTTTCCCTCATTTGTCATAATCAGTAGAAACCTTGGGCTCTCATAGCAGAGATTTACAATAGAACAAAATCTAGATACATAAGGCCATATGAAGGACCTCCAGGATATAAAAACAAAAGCCATATAATGAGTGATTGTTGTCCTTAATGTACTGTGTTCTCTCTCATCTGTTTTGCTGTCCCTTGGTTATCTCATATTGTTACAATATTTCACCTTGTTATCTGACATATTTTATATATGCTTAATTGGGTATTTGAAATAGGATAGGGAAGGAGGGAAATCAAGATGAGTGGGATGGGAGGAGGGAAATGGGGACCATGACATGAGAAAGGATATCAATATTTGTGAAGTAATGTGCCTTCTATCTGGTGAATATAATGTAATCCTTCTATTAATTACAATAAAATATATGAAAAAGAAATATACTTTTAAAAAATGTAGTAATTAGAAAAAGGAATATTTATCCTCAGGAATACTTAATCTTCAGCTCAATTGTCTTCTTTGAGAGAACAGAAAAACAATGCTTCCTTGTTGAATGTATCACTATATTATGAAAAGATATTTCTACCCCATGTACCATGGAAGGATCTTTGTTCTATTATGTTACTAATTAGAGTATTTAACAAGTTAAGAATTATGTATCTGAAATGAAGTTTTAAGATTATCTACTATTAGTTGTATGGAATTTCTTACAGCAATTTTGGTATAAGAAAATGAAAAGGAAATTTGAAGTTGAAAAAGATATTGTGGAGTCAAATAGCAAAGAAGTGGGTGCAACCATGTATAAAAATTTTGTTTGTAGTTACACAACTTTCTTGGCAAATTAGTGCGTGTTCATGGGAAATTCTTGGAAGAAAATAATATTCTACACCCACCCCCAGTGAAATTCTAGGGGAATGGTCAAACATATATGTTATAATACATATACATATATACATATATAAATAGCATGTAGATAGATAGATGGATAGCAGGAGTTCATGCCTATAATTCCAGCCACTCAGGAAGCTGAGATCTAGAGGATCATGCTTCAAAGCCAGATGAAGCAGAAGACTCTGCTAGACTTCATTTCCAAAAGTAAAACAACAACAACAATAATAACAAAAAGCTGGATTAGAAGCATGGCTCAAGTCACAGAATATCAGCCAAAAAAGCAAGCTGACCACATGCAAAGCCCTGAGTTCAAACCTCAATAATGGTAAAACAAACAAATAAATAATGCTTGAGGAGAGATAAGGCCATAGTAATGGCAAATAGCATCCAAACAAACTAGAACACTTAGGCACTTCTGGTAGAAATGAGAAATGCCATAGCTTGGAAAGTGTGAAAATTTCATGTATTTTCCCAGAAGAAATGAAAATGCAGCCAGGTATGGGTGGCTCATGCCTATAGTCCTGAGGATCATGGTTCAAAGCCAGCCAGGGCATGAAAAGTCCATGTATACAATTAACCACTAGAAAACTGAAAGTGATGCTGTGGCTCAAAGTGGTAGAGCTTTGAGCTGAAAAGCTCAGGAACAGTGCCTAGGCCCAGAGTTCAAGTCCCACAACTGACAAAAAAAGATAAAAGGGAGGAAAAAGAAATGAAAATGTACCATCATACAGGTGTTTCATACACAGTTACTCTAAATGCACTATAAGTGATAAATTTCAGGTATATAGATACTAGTAAAGAAAAAATAATGATAAAATCCATACCCTGAATGAGACTAAAATGCATTTTGCCAAATGAAAGAAGCCAAACTCAAAAGAATGCACTGCATATAATTCCATTTATATGCGTTTTTTGAAAAGGCAAAACTGAAATAGTTACAAGAGGTTGAAGTCAGTGACAGATAAGCCATGATGGGTATGGGACAGTTTCTGAAGGTGATACATCTTAATTCTGTTGTCTGTGGTACTGTGGATCTTTGTCAAATGCATAGAACTGCATATCCCAAAGTGGTTCATTTTGTATTTAAATTGTGCCTCATATTTTAAATTATAAAACCATGAAGTTTTATGAGCACTACAATCATGATATTCAGATGTCTCCATAGATAAAGCACAGCAGACAATAAAGAAAAACATCAAGTGTACAGTGTCTTACATGTGATAGGAAACTTCAACGATCTGTTTGAACTTTCCAAGTACTATTTTTGAGAGTAAACATTAGGCAACATCTGAGTGGCATTGAGTTAATATTCAACTTTATAACTATATATTTGTAATCATCATCATCATAAAATAGAGCAATGAGGTCTGGATAGCTACTTAGTCTCATTTTTAAAATAAAAAACAACTGAAAAAGCCTCTGCTTACTAATTATTCTGCCACACAGAAATAATTTGAATAATGAGATATTCAGAATATAAACTCAAAAATCTACTCAGCAAAGGCAATTAAGAGGCAAAAAAATTACCACTAATAGTGCTTTTCAATTGGTCGAACAGTACTGGTAATCTTTGAGCATTAGGGAGTGAGGTCATTCTTTGCTCTTAGTCTTACATGTGAATATTGCTCATTTGCATTAAGTGTTTGATATGAAGCATATGACAAGGTGATGACATGGTATGCCTGCTTTGTTCATATTTCAGCTGCTCTGCTTCTTATGATCCACCTAATGGAAAAGTCTAATGTTTTTGAGAAACCAACTTCCCTGTTTTAGACTTGAATATAATGCCTGCTCTCTGGTTGAAAATGCAAAGACCTCAAGGGCTTTTTTGCTTTCCACATGGTAAAGAAGCAGTGCTTTGTACTCAGATTTGAAAAGAAACCAGAGAACCAGAGAAGTATAAATGCAAGTAAAATTGAAGCACTTTTCTTATATCTACTGAAATAACGACAGTAAGCAAATAACCCTTGTTTGCCCTGTTGCTGGTGATATAATGAAAATATTCTACTCTTTTTGGAGGCTAAAATGGCCATATAAACTAAAATTATCCGAGATAACAAAATGGAGGTACATCACGAGATCTTAAAAAAATGTACATTTTGATTAAATAATTCTCCATTTAGGAATTTATCCAAAGGAAATAATTTGATGGGAACAAAATGATGCCTTGACCCACATAGCCTACAATGAGCTAAAATAGCATTAAAATAGAAAGCTAATTAAATGTACACCATTAGGGAACTTGGGTAAAAGAGGGAGGAAATTTAGTGGA
Source organism: Megascapheus bottae (assembly GCF_031878675.1). Classification (NCBI taxonomy): domain Eukaryota; kingdom Metazoa; phylum Chordata; class Mammalia; order Rodentia; family Geomyidae; genus Megascapheus; species Megascapheus bottae. Next base: position 69,451,399 of record NC_143515.1, read on the forward strand.
AGATAGACTGAAAGGAATCATGGAATTGAGGATTTGCCTGCCTACCTTTGGAGGACAGTTCTGTGTAGTTCTCTGCTCTTCAACTTTTCCATGCTGCTAAGCAGATGGCTTCTATATGTTAGTGCTTTTCTTCCTTAACTGACTCTAACTAGAAAATAAGCTATATCATGGATACAGTAATATTTGTTTGTTCCCTTCATGAAGTTGTTTTCTGTGCCCTGAATGGTTTCTGGCATTTAACAATCCTGGAATGACAGCTACAAAATAGCCAAAAGATACTCAGTACCGACTTTGTCTTGGTTTGATTTAGATACTTTTTACAACTTTGTATTTAGTTATATAGCTGTTTGTTCACTTAGCAAATATTTCCTAAGCTCTGCTCTGAGTCAGCCACTGTAACAGGTGCTGGTTCTGTCATGCTCTGGGTATTCATGACCCTGCAGTAAGAAGTTTGTAGTCTGAGACCGCAAGAGAAGGTAGAATACCGATCACCATACAGATGAAAATGGAGCCCGGCATGGTGAAGGGATGTAGAGAAGGAAGGTTCTAGAGGACACTCCTTCTACCAACACTAGGAGGGATAAGGGGGAGCTCTGTAAGCACAGGTATTCTAGTGAGACACATATGTGGACCACCAGAGCTCGAGAGATTGGCACTTCTGAGGACAAATGAAGGTCAAATTGGCTGTGGCTGGGGGCAGGGTACTTGTGGAACAGCGCAGTGCAGGATGAGGACAGAGAGGCCAACAGGTATGAGGGTGTAAACCTGGGAGACACCTCTTTAGGATTGTTATGTCTCCCAAGGGCTATAGGAAAACACTGGCAAAATACAGGTTTAAAGAGAAATGATGTGGGTCTATCATTGGAATAGGAAGACAGGACTGGGGCTGCAGTGTAGAGACCTGACTGGAAGTAAGTAGGGAGGCAGTTGATCCTAAAGATAACATCAGCATAAGCTAGAAGCTAGAGTCTTAGGTGCAAGCCCCAATCTGTTCCCTGACTGTCATAGACAAAGATCTCAGGATCCAATGTGCTTTAAGAAGTGGCTCCAGGCAGCAACACGTAGCAGGTTGTTAAGTATGGAGGGTGCACCTTACGTTTTAGTAATCTTCAACTCCCCTGTAATAGGAGAGCATCCGAATGATGGGATTGTCTGCATATTCTTAGTGCTCATATGCGAGGTGAGAACTGGCCTTATTCTCACCACCGGGCACAGTCTATCTGCTTAAATTACCAGGTATCTGAGACTCAAGAATGGGGAACAAGTGGTCTACATGGTTACTTCTTTTATCATATAGATTCATTTGGTGACAGGAACACAGGGTTGCTGTAGGAGTCTGGATAAGTTAATAATTATAACCCGTTTCCGCTGTCCCATAAACAGGGCCAAATCTCCTTAGCAGGCCCTAAGGGAAGACATTTCTCCATGGAGGGCCCCCAAACCCACAGGGGTGATGATGCTAGCGGATGGTTCCCCACTTCTCTATTTCTAATCAATTTCTAGCCTGCTGAGGCTTGGGGCTCAGCCTTTCAATTATTCAAGACTTATTTGTTGCCTGATGCAGGCTTTGCTTTTATTCAACAGAACAAAACCCTGGAAGGTGAGATCCCGCACCCAGGGCACAAGGTCTCTAGATACATGTGGGCTGCTGACAGAGGCCGGCAGCTCCAGGAAGCAGTGGAGTTCAAACAGCATACAGAGTGGGTGGAAGAAGGGGAAAAAAGATGAAAAGAGATGAATAGGGAGCATTCTGATCTCACCCTGTATTTGACCAACTAGAATACTGGAGCAGGTGGAAATAGCAGGAGCCTTGGGCTGCAGCTAAGGAAAGAGGCTGTTTAAGCTGAAGCCCTGGGTCCAGTCTTCACTGAGTCCTATGTCCTCTGCCTCTGGCTGAGTGCTGACAGTGGTACTGTCCAGCCTATACATTGCTGCTAACTTGCCCCATATCTTTGGGAAATCACCTCTCCCTTGGGGCCATGAAAACAAAACAAAACCAAAGACAAAAAAAAAAAGCAGAGCAGACTATCTCTAAATTTCTTTCCAGCATTTGTTTTCTAATTTCAGAGCATTTCTCAGGTCTTGGTACTTACTGGCCTTTTCTAAATCCTCTGCTTAGGATAGAGCTGGTTTTAGTATAATCTGTTCTGCTCATTGTCACCCATTTAATTCTTTATATTTTCTCTCAGCAGAAAATACTGAACACTTGTTATAATAACAGAAGATATGCCTTCAGGGAATTCCAGTTTCTGGGCCTCCTCATGTAGTCCCATAACGAAGCACTAGTGGAGGACTACCACTGGCCAGGTTCTTACCAGGCTCGAAAATCTGGGTAAGATGACACCAGGAGAGCCTTTCGATGAAAGGCATGGGGCCACAAGACCTGTCTCTTTATTCAACAAATATTCATGGAGCATAATGTGCCAAATATGATGCATTAGGGAGCCATGTTCCAAATAAGGAAAAACTAAGACCAATGTAGCAAAAGTCCTCTTCTAAACATCACACGGCTTTGGTAGTGAGAAAGAGATATGAGAGGAAAAGTGTAATGCAGAGAACCAAAGCCAGGTACAATTAAGCTAAGAATGGATAAACAATGCCACAGGGCATAGCCCAGAGAGACAAGGAGCAACTCAGAAGCTGGAATTTCAGCTACAAATTATTTTTAAATTGCTGCATTTCTTTGTTTTGATTTAAGGATGTGTGTGTGTGTGTGTGTGTGTGTGTGTGTGTGTGTGTGTAATTCAGAAAACTTGGAGAAGAATTTAAAAAAGGCTACCAGTTTCCCTGTGATTCAGAGGTGGAGAGATAGATGATAGATATGTATACATACATACATATACATATACATATACATATACATATACATCTCTCTCTCTACACACACATATGCACACACACATATTTTTGAGGCCTTTTCTTTCTTCTTCCTTTCTTTCTTTTCATTTGAAAAAATTCCAAATCCTGCTTAATAACTGGCATTTTCACTTGGTGTTATTTGTGTTTTTTCATATCAATAAATAAATTTTGACTTTATATCTGTGTATCAGATTCTATTGTATAGATGTCCCACTATGCTTTTAACTAAGTCTTAGCTGATGTATATGGGTTATTTGATGATTTTTCCCTACTATGAAGAGTATTGTGATTCTCTTTAGGATAGATTACTAACTGTTGGCTATCTGGGCCTGGATTCTATCGCTTTGCTTTGTTTTGGTCAAGGCTGACATTCTACCACCCGAAAGCACTGTTCTCTTTCTGTCTTTTTGATAGGTAAATGAAGACAAGGATCTCACACACTTTGGTGCCTAGGCTGGCTTCAAACCATGGTCCTCAGGTCTCAGCCTCCCAATTACGTAGGTGGGAACCAACAATGGCCACCTCCAAAGAGTATCTCACACTTTCACACACATTGTCAGATTGGATTTTGGTTTTCAAGGAGAATTATCCATTTATATCTATGCACTTGTAAGAACAAATACATTTTCTTTATCATTAATCAAGGGTAGATATTTCATTCCAGATATTGGACTAAATGCTTACCCTATCTGATATAATGGTTATACTCCTTTAGCTGAAGCAAACTGTCAATCCACATATCATAAAATCAGATATTCAAGAAACATAATACAGTAACATTCATTCAGCACCTTCCACATATAGTGGTGTTTGGAGGCAGAGGAGTAGCATATAAAGTATGAGAAAGCAGTGATGTCTTGAGTTTTGTCTAGCAAGGATGTCAGTCATCCTGTGCTATTGGATAGAGTCCAGGACCTGTCAATTTACATGCATTTGGAGAAAGTGTCCAACAAAAGCTTATGATTGCTGCCATGATTATCATCAAGCGTTGCAAAGTCTACTCCATTTTCAGTTCTGTATACTATTGTTCAAGATTTTTTCCTCTGGAAATAGTGGGGAAATACTGTTTCTGTGTTTGCCAAGAACAGTTCTAGTCTGCATCCTGTATCTTGAAATAGTGACTAATAGTGTGCTTTTTTATTCTCTGAATTGTCTCACTTGGGAAAATAATTGATTTTGAGGAAACTTGTGGCAACCTAGGCAGAAATGGAGCAGTAACGTTACCAATTGCTACACATTCCTTAATATTTTATACTTTCTCTAACTTTCTAAAGAAACTTATCTCTATTCCAACATGGATGAATACCTTGTTTATGCAAATAGTAGCTGAGAAGCAGGGGAAAGACAAGACACAACAACAACAACAACAAAAACCCTACATAGTAAGAAGAAGAGGGTGTATTGGAATGTTCTTTCTTTTGTCTATAAGAAAATTTTTTTTGAAAACCTACCTAATCATCTCTCTTTTTTTTTTTGGCCAGTCCTGGGCTTGAGCTTAGAGCCTGAGCACTGTCCTTGGACTCTCTCAAGGCTAGAGCTCTACCACTTGAGCCTCAGCACCATTTCCGGCTTTTTTCTATGTATGTGGTACCGAGGAATCGAACCTGGGTCTTTGTGCATGCTAGGCAAGCACTCTACCACTAGGCCAAACTCCCGGTCCCCTAATCATCTCTTTAACAGACTCATTCTATGAAGCCACTATGACCCTCATCCCCAAACCCGGCAAGGACTCATCAAAGAAAAAGAACTATAGACCCATTTCTTTGATGAATATTGATGAAAGACTTCTCAATAAAATACTGGTCAACGGTTTTTAGCAACACATCAAAAAATTGTACACTATGATCAAACAAGATTCATCACAGGGATGCAAAGTTGGCTCAATATACACAAGTTGATTAATATAATTCATCACATCATCAGGAACAAGGACAAGAATCACATGATTGTCTCAATAGATGTAGAAAAGTCATTAGACAAGATCCAACACCCCTTTATGCTAAAAGCTCTGGAGAAACTAGGAATCCATGGAACTTTCTTCAGTATAATAAAGTATGACAAACTTACAGCTAGCATTATAGTTAATGGCAAAAAGCTAAAGCCATTTTCTCCAAAATCAGGAACGAGACAAGGATGCCCACTCTCTCCACTTCTCTTTAACATAGTATTAGAATTCCTAGCCAGAGCAATAAGAAGCAAGAATCCAAATAGGGAAAGAGGAAGTGAAACTTCCCCTCTTTGCAGATGACATGATTCTGAATTAAGGAATCCTATAGACTCCACTCCCAAGTTGCTTGAACTGATTCCAAACTTTGGCAAGGTAGCAAGGTATAAAATTAACCCTCAAAAATCAACCGCCTTCCTGTATACCAACAATGAGAGGAGTGAGGCAGCAATAAGGAAAGCAACTCCTTTTGCATTAGCCTCAAAGAAAATAAAGTACTTAAGGAATTAAATTGACTAAGAATGTAAAGAACCTTTATGAGGAAAAGTTTAAAAACCTGAAAAAGGAAATTAAAACAGAACTGAGGAAATGGAAAAACCTCCCATGCTCCTGGATTGAAAGAATTAACATCATGAAAATGGCAATCTTGCCAAGAGCTATCTACAAAGTCAATGGAATACCCATCAATATCCCAATGTCATTCTTAAAGGAAATAGAAGAGGCAATCCAAAATTTCATGTGGAATAATAAAAGACCTTATATAGCAAAACAATTCTTAGCAGAAAGCACAGCGCAGAAGGAATTTCAATACCAAACTTTAGACTCTATTACAGAGCTATAGTAGCTAAAACAACTTGATACTGTCATAAGACAGCCTCTTCAACAAGTGGTGCTGGCAGAATTGGTTAAGCACCTGCAGAAAACTAAAGTTGGATCCTTCTAGGTCACCCTGCACCAGGATTAATTTCAAAAGGATCAAAGACCTTGAGGTAAAGGCTTTGCAAGATGGAATAGGAGTTACACTAGGCCTCCTTGACACAGGTCAAAACTTTCTTAATAAGACCCAGAAACACAAGTCAAAGAAAGTCTGGACAAATGGGACTTCATTAAATCACAGGGCTTATGCATGGCAAAGGACATAGCTAGCAAGTTAAATAGATTGAAATTGGATAGGGAAGGGGGGGAAACTAGAGGAGGGGGATGGGGGAGAGAAATGGGGACAAAAACACGAGAAAGGGTATCAATGGTTTGTGAAGAAATGCGCCTTCTATCTGGTGAATATAATGTTTTAATGTAACCCTTCTATTAATTACAATAAAAATGTATGAAAAAAGAAAGCCCACAGAGTGGGCGAAGATCTTCATTAATCATACAACAAACAAAGGCCTCATATCTAAAATGTATCAATAGCTAAAAATTGAATCACTCCAAAACTAATCTCCAAAGAAACAACCATCCCATTAAAAGATGGGCCAAAGACTGAAAGAGAGACTTCTCTGAAGAACAAATAAGAATGGCCTATGGACACATGAAGAAATGCTCGACATCTCTGGCCATAAAAGAAATGCAAATCAAAACAACTTTGAGATACCACTTCACTTCAGTTAGAATGGCCATGATCAAGAAATCTAATAACAACAGATGCTGGTGGGATGTGGCTAGGAGAGAGATCACTATTACATTGTTGGTGGGAATGTAAACTTGTTCAACTACTATGGAAAGCATTATGGTGGTTCCTCAAAAGACTAACAGGAGCAAGGACATACTAAAGCCACTAGCACAACAATGTTCACTGCAGCACTATTTACCATAGCAAAGATATAGAACCAACACAGATGCCCCTCAGTTGATGATTGAATCAACAAGATGTGGTATTGATATACAATGGAATTCTATGCTGCCAGCAGAAAGAATGACATCTCTCCTTTTGTAAGAAAATGGAAAGACTTGGAAAAAATCATCTTAAGTGAAGTAAGCCAGACCCAAAAGAACATAGGCTCAATGGTTTCCCTCATTTGTCATAATTAGTACAAACATTGGACTCTCCTAGAAGAGGATTACAACAGCTCAGACTCTAGATATGTAAGGCCATATAGGATGAGGCTAAATTAATGGACATCCAGCACATGGAAACAAGAACTTAATTATGAGTGACTGTTGTTCTTAATGTACTATGTTTTTTCTCTTCTCTTTGGTTGCTCTTGGGTAATCTCATATTGTTACAGTATCAGACTTTGTTACCTGGTATATTATATATGTATAAAATTTATATCTATATATAAAACATATCTATATATACAATTTATATATATATAAAATGAAAGGGGAAAACAAGATGAGGAAGGCGGGTGAGGGGAAGGAACTGGGAACAAAAAACATGAGAAGGGGTATCAATGTGTGAAAAGTAATGTACCTTCTATCTGGCAAATATAACTGTAACCCTCTAAATCCCTATTTAAAACATTAAAATAAAAAACTATAATATTCATATCCCTTGATCTTAAAAAAAACCTACCTAGTTATGTTTGATTCATAGCTTCCCTCCACCATGAAAAAAGCTTCAGTATGTTGTTTCTTGCTCACAGGTGATTAAAAGCATAAGTTAGAAGGGAGAATCAACACTTCAGGAAAGTATTTTGGAATGAGCAAGAGGAGATTGTAAGCAGCCTGGGTGACAGGAGTAGACACAAAATCCAAAGGATTTTGGCAAGAGCTGCCACTGAAGTTACAAACAGCTCTGCCCTCCACGGTGGACTTTGAGAGGCTCAACACAGAGGTCAATAATGGTAGTTTATAACAATGACCTTGGGTCCTCAAGAAAGCAAATTTGTTCTATTGCAGTTAGGAAGACTGGGCAGTATGAATTGTTTTAGATGAGATCTCTCTTCCAAAATATCCAAATCAGACTTAGAAGAAGATAAGCCTTTGGCAATTTGAGCACCTTGATTATGTGGCATGACTACAACTTCTAAGAGGCATGGGCAGCTAAGAATTTAATAGATAAGAAAAGGCATCGGAGTCACATTTCCTGCCCTCAATGACCGAAAATTCTTATTGGTAATATAAGGTTTTAACCTTCTTATATGTCTTTGCATTTTAATAAAGGACCAAATGCCTTCCAATCCCCAAGGAGTCAAGTTTCAGTCCTATAATTCGAGGCAGTGAGAACACAGAGGGAGAGTTTGAGGGTCAAAGGACTTTTCTGGTTATCCAAGCAAGTTCCTGCTGGCTTTCCTTTATGGGAAGTGGATCCATCCTTAGGTTTGCCTCCTCAGAGCCATGTCTTTGTGAACCATGACCTCCCATCCACGAGGGACCCTGGCCCCTTCAATGGTGCTCATTTGACCCAGTGTAGAGTAGAGTCAAATAAGCTCATGGCCAAGAAACACACCACGGAATCCCCAGCTCAACTGATACTAACACTTGAGACTAATCAGAAACAAAATGATGGATCATTTATGTGACAAGTGGTCCCAAGCTCTCAGACTCAAGACCACTGGGGGTCTGAGAATTCTACCTGAATATCCAGGAGGTCTCTGCCTGTTAATTCTTTCCATGACGATGTTTAAAGTGTAATGAAAACTCAATGCAAAAAAAGGACAAAACCAAAAAAGATAACTTGGAGCTTTTAATTGCTATCCCCAGGATATGTAACCCTAGGACAGAGAGCTGAGGCCATGGAAACAGAGAGCTGGACAAAGCTATGTCCTGCGATGTTGCTCACTTCAGCTGTATCCCACAGGAAACTCTGGATTTCCAAGGAGCTCTTTGGAGAAAGGTACAAAAGGCAAGGGATGAGGCCCCTCTTTGGAGAGGCCAACATTTCCTCCATCAGGGGACTCTGGTGAAGGGTGATGCACCCTTATATGTTGTTCTGTCTGGTAATTCCAATCACCATTTCCCCGAAAGAGGCTTAGCATGCCTCCCAGAATGTCATTACCCTAATAGTAGCTCTCTTTCTGGGAAATACAATATAGGTCTCTGACATGTGGGCAGGAAGAACAGTCTTTCAGATCCAAACAGCTCTCTGTTGACTCCAGTTGGCATTTCTGTGTCTTTAGAGTGTTTCTTTATCATTTCCCTCCTGCTGGAGGAAAAAAAAATGTGGAGAGCTTGGAGTCCACAAGTAGCTGACTCAGCTATGTGAGGACCCAATAAAGCCCATTATTCCTGGCCTTGGGCTGAGATAGCGTGAGTGAATACTTAGTGTATGGGATCTCAGAGGTATGTAGAAATCTCCTTTATCTAAATTGGTATCCATTTTTCTGTATTTAATGTGCACAGTTACATTATTATTCCTCTGTGCCCTATTGAGATTAACATTCATATGTCTCCTATGCTAAAGGAAGATACGGGCTAAAGGGAGCCCAAAGCTCTTGGGTGGCCTTGATACCTGAGAACTGGACACAAGATGAACACTGAAGATAACAAAGCCACATTTTCCTTATTTCCGGCTGGAGCCCTGCTGCTGTGTCAGCTCTGCCTTGCCACACCGTTGCTCCTCATGAGCCCCGCCCTTCACATGTCTTACTCTCCTGGGTCTCTGCTGGCTGAGTTTGGCTTACCTTTCACCACCTGAACATAAAGCATTACTTTAACATGGAGGGCAAATCACCTCCACTGTTCCACTCTGAGAAAGCGAACCGTAAAAATATTTTTCAATGTCATTTAGTCTAGGTCTTTCAAAGTCCTGGAGTGCCTGTAGTGTCAGTGAAGCTCGGAAATGGAGGGGAGGGAGCCTGACCTTAGGGTGAAGACTCCTGAAACGGATTTTGATATTTCCTGAGGACACATCAACCATCTTTTCTAGGGCAGAGCAAAACCTCTCAGTTCACCCGGGGTACAGGGCCTCTGTGCAGTCTCCAGCATGGTCTAAAGTTGTTAGTATCCCTCATTCGGTTCAGGGAAAGCAAGGTTTATTATTTCCAGGGGGAGCCCAGATGGGCATGACCAGCCTCAGACAAGTGTATGTCCACATAGAGTGGCAGACGAGTAGGTAATCGAAAATATATCACCAGGAGGGGAAGATGACATCATGATCTCAGCAGGAGAATTTGAAACAAAGCCACGAAGGTTCACGTCAGTGAAAAAACAGCTTCCATGTGCACAGTTGATGCCTTGAGCTAGTCCAGCAGGCAGGGGCAGCTCCTGTGACATCAGCTTGTCCTTCCCAAGGTGGGAACCCTCTCGCCCCACCCCTCCATGTAACTCATCTCCAATCATCTACACTGTCCAATAAGCTCTTACTCTGTTAGATTGCTTCCTGGAAGAGCCAAATATTAAAAATCACCGGTCAGTCAGTTCTTTATTCTGTTAGTCACCAAACTGATTTTTTAAGTTCAGAACCAATAAAGCTGTGACGGGGAAGAACGGATATAGATTTCTCTTTCCCACACTCTCATATATAATAATAATAAAACTTTATTAAACAAGAGACATGTTGTTTCAGGGAATTTTTCTTTCCCTTCTCTAGTGCCCTGAGGCTAAAATATACAATCTTATTAACTTCCTGGAAGAAATACTCCGTTCCCCTGGTGCGAACGCTGAGCATTCATCTTCTTGGACTTGGAAAATGAGACAGGACCTTGATGAGAAGGTGCATGGGCCACGGTTCTATCCAGGGAAATCTGGGGGAATGCGTGTGATTAGGGGGCTCCCCAGGAATCTAGGTAGAATGTAAGGAACTCTGAGGATTTGCTATTCCTAGATATCATTGGCCAGAAAGAAAAAGACAAAGACACTGGAGAGAGCAGGGTGACATGACATGGCACGCTGAGTCTGTGGGAAACAGAACTACCATTTATCCCTACTCCCTGTCCACAGAAGAGGGGGCTGAGGCTCATAGCAGCTGCCTCTTATTCAGATTCAGACAGAATAGGTGGTGGTGCAGCAAACAGAAAAATGCAGTCATTCTGTTCAGAGCTCCCTCCTCTTCTGTCTCTTCTTCAATCACAGCCTGAGTTGATCTTCAACTCAGGAAAGGCGGCCACGATGGTTTCATCTCAGGCTTCATACTCCTTGAGAATCACGGGGCACCTTCTCTCCTATTGTCACTGCTCAAGATTGTCTCTGTGGCTGTGACCTGCTCTTCCCTAGCTTTGGTCTATGGTGCGAAGATTTAGGGTCATCTTCAGGCTATTTTGAACTCAAATCCATACATAAAAAGCAGCCTATTTGGAAATAGGCTTTTAAAGAGGAAACTAAGGATAAATGAGGTTGTAGGATGAACCCTAATTTAATAGGATTTGTGTCCTTATAAAAGGAAACAGACACACTCGTTTCTCTCTGTGTCCTTGTACACTGTGAAGACACAATGAGAAGGGGTGAAAGCTAGTGAGAAATGGGTCTCATCAAAACCCTACTCTTTTGTTACTTTGAACTTAGACTTACAGCCTCCAGACTTTGGAGAAAATACATCTCTGTTGTTTAAGTTCCTTTCTTCCCCCCCTCCATATGTACCTTATTTTGGTTTGACAGTTCCATTGACTGATACAGGGCTGCCTGTGAGGGCTGAAGTCACAAACAGGAGGTCTAGTAGGAGCCCAGGCCATATTATCTGTTCTTGTGGCCATCTAGACTCTATGTGAATAGTTCTTATATCCCTGTAAAATCTAACAGCTACTAACTCTTCCATTAGAATATTCCAGGTCTTACCTTTTTCTGAGATCCAAGAAAGAAGACATAGTCCCTTCCATTGTCTGGGGGGGGGCATTTTAAGGAAAATAGAAGCTGGGGGAAGCATCTCCAAAGGCAAATGTAGTCATATGACACTAATTCGTAGGTCCACCATGGAAAAGAGGTTTGAAATCTTTTCATTCCATGTGGAGTGAGTAACAATGGACTTATTATAAACAATCATTTGTATGTGTTTCAGATTAGGTAATCAAGTTGCTTTTCAGTAATCTGAATTAAGTGACCATCATGTCCAGTAAAAGTGGGTTAGATATCTCTGCTGACAGGATGTGCTTCTAGCACACCTAGCATTTGCAGAGAATGGGGCACGTTCCTGACCTTTCTTTCCCTCCCTCCATTAGAATCACTTTGCAGGAGCCCTGCCATGTCCTTCCGTACCTACTCGGCAGCATCAGCACTCCAGCTCCTCATGTGGGCTCAGCTCCCATCTTCACTCTCCCTGTCCACTACGCCTTGCTGTAGATCCCACTTAAGATCAGCCACCAAATGTTTTCCAAGCAATTACTGGGCACTCAGCCCTGCGCTCTACTGAACTGTGAGATAGTGACTGAAAAGTCCCTGGGATTACTTCCCATTAGAACCACGGAGAGGCTCACCCCACTTAAGTCCTCAGTGCTCTCAGATATTGCTTGCACCAGGTAGCCTCCTGCCCTCCCACCCCTTGTGCACACAATATAGACTTCTGGTCCCATGCCTTCTCTCTTGGGTGATGCATTCCATTTCTAGGTGGCCCTAAGTGACAACAGAACTCGAGTGGACGGGACGTATGTCCCAACCAAACATGGATCCTAATATCTCCATTTTTTTCCCCTTGTTTTGTCAGGAGGAGGAAGGACTAGTACAAAATGTTGAAGTCCTAGGAGATGGGATAAAGGGCTCAGTAAAGCAGTGAACCTTTTAGAGGCAGCATGTAAGAGCCACACACTGGCCTGGCACGGACGCAGAGGAGATTGTCTACATGGCTGTGACCTGCTCTTCCCTAGCTTTGGTCTATGGTGTGAAGATTTAGGGTCGTTCTCAGGAGGCTATTTTGAACTGAATTGTGCCTCTCAGATCCATACATAAAAGAACAGCCCATTTGGAAATAGGTTTTTAAGGAAGTAGCTGAGGATAAATGAGGTTGTAGGATGAACCCTAATTTAATAGGATTTGTGTCCTTATAAAAGGACAATTTATTGCACTTGTGGAGCCTGAATCCTTTAATGACTGTGTGGACAATATTTGCTCACTGTCTATATTAGACTGTGACAAGAGTAAGGGAAAAAAATCTCTGTTGTACCCATTTATTGACAGTTGAGGAACCTTTGTTCTGATCATTACTTTGTCCAGAGTAAATATGCTCACAGGCTCTCCACTTGTAGATAGTAGTCATTCAATCTTTAATTGAGCACATATTCAGACAGGAAACTCATAAACTTATGTAGTACAATTTTTCTTATTTTATAGAGCTCTGGATGCCAACTGTGGTGTGTCTGAGTGCAGAGAACATGTTCCAAAAACGTTTCTTCTTTCACACCTCTGGGCTATGGGGTAGGAAGTACAGGATGCTGTGAAAAGTCTGAGAGAAAACCTAACTCATAATATTCCTGACCTGTAAACAATTTTTCAAACTGTGCATGTGGGGATTTCTGTTATATAATGCAGCTGTGTATGTTTTGTAATGCAAAGCTGTGATGGTTCTTTGTATTTCAACAGTGTGTTCTCCATTTTCTACTCCTCTCCATGCCCTAAGTAAATCATGACCCAAACACAAGGCTTCCAGCTTCTGAGCAGGATCATATTTTGGGAGTAAATCCTCAGGTTGAAGGCAGCAAGTAGATACTGAGTATGCATTGTAGATGGCCCTTGGAGCATTTTGAGAAACCTACTGAACTGCCACCCATAGCTGCATGGCGGAAGAGAGGTCAGTAGGGCCTGGGGTTGGGGTGCCAGGACTCCTGAGAGATACTTTCATTTAATGGGGAGATTCAAAGCTAGAGAAAGCTACTACATCCTTAATTATTCCCTTGCCAGACTGCCTCCCCAGCCAGGGCCTTGGCAGTACAGAGTTTGGTATAAATCACATTCCATCAGCATAACTGCAGGGCTTTGGGGATCATTTTGGAATACTAGGATGTTAATGCATCAGGTTTTGTTCCAGGCAGTGAGCCACCTCCTGGGAATTGGGAATCTCTCTTTGAAATCGTGATACCACTAATGAATGAGTAAGAGCTCCTGACCCCTTTGGCTCTCACCCTCACTCCCAGGAGTTCTCTGACTGTTAAAATCAGCCACATTGGCACTCTATCGCAGTTAGCCATGAACTGATATATATTCCCAGCCATGGTGTGTGTGTGTGTGTGTGTGTGTGTGTGTGTCTTTCTTTCTTTCAGTTCAACTGGTTCCACTTATGGGTATTCTAACTGCATTTCCTTTTTTCTCCCCTCTAAATTATAGACTAAATCCACAAGTGTATACACAGGCTCTGGGTAAATGTTTCTGGTTATTTTGATGTCAATTATACTGTGTCCTACATAATGGCATTTGACCTAGAGTTGTCCTCTGATTCTATCCTCAAGTAAAACTTATGCTAGGATGCTGAGGAGATGGCTCTTGAAGGGGAAGACTGTAAAGGGAGCAAGCCACATTCTGTGAAGCAGTCAACTATCATTTAGCCTTCTAGCCAGTTCTGTTTCTTGATGCCCTTAAACTAACATATACTACTTGAAAAAGTTTCACATAATAACAGCTGTCTTCTGAGTGGTTAGTAAATGTTTACCAATTCTCTACTATGCATCTCTACTATGCATGTGTCCCTTCCTAAGATGAAGCCTAGATAGTAGAGGCATTAGAGAATGTATCCAAAGTCACAGAGCTCGTCAAACAGGAGAAGTGATATCAGAATCTGAAGACGACTAGTCTGACTTCAGGAGCATACTGCCCCATGGACCTATTCTGTTTTCCTTATTCCTCTCCTTGTAATCTGACTCACACTGTCCACTGACTGTCAGTTCTCCTCCTCCTCACACTTTTACATCTAGTTCATCCATGATGAAGCTATTTTGCATGAATTTTTTCCTAAAAACTCTATACCATATTCAGATGAGGGACTCTAGACTCCACATAGCATAGACATTAAGGGCACATCATTCAGAGCTAAACCATATAAACCTGGATTGAAAGTCAGTTCTTTCACTTACTTATTTTATGACCTTGGGTAAGTTAATCAACTTGAATGAGCAAATACTTTCTGACAAAACAACTGAGTTGAGGTGATAAACCCATTGAGACTACTTGAATTACGATATTCAATGATATCAGTTTCTACTGTTTAGGATAAGCATTTTCTAAAAGTATATTCATTATATGATATATATACCATATACAATATGATATATATTACATATGAGTTATGTTATATATCACATATCATGTTATTACTTCAATATCTCTTGTCCTTTCTCCGTTGATTTTCAGTTTTACTTTTGTTGTGGGATTCATATTCTCTGCAAAATTGTGTTTAGCTCGAAGACAAAGATTGGTTGTAATTAAAAAAAAAATCCCTGTCACTTAAATTAGTATGCAGCATATAGTAAGTACTCACACAATAACAATAATTAATTACCAACCTGAAGGTAGATAATATTATATCTCCGGCCAAAAGGATTCAAAACTCTTTTTCCTACTACCTTGCATATAAATATAAGTCACAGGTCCTTATCGATTTTGGAACAGTGCATCTCAGGGTAATTGAATCTGTCTTAGCTTAACGAAGACCCACCACTAAGCAAGTTAACAAATGCAGTCATTAATTGGGGTGGCCAAGTTAAAATAAAGCACAGCATTGGTGGGATTTGAATATCAATAATCTCTGAAGATCCAGCCTCTATGAATCTGTGGCTCCCAATGTCATTTTTGTAGGGTTTACCTTCCAGCCTGTTTTCAGAGACACAGCCTCTTGCATATGAGAGGAATTCTGAAGGTACATGGGCCAGGTAGTAAAGAAACCATTTAAAAACAGATGCTTCATTAAATACTTGAAACACTGAACAAGGGGCAAGTTACAAAACCCTCTCTATTATTTGACTATTTAGATTCCCAAATTCGTCGACTTCAGAATATTTTAATGCAGCATTCTGAAGTTAATAAAGCTGTGGTTCTTTCAGGGGGTTGTACAGGTAGCTCTAGGCCCTAGGTCTGCTGTAGGTAGGCCCTAGGTCTACAAGACAGGTACATCCTGTTACACTAAAAAGCATTTAATTCTATGTCTTCTCAGAGTCCTCAAACCTAATATGGACTTGAGTTAAAGGGGCATGGCCTCCTACAATCTTACTCTGGATGATTTGAGATGTTTTATCTTATTATCTGGGTAGTTTATCCATGAGAAGGGGCAGACAAAGAGTTATAGAGAGAAGAAACCACTCTTCTTATAGAAGAAAGACTAGAACCCTATAATCATAAATGTCATTGAGCTATCAAGATCAAGCTGTCTTGAAGTTTGGGCACTGGGCCTTATCTCCCATTCTCATGGTTGCATCATCAGGGATCCAAAAAACTCTGGTAAAGACAGAGAGGAGCCAAGAAAAAATGTGGCTCAGGCTGGTTCATTCTATACCATTCTTCTACCAATACCTAAAACACATTCCCCACCTGCAGGGCCCTGTGGAGCTAAGAAATATTGTTTCCATGTGCAGGTTCAGGTTTGCGATGAGTTGATATTTCCTCTCTCCTCTTAGGCTTTCCTGGCTTCCCTGAATGAGTGATAGATGGAATAACATTTTGTTCACATTTTGTTTAGGAAGGAACTGTGTTGCTTTAGGACATGGGGAAGAAAAGTGCTCACTGGTTTGGTTCAGAAAAAGGAAAGTGGTAAGAATCAAGACTCCTGTGAAGTGGTCTTGGTAGCTATAATGCTGTTTGTAGTTTGTGTCCTATGAGTACTGCCTCAGTCCCTCTAAAACCATTCTCCAAGGCATGCACAGTACAGCAAACTGTTGCCAAGATGAACTATTTCCTGTTTCCCTGCTGTATATCCTACCTCCACATCCTCTATTTCCTGCATAGTGTAAACCACACCCTTAGTGGTCTTGCATTTTATTTTCCTTGTCTCCATGTCAAACCAAGATCACTAGTCTAACTTTTATCACTTTGGGCTTAAGTTATGGGGATTCAGATAGTTATCCTGCCTCTCTGCTCCTTGCACACTAGTTTATCCTATGCCCTCTGACAGTTTCATGTTAAGTCACTAGCTTGTTCAAGAACAATCAATGGATCCCCTTGTCTTTTAAAAGTTAAGCTTCACCTGGCTGTTAAGGCCTTCTAGCATCTGGCTCCAATCTTTCTTTTCTGCCACTCTCTAGATTATAGATTATAATTTTTAACACCCCCGGGTTTACACTACACTTGTGGCCCCTTGGATTGCCATATAATGTATCTTCTTCTTAGAAGGCTCAACAACCTCTTTCTTGCCTCATATGTCAAGTCATATAACTCATTTGCCTCTACCCCCTTCAATCTCTGCTCCTTTTGTTGTTGTTGTTTTGTTTGTTTTTGCTGGTTCTAGGTTTTTAACTCAGGGCCTGGGAGATGTCCCTGAACTTCTTTTACTCAAGGCCTAGCACTCTACCACGTGAGCCATAGCGCCACTTCTGGCTTTCTCTGTTTATGTGGCACTAAGGAATTGAACTTAGGGCTTCATGCATACTAGACAAGCACTCTACCATAAAGTCACATTCCCAGCCCAATCTCTACTCTTTTAAATAACTTCACTCTACGGGATTTATGAAATAGCACCATTACCCATTTCAGATGTGATCAGACTACCTTGAGACTGTAGGCTATGTCCCCAGAAGAAGAAGCACAGTGCAAAACAGCAACAAAGACAGATTCGTTTTCATGAGAGTCTTGGAGAGGGATCCCACATTCACATAGTTTAAGACCAAGCAATCAGTGTTTGTTATTTATATGTCTGTGGAAAACTCTAGTCAGCCATGGCTCCTGAATCTTGTTGTCCTGAATCTAACAAGAACACCAGACCAGACTCACCAGATAGCAAAGGAAAGCAAGAAACTGAATGAGTGAAAGAAAGAAGAAATGGAGTGAATGAATGAGTACATACAGAAATAGAAGGGACACAAGGCCCTGAATAACAGCCAAAGCTGTCTACATGCTGTAATCCCAAATCCAAACCTACAGCATTTCCTTGGAAGGACAATATATATGTAAATAGAGCCATCACATTTAGAATGTCAGGCCTCAGAGGGTTCCTCTGGAGCTTACAAAGGCCACTTCACATTTCTCCACGAAATTCCAAAACTTGACAGCTTTCTTAACACAGTGATGGCATAGAATAAAAGCCTAAAAAATCATGCTGTTTGCAAAGTAAACTATTTACTGTTCAGTTCAGAGGAAAAATTTCCAGTCCTATACAACTTGACAGTTGTCAAAATCCTATACAACAGTGTCTTAAAATGTAAGTAATATACTTAGTAATATACATATAAAAGACCAGGTATTGACCAAGCCTCACTCTATGGAAGGGAAGGCTGGACTTGAACTATTGAAGGGACAGGGAAACACACATACTCAATTGGCCTTTGCCTGGAGCAGTCCTGAGTCTACATCCATTTTCAGGATTTAACTTCCCATTCACCTGCCTCTAGAGGTACCTAAAATGCATGCCTTAAGACAGAGTGACACAAAGGATTATGCAGTGTATGAGGTCTAGAGTAATGACCAAGGCAGGTGTTCCTTAATCAAAAGTACTATGTGACCTCCCGGAAGAGATGATGATCGACAAACATGTTGTGCTTTGTGCATGTGCCTGAGTACAAGCTGCATGTAGGTCACTGCTGTGCAGCTGTGTTGACTTGAACATCGTTATACTCTATGACGTTATGTATTACAAGTGTATTTGATTCCATGAATCCCACACGTTCCTCTTTACTTCTGTGGGATCAAAATGATCCGGGGGGACTGCTTGGTAGTGTGCAATGGTCACCACCATCTGTACAGGCTCCTTCCTCCCCCTCCTCCTTAGCTATGGGCATCTGCTGTCCCAGGGCCTGGCAGTGTGAGCTGGGGCTGATGCCAGGGCCTGCGGAGAAGGAGCTGTTCACAAGTTCCCTGAGAGGAGCTGGCAGACGTTGCCTGGAGTGTGTGTGGAGAAGGACTAGATGACCTCTAAGTTCCCATTTTAAGATACTATGGCATATTTAGAAGACATGACACTGGCATTCTGCAATAGTAAACCATTGTCCCTTCCCTCGGGTGGAATGATAATGCTATCTTATAAGTCTCTTTCCACAAGAGTAGTCCTAAAGGTGTGGCATATAGGTAGGAAAAAAATGTGATCCATGTAATATTTTCAATCCTTAAAAATGTCACCATGGCACTAATCCATGTACATGAATACACATGACTAAATATGAAGTTCTTTACACACAAAAACTTACAAACACTTTATAAGTGTAGCTAAAATACAGAGGAGCTCCAGGCAGGAGTAAACGAAGCTTAATTTTTAAAGGAATATAGAAACCAGTGAAGCAAACCAAGGCAGTTGCCTATGGATGTAAGATTCTGGGAACAATTCAGTGCAATTTAATTCAATGAATATATATTGATTCTTGAGTGCTGGGCTGGGCTGAATTTTCCCTACAAAGGAGTTTTGTTTGGTTTTAGGGATTGGTATTATATAGATGGTTTTAAGAGACATGGTGAGAGATGCAAGAGATGGATCAGAGCAAGAACACAAAATCATTTTATTATGGAAGAGGCCATCTTTGACCAGGCCTTCTTCCATGCCATGCATTATTTATAGGTATTCACATTTGTATGCATAGCTCCTAATCCTTAAACAATTCATCAAAGTACTTATGCATATTCTATATTTTGCATCTGAGAAAACCAAGTCATCTGGGTCATCCACCAACTAAGTACTGATGGCCATTTTGAAAACATAATTGACTTTAATGGCAACCGGCTCTACATTCTCATTATACCCACATCTCACTGTCTTGCAGGCTAGCTAGAGTACCTAAGGGAAGAGACTTAGAAGAGGGCTCCACTGTCACGTGACTCTTGGGGAGCATGGTTCCCTGGTACTCTCCATACTCTCCTGTCTTCCTGTCCTGGCTATGCAAACCCTTCCTCTTGTTCTTATTCTAGAAGGGCCAGAAGGGGGTTCACATGGCTTTTGAGCCTGGCTTTGAGTAATGTTAAATTCTCTAAGTAGTCCATTTGGATCAAGTATTTACTAGTCTCTTTCATTGGTGATGGTTTTGTTTAAGCCAATGTGACTACAAAGGCAAGCTCCAGACAAAGAGTCCATTCAGCACCTGCAAATGGAGCTGTCAGCCCCAGACCTCAGTCCCTCTGGGTCAAGGGGGAAAGCCTGCCCAAAAATGAGGGTTTGTAAAGGTGCTTGGTGTGATTCCCCAGGGCAAGTCTCATGCTCTCTTTCTTCCACACCTTATTCCCTTGTTTGGGTCAGTTCTGCACCAAAGGCAATGCTGACATGAAAGCAGCAGGTTGTTCCAGGCAGCAGAGATATATCTATACCCCCTATGACGGGCTCCACTTGTCTGGCCGCCACAGGCAGAATGTGTTTTATTTGTGAACATCCTTCTTGTTTCAGGAGATAATGGACTCTAGTTAGGAGACAACACAGTAAAGGCAGCATAAACTTGGGATGCGCAGCTGGAATGAGACTGCATATAAATAAGAGTGCTGGGGACCAGGGAGGTAATAAGTCAGGAATGCCATTGAGAAAGGTTATTAAAAGTGAAGCTTGTAAAAAATCTACAACAAGGCTGAAAGCTCTGAGCGCTTCTTGATTACAGAAAGACTAAAGGCAGTGGCCTGGTTCATCTTTGCTGTCGACTAGCTGGCTTACTGGACACTGCACTTAAAATACTGCATCTCTACACTTTATTCAAACAGAAAGTTGAGCTTGACACATTAAAAAATATATATTCTAGTGCTGTTGTAAAGATGTGTGCTGGAAAGCATGAAAAAGCTAAAAATTTTATACAACTGCAAGGTTATAATATAAATTTTTAAAAATGGTTAAAATTACTCTTGCTCATCTGAGCCCCTCTCTTTAGTTGAATATCGAGCAATGTTCTCCCAGGCATATCAGCCATAAAAGGTTGCCATATTATAGTCAAACTAGAAAGCCCCTTTTAATTTAGTTTTGTATTAGTCAGGATTATGTAGACTAGGCTACAGTAACAAGTCCACATCTTGGTTGCTTCACAGCAATGAAAAGGAGCATATGAGCTAGATAGGAGACTGAGATATGCGAATCATGGTTAGAAGTCAGCCCAGGAAAAAAAGTCCATGAGACTTGTCTCCAAAAAAGTCAAAAGTGGAGCTGTGGTTCAAGAAGTACATGACCAGCCTTGAGAAAAATTGCTCAGGGACAATGCCCCGGTCCTGAGTTCAAATCCCAGGACCAGCACCAAAAAAGGAAAGGAAAAGAAAGGAAAGGAGGGTGTTCATATCTTTCTGAGGCAAGCCTCAGTGAGTCTTGTGCGATTTTCTTGTGTTTTCCTCTGTAAGCAGGGGCTTCTAGACCCAAACTGTTTTTAGTTAATAGCCACACTGTGAATTACTTCAGAGGGAAGGGAAGGAGGTTGTTCCCTTGGTGAGATGTTTGTAATAGGCCAAAAGACTTATCACTTCCACTCCTTTTCTGTTGTCCAGAACCCAGGTATATGGCCCCAAACCAGTTGCAAGGGAAATTGTAAACATGGATGTTCTGGTGAATGCTTTTCCACCTTTCCTCTCTTGAAGTTGGTCTCTGGGTAATAAATGCACACATTGTTATGGAAGAGATTATACCATTTTGAGTTTACCCCTATTACCTAAATATCCATGGACGTGACCACAAACTCGACTATTTTGCAAGACAGAATTAATACTTGAAAGGACTTACCACCCAGCTATAGATCTGTTCTGCGGGTCCGTTGCAATGTTAATTCTGGAAATTGCATCCACTTCCTGGTTTATTCAAGGTAACACTTAAGTAATTTAACCATATTTCCAGACTAATTGCATCTATGCCATCTTAGCAGCTATGGTATAATTGGGATAGTATTGCCTTTTAGCCTTCTAATGCTAAAGCTAATAGCTTTGGTCAGGCATTTTACTATTGATTAAAATACTTTATTAAAAGCCTAAAATCATTGTGTGAAAAGAAAAAGTTGTTAAATGCAGTCATATATATCTTATGGCCTAACAGCTGGCACTTTCATAGTCTGAGCTCATCATAAATTGCTGACATTACTTACTACCTATAACTTGTCTCAATTTTACAGTGATTCCATGTTAACTTCGGCATTACAGAAGACAATTCAAAACCAGGATCACCAAGATAATACTGTTATATTTAGTGACTTTGAAGCCTGCCTGTGTACAGAGTGGACAACTATAGAAAGAAATTGGTACCTTAAAATAGCATCCTGCTTTTAAATTCGTTTTAAATACCTTTGCCATATGGACAGCCAACTGTTTTCATCAGTATTTGGAAATTTCCAGCAGTAAAATTCTGGTGGGTAAAGGTTAAGCTTTCATTTTAGCTTCAACAATGCTGTCTGTTCTTCAACGGAATACATTCTCCCAAATCGTGAGCTTGACAATTTGAATTCACCAATCCCAAACTCCATCTGTTTGTTTCCTGTCAACAGTAGAACAGATGAAAATAAATGTAGACGCTGTAAATAATACTCACTTGGTGGGTGAACAAACCACGAGGGTGAGTCGTACTTTAAACACTGAAGCTGGTCAGCCATTATATTTGCTTAAGACTTTCTGAAGTGTATCTGCTCATGTCTTACCATCCACAGATCAGAGGAGAATTTATTGCTTTCTTATACTCAAAGTGGTAGCATCATTTCCTTTTGAACTTTGCAGAAGAAAGCAAACCTACAGTACACTTAAACTGTTTCTCTGGTGTTCCTAATCTCTTGAAACTAGTCAAGCATTCATCTCTTTTGTATTTCCTGAAGAAGAAACTAAAGAGAAAAAATAACAACATGATATAATACTTCTGGGTATCATTTTAGTTTTGGAGAATCTGAATACATTTGAACAGTAAGAGTTATGGTTCTCTGAAGGCAGTGTTGAAATATTTGGAAAATACAGTATTTATTTTTTAGAAATCCCAGGGAATCAGTAGCAACACATGTTGGTACAAAATTTTAAAAATTAAAAAATTATGTCATAAAATCTCATATAACAAGAGCTACCTTCCCCCCCAACTGCTATTCACAATCAGCATTTATAGTTTAAGCAGGGAAAGGATTTTTGTTTATATGACATTTCATACATGTCAGGAATTAGTAAATTATACTTTTTGTCTTCATTTTACAAAAAGTGCAGACTTAAGAAAAATTATGTGACTTGCAAAAAATTTCATGATTGATAAGTACAGGAGCTGAGCTTCAAATTCAGGGCCTCTTCCTGTCCTTTCACTTTGATTTTTTTTGGTGTTTTATTTTTGTTTGAATGGGTGAAGGAAAGTGGTGAAAGAATATGAATCTTTTACCATTATTTCCATCCTTCTTAACTCTACCTCTGCCCTCAATTTTGTAAGTTTTGTAATTTTTCTTTAACGTTACTTTTTTGTACTTATGTAGTACCAAGGAATCAAACCCAGGGCTTCATGCATGCTAGGCAAGCTCTCTATAACTAAGCCACATTCCTTTCCCTCTTTCCTCACTTTTTACTTTTGTAGAATATGCATTGAATATTTCAAATACTTTTTAATATTTTAATATTTAATATTTTTAATGTAGCTCTCTCTCACTGTGATTTCCAAAGCTGGCCTTCTCCTTTCTTCTTCTTCTACTATATTTTTCTGTTCTTTCCCGTCCCTCCTTCTTTTCTTCATTTAGATTAGTTTGGTAGTTTGAAATATTCAATTTGGTTTGCACTATGAAGGTTGCACAAATGATTCTCACTTTGTGGTCCAAAATCCGTAGGCATTAGCAGGAACATTCATGTATTATTGTTTCTCATCTAACCCTCTTCACAAGTCATTCTAGCTTTATTAAATTAAAAACTCAAGTGGTATGGCCAAGCAGCCTGTCTTATAAATTTTTCTCAGTGAATCTGCTGCAATTTCAAGTTTGAAGAACCTCCAAAAGTAATTTATCATATCAGTCGGAGTAAGATCAAGAGCCACACCAGCAGCTCAATAGATACAGAATAAAGCATTTCATAAAACCCAACACCCATTTTTTTCTTCTTCTTTTTTCTTTTTTTTCATATATTTTTTATTGTAATTAATAGAAGGGTTACATTACATTCACCAGATGGAAGGTGCATTACTTCACATACATTGATACCCTTTCTCATGTCTTGGTCCCCATTTCCCTGCCCCCCCATCTTGTTTTTCCTTCTTTCCTATCCATTTTCTTTTTTTAAATATTTTTTATTGTAATTAATAAAAGGGTTACATGATATTTGCCAGATAGAAGGTGCATTAATTCACATACATTGATACCCTTTCACATATCTTGGTCCCCATTACCCTCCCTCCCACCTCCCACCCGTCTTGGTTTTCCCCCCTTCCCTATCCAATTTCAAACAACCAAATACACATTTATCCAATATATCAGATAACAGAGTGAAATACTGTAACAATATGAGATAACCAAGGGACAGCAAAAGAGATGAGAGATAACATAGTACATTAAGGACAACAATCACTCATTATATGGCTTTTGTTTCTATATCCTAGAGGTCCTTTCATTTAGCGTCATACTGTATGGCCTTATGTATGTAGGTTTTGCTCTATTGCAAATCTCTGCTAGAAGAGTCCAAGGTTTCTACTAATTATGGCAAATGAGGGAAACCATTGAGCTTATGTTCCTTTGAGTCTGGCTTACTTCACTTAATATGATTTTTTCTAAGACTTTCCATTTCCTAACAAATGGGGCGATGTCGTTTTTTCTGACAGCAGCATAGAATTCCATTGTGTATAAATACCCCATCTTGTTGATCCACTCATCAACCGAGGGACATCTGGGTTAGTTCTATATCTTTTCTATGTCTTTGGTAAATAGCCAACACCCATTTATGATGAAAGCTCTGGAGAAACTAGGAATCCATGTAACATTTCCTAATATAATAACAGCTGTGTACGACAAACCTACAGCCAGAATTGTATTGAATTGTGAAAACGTTAAAGCCATTTCTCCTAAAATCAGGAACAAGCCAAGGATGTCTGTTTTCTCCACCCTTCAATATAGTATTAGAATTCCTAGCTAGAATAAGGAAAAGGCAAATTGTAAAGATATCCAAAGATGAAGCAATAGGCTCTCCTTGTGCAGATGACATGATCCTGTATTTAAAGTATCCTACAGATTCCCCTTCCAAGTTACTTGAGCTGATCCAACATTTAAAATATATTAATTTAATACTTCCCAATCTCTCAAATTATATTATGTGCTGCTAATAAGAGCCTTGAAATAGTTTATTTGCATTTGCTTCTTCTGTTGTAGGTGCCATTGTTTTCAGATTTCCCCAAATATGGTGTAAATTTCACTGTATATTTTGCTCCTGCCTTCAAAGAGATAATTGGGAAAAGGAGATCAAATCTTCATTGGTATGGTGACTGTGTCTGCTGACGGGGTCTCTTTTTATCTCAAGTTAGTGCCCTTCGGTACCTCTTGGCAATACATCTCCTTACTTGTTTGTCTGAATATATCTAAACCTCATCATCATTGACATTTTCATAAACCATACATTTCCAAGGTGGCTTTTTTTGAGTAACAACATTCCACAATTTTGTTTTTTGCATTAGTTTTGATACAAAATATGTTCATTGTATCTATTGCCTTTTATGTGTTTCTTATGTTTTCACTCTTCTTTTTTAAAAATATTTCTTCGATGTCATTTTTCACAGTAACTGCAGTTTGATATGTTTTGGTATTGTTTACTTTGTGTTTATATTGCTTAGAGTTAAGCTTCTTGGCTCTGTGGGTTGATAGTTTTCTGCAAATTTGGACAATTTAGGGCCATTAGATCCTCAAATATTTTCCCACTTCTATCATTTATTTCTTTCTGTCTTCCATTTTGCACAGTATCTGAGCTTCTACATTTATCTACTTGTTTATTTTGTGTGGGGAATATTTTTCTCTCTGTGGCTCTACTTATATACTTAAAATTCCTATATCATCATGTTTATTGATCTTTTTTACTCTGTGAGTAATCTGCTCTAAAGCTTCTCAAGTAAATTTTTCATTTTAGGTACTGGCTGCAGAATTGCTTTTGTTTTGTTTTGTATCTTCCATTTTCTTCCTTTTGTAAATACAGCTATATTTCCTTTAAACAATTTCCTTTAAACAGAACCTATTAGTTCTGTTTTCCATGTATTCTCTGTATACATTTCTATCAATTAATTTTTCTTTTGATTTTAGCTCACACATTCCTACTTCTTTTAGTGCCCAGTGAGTTTTGGGTGTATGGCTGATACCATTTACTATGTTGCCAAATATATGGGTTTTGTTTCTTCCATTAAAGTGTGTAACATTTTTATTTGAGCAAGCAATGAACTTACTTACAGATTAGCCTATCCTTTTGATGTTTCTTTTAAAGGATTGGTTTGTTTTGTTTTAGAAGTGCGCATAGGATAACCTTGACTCTAGGGCAAATTTGGTTTTATTTCTAAAATGTCTTCTTTTATGGGCCTCCATTGAGTATTCCGGATGTTCAGTGAGCTCTTGCAACTCTGACTTCTTGAGACTCAAATGTTTTCTAGTAATGAATAAGCTTCGAGATTTAGTTGGTTTAGAGATGTTGAGTCATTGTTCTTTTTCTTTTTTTGTATTTATGCAATATCATTCTATGAATACAAAGCTTAGCATCCCTCACTAGAAGCAGGGAGAGTTATGGCGAGTTATGGAGTGTTCTTTCTGCATTCCCTTCTCCCCTATGGCACATTCACCTGAGTCTTTTCACTGCCTCCATCTCCTAAACCTCTGATCATCATCTCAAGTCAGAGAATTAGACATTACATTTAAGTTCTCACCTTTGAAATGTCATCTCTAAAGTGTCCCTGGTATAAAAGGGTAGCAAAAGCATAGAGCTTACAATGTTTCATTTCCTTTATCTGCAGGTCAAAATTGTGAGCTCTTTGTCCAATTTTATATATTATTGTATGCTTTTTTTTTTTTGCAATTTTCTACTTCAAAGACAAATCTGACCAGTGGTAAGTATTCCCTCTGCTATTTAGACTTGGACAATTCATTTGTTTAATATGTAAAAATCTAAGATTCATAAAGTCATCTTCTTTTCCTTTTTAAGTGTAAACTTTTACTTTGGTAAAACCCTTCAACTTAATATTTGGCTATCTGTTGATCCTAATTTTGATATATTTGTTGAAGATCATGGGTGAACTTTTCTGTTCATTTATATCTTTAAGCTGTAGCTCTTACAAGACATTTTAATACTTCCCTTGTTGGTTTATAGCATATAGATTATACTAGACATGTACTTTGGGAAAAATAACCCCAAATCCAGTGACTTGGAGCTAGTACAACTGTTTTCCTTGTTCACACAAAATGAGGTACAAGTCAGATCATTCTCCAAGGATTTGAAGGATGTGTGGAGTTGATGATCCACCCACGATCCTAAAACTTGTATGAGTACAATTTCTGTACTTAGCTTCCACTTCTAAAGAAGAGAGAGCTCTAGACCAGCACTCAGAGCTTTTATTGTCTCGACCTGGTGGTGACATATA